>NC_091813.1:5970928-6273958 GCF_041296235.1 Equus asinus | reverse complement strand
CAAGCATGGGCTAACTGGGAAGGGTGAGTTATGAGACTGCTCCAAGCAGGCTCTGAAACCTGTATCCAGGAAGCATGCTGGACCTCAGAGACACAATTATGACAAATCCTCTGACATCACAATGGACCCGAAAAACAACCTAGCCTCATCTACACAGTGCTAGAGTTGGGCTCACTAGTATATTTAACTCCCGTTGCACTCAACTGCACGTTGCCACTGAACATGTAAGTGGCCGGCCGGTGGTGCAGTGGTGAGGTCCGCACCTTCTGGGTCTGTGGCCCAGTATGGGCTGGGTGGAATCCTCGGTTTGGGCCTCCTCACCACTGCTTCAGTTGTTCTGGTGCAGGCGTCCGAGGTAGAGTAGAGGCAGATGGGAAGGGACGTTGGACAGGGCCAGACTTCCACAGCAAATACAGGAGCATTGCCAGCAGATGTGAGCACAGCAATGCACTTGTGCCAAAACAAAACCAATTAAAAGTTGCAAAGAATAGAAAAACTGAAGCTAAGGAAAAAAAAAACAAAAAAAACAGGAGCTTGCCATTACGAAGAATAGGATCTCTGTGAATAACCTTAGCAAAACAGGTGAATTCTATGTTAATTCAAAAACTAGCAAACCTTTGGGGAAAGAAACTCAAGAAGACACAAGAAAAAAAAAGATATCGAGGGATCTAGGAATGGAAGGATTAACACACTTGAAAGGTTCATACCGCAGTAAGGGATCTCTGGATTCCATGCAATCCCAGTCAAAGTTGCAGCAGTATTTGCCACAGAGAAGAAGAGAGAATCCTAAAGTTTCTAGCCAGCAACACGAGACCCTGACTAGGCAAAGGAATCCTCAGGAAAACGAACAAAGCAGCACGTGTCACAATTTCTGATTTCAACATAGAGGACGAAGCGCGAGGTACCGAAACGGCACAGTCTGGGCCCCAAAACAGGCATGAAGACCCATGCAAAACAATTGAGAGCCCAGAGCCCAACTCAAACTTACATGGACAGCCCATTTTGGACCAGGGAGCCAAGTGGAGACAGCAGAGAAAGGAGAGTCTCTACAATAAACGGTGCTGGGAAGCCTGCACAGCCACATGGAACACAACGAGAGTACACCATGATGTTACACCTGGCACACACACCACCTGAAGTGGATTAAAGCCTTGAATGGCAGACTTGAAACCGTGAACCTTGTAGGAGAAGACCTAGGCAGAGTGCTCTTTGCCATCTGTCTGAGCCGCCTATTTGGAAGAAGCATGTCTGACTGGGCAAGGGCAACAAAGGAAACAAGAAACAAACGGGACCACATCAAATGCACACACTTCTGCCCACTCAAGGAAACCATCAACTGAATACTAAGACACCACAACAATTGGGAGAGGATGTTTGCAAACCACACATCGGACAAGGGGTGAAAAGCCCAAAGATACAATCAACTCGCACGTCTCCACAAGAAAAAAAACAAGCCAATGAAAACCTGGTCAAAAGATGGAAGCAGAGATTTCTCCGAAGAAGACAGAAAGAGGGCCAGTAGGTGCATGAAAACTTGTTCACCATCATGAAGTCTCAGGAAAATGCAAATCCAAACTGCAAGGCCATGGCAGCTCACTGTGGTCAGCATGGCTAGAAGGAAGCAAACAGGAAATAACAAGTGTCAGAGAGGAGGTGGAGAGAAGGGAAGCCTCCTGCACTGCTGGTGGGAGTGTAACCCGGTGCAGCCACGATGCCAAAGGTGTGGAACTGCCTCAGAAGTTTAAGTATCCATGTCCCGTATGACCCAGCTATTAATCTGCCGCTTGCTTATCCAAAAAAGTCAGAAAGACTACCGCATAAAGACATGTGCATGGCTGTGTTCACCACAGTCTTACTCCGGATATCCAAGACTTGGAAAGCACCCTGGTGTCCAGCAAGGGATGATTGGAGAAGGAAGATGGGCTATAGCCACACAATGGTATACCACTCAGCCGGAACAAATGATGCAATCCAGCCGTTTGTGACCACCAGAATGGCTGTGAGGGTTTTAGGGGAAGTGTAACAAGCCCCAGTGAGAAATTCAAATACCATAGAATCTCACTTACAAGGAGAAGAAAAAGCAAGCACTAACCAACAGGTGGCACTGAACATTTGTATGCGGGCTCCCAGAGGCAAAGAGGGGCGGTGACGGAGGGTGAAAGAGAAGATTAGGCACAAGTGTGTGGTGAGGGCCTGTGATTAGTCTTACACTGGTGAAGATGATGTAAGCTACACAGAAGTCTAAAGCAATGAGGATGTGAATCTGGAAGTTATAGTACGTTCTAATGCAGGGTCATGGCTATAAATTCACCTCAAATCAAAAATCCAAAAAGGGGTCCAGAATGATGTCATAAAGCTTTGGGGGCGGAAAGAGTTTACAGAAGGTGAACTTCCAAGGATGGAAAATCACCTCCAAATGCTTACAGATGCTACAGAAAGGCAGACCATTCCAAATAGGTGAAGAGGAATACTACGAAGAGAACATGATCAGTCCTAAACCCATGAACGAACGGAAAATGTTACCGTCCATGATGTTATTACTAATCACCTTCACGAATAATCCAAACAGGCCCACGTCTTCCCAAGTTCAGGCAAAAGGTTGGTCCAAAAGTACAATTCAGGGCCGGCCCTGTGGTGGAGCAGGTAAGTGCCCACATTCCGCTTGGGCGGCCCGGGCCTCACTGTTTCACATTACGAGTGCATATCACATTAGTAGTGTTAGGAAATATAGATTTCATGGTATGGTGCGGGCAGAGATCATAAATAAGCAGCAATTGTGAGGATACGTTATCAATACGCACAAGAAAAGGAACCATAAGAATATTACAATCTATGGAAGTATCTGGTACACTTCCCAAAGGCAGAAGGAAGGAAAACTTGTGACCTGCCAAGGTGGAATTGGCAGAGTGCCACGAGATGACACCATCATTGTGCATCAGAACATTCCCTGGGCAACTTCAACTTGTGAGGGAGTCCAGGACTTTTTCTGGGTAAGGTCCACCCATTTTGCCATCTACCCAAGATATAAGAGATAAAACCCAGGATAATCTTACAGGAGTGAAACCAGTGTCTAGAGAGAATGTAGGAGCCCTTTCGAAGTTCAAGGAGAAAGATAGAAACTGACAACAATTGCAGAAAAAGGAAAACTATCCTACCTAGACAGGGTGAGGAGTCAGACTGGTCTGAGATGGCTGTGAAACTCTGTGTGCACGGAGGTTGTCAGGACAACTTCGAATTTTGAGGTCGCTTATGACATCACGGTGAACATGTCCCCCAGGGTGGCCGCATGGTTACAGTCTGAGGATTGGCCTAGGCTAGGCTATTAAAGGGACAGATACCCAGAAACAGGTTTGGCAAACAGAAAGCAGGCACAGAAACTAGAAGAGATAAAACAGAGTCTGATGCAAGGGATAAGAAAGGAACCCTAGGCCACAAGTGAGAATAGAGGGACAGGCACGGAGAGGAGAACATTGTCATCTATTCAAGTCTATGGGGAGGTCATGCTGATTCAAGCTTGCAACTTCATTGGAAACAAGTGGCCGGACTTGGCGTTCATCACACCTACAGTGCCCTTGTGCCTTAAGCATAATGCAAAGTCAAGAAAGATGTCTTGAGGACATTGAAGAGAAGAATCGATGCCTCCTTTCCAAGGCCCATAGCATTCTTTGCAGGTCAGTCTCTTTTTCCGAAGCTCTGGTGTCACGTGGGCCCACTGGGCACATGGTAATGTGTCCCAAGAGATGTCTTGGAAGCCTTGAAGGAATGGAGCCCTGTCACGCTTGGGGTATGTCTCTTTGTTTGGAAGTGCTCTACAAGGGTGCTGAAAAGCACCCTCTTCCACAGGGCTTCGTTCCTTCGTGAAGGCTGCCCTCCCAGGCTAGTGTGCTCTGTTTGCCTCCATCGAAATTCTCTCCCCCTACCTCTTGCCGTAGAAGGATTATTGATTATGTGTTTTGACACCATATGTAAGGAAGTTGCACGAAAATTAGAACTTTACAGTTGTGTTTCAAGAAAAATAAACAGGCCAGGGTAGAGGATGTAGGGCAAACAAATGGCACACCCTATAAAAATTAAGTAAGCCCGTATCTGGACGGAATCTAGGGGAACGTTCAAGGATCAGGGGTCAAGTTCGAAACTTCCCAAATCCGGAAAAGAGACAGAAAAATATCTTTCCTGGAGAGTGGAATTCATCCGATTTGTCTAAGTTGTCTTGGAAACATTGTGTCCGTGAAGGGGGTTGCCAGGACCACCTCGAATTTGGAGTTTCTGATCTCAGGATGTCAAACCAACCCACATGACCACGTGTTCTCAGTGCTTAGTTTGACCTAGGCTAGGGTAGCCAAGAGTCCTACAAGTGACCGGTGCAAATTCAAGGACAACAACCAAGAGTCACGAAAGCACTCACACCTCACCCTAGAGAACATACAGCGATTAACGAAATACAAACTAATCCCTTGGAATGAAGGAGAACGGACTGATAAGCATGTCTAAGGGAGATAGCTGAGAAAGACCATGACGAGTATACTATGGAAAAGAAAAAGAGGACCCAGAAAATGGAAGGTGAACAGAAATCACACCTGAATTATCCACAATGAAAGATGATGTCCGTCTTTAGACAGACTCTGCTGGAACGTTTGAAAGTCAGAGAAATTCACAAGCCAAAAAACGGCAGCGAAGGTCAAGCATGGGCTAACTGGGAAGGGTGAGTTATGAGACTGCTCCAAGCAGGCTCTGAAACCTGTATCCAGGAAGCATGCTGGACCTCAGAGACACAATTATGACAAATCCTCTGACATCACAATGGACCCGAAAAACAACCTAGCCTCATCTACACAGTGCTAGAGTTGGGCTCACTAGTATATTTAACTCCCGTTGCACTCAACTGCACGTTGCCACTGAACATGTAAGTGGCCGGCCGGTGGTGCAGTGGTGAGGTCCGCACCTTCTGGGTCTGTGGCCCAGTATGGGCTGGGTGGAATCCTCGGTTTGGGCCTCCTCACCACTGCTTCAGTTGTTCTGGTGCAGGCGTCCGAGGTAGAGTAGAGGCAGATGGGAAGGGACGTTGGACAGGGCCAGACTTCCACAGCAAATACAGGAGCATTGCCAGCAGATGTGAGCACAGCAATGCACTTGTGCCAAAACAAAACCAATTAAAAGTTGCAAAGAATAGAAAAACTGAAGCTAAGGAAAAAAAAAACAAAAAAAACAGGAGCTTGCCATTACGAAGAATAGGATCTCTGTGAATAACCTTAGCAAAACAGGTGAATTCTATGTTAATTCAAAAACTAGCAAACCTTTGGGGAAAGAAACTCAAGAAGACACAAGAAAAAAAAAGATATCGAGGGATCTAGGAATGGAAGGATTAACACACTTGAAAGGTTCATACCGCAGTAAGGGATCTCTGGATTCCATGCAATCCCAGTCAAAGTTGCAGCAGTATTTGCCACAGAGAAGAAGAGAGAATCCTAAAGTTTCTAGCCAGCAACACGAGACCCTGACTAGGCAAAGGAATCCTCAGGAAAACGAACAAAGCAGCACGTGTCACAATTTCTGATTTCAACATAGAGGACGAAGCGCGAGGTACCGAAACGGCACAGTCTGGGCCCCAAAACAGGCATGAAGACCCATGCAAAACAATTGAGAGCCCAGAGCCCAACTCAAACTTACATGGACAGCCCATTTTGGACCAGGGAGCCAAGTGGAGACAGCGGAGAAAGGAGAGTCTCTACAATAAACGGTGCTGGGAAGCCTGCACAGCCACATGGAGCACAACGAGAGTACGCCATGATGTTACACCTGGCACACACACCACCTGAAGTGGATTAAAGCCTTGAATGGCAGACTTGAAACCGTGAACCTTGTAGGAGAAGACCTAGGCAGAGTGCTCTTTGCCATCTGTCTGAGCCGCCTATTTGGAAGAAGCATGTCTGACTGGGCAAGGGCAACAAAGGAAACAAGAAACAAACGGGACCACATCAAATGCACACACTTCTGCCCACTCAAGGAAACCATCAACTGAATACTAAGACACCACAACAATTGGGAGAGGATGTTTGCAAACCACACATCGGACAAGGGGTGAAAAGCCCAAAGATACAATCAACTCGCACGTCTCCACAAGAAAAAAAACAAGCCAATGAAAACCTGGTCAAAAGATGGAAGCAGAGATTTCTCCGAAGAAGACAGAAAGAGGGCCAGTAGGTGCATGAAAACTTGTTCACCATCATGAAGTCTCAGGAAAATGCAAATCCAAACTGCAAGGCCATGGCAGCTCACTGTGGTCAGCATGGCTAGAAGGAAGCAGACAGGAAATAACAAGTGTCAGAGAGGAGGTGGAGAGAAGGGAAGCCTCCTGCACTGCTGGTGGGAGTGTAACCCGGTGCAGCCACGATGCCAAAGGTGTGGAACTGCCTCAGAAGTTTAAGTATCCATGTCCCGTATGACCCAGCTATTAATCTGCCGCTTGCTTATCCAAAAAAGTCAGAAAGACTACCGCATAAAGACATGTGCATGGCTGTGTTCACCACAGTCTTACTCCTGATATCCAAGACTTGGAAAGCACCCTGGTGTCCAGCAAGGGATGATTGGAGAAGGAAGATGGGCTATAGCCACACAATGGTATACCACTCAGCCGGAACAAATGATGCAATCCAGCCGTTTGTGACCACCAGAATGGCTGTGAGGGTTTTAGGGGAAGTGTAACAAGCCCCAGTGAGAAATTCAAATACCATAGAATCTCACTTACAAGGAGAAGAAAAAGCAAGCACTAACCAACAGGTGGCACTGAACATTTGTATGCGGGCTCCCAGAGGCAAAGAGGGGCGGTGACGGAGGGTGAAAGAGAAGATTAGGCACAAGTGTGTGGTGAGGGCCTGTGATTAGTCTTACACTGGTGAAGATGATGTAAGCTACACAGAAGTCTAAAGCAATGAGGATGTGAATCTGGAAGTTATAGTACGTTCTAATGCAGGGTCATGGCTATAAATTCACCTCAAATCAAAAATCCAAAAAGGGGTCCAGAATGATGTCATAAAGCTTTGGGGGCGGAAAGAGCTTACAGAAGGTGAACTTCCAAGGATGGAAAATCACCTCCAAATGCTTACAGATGCTACAGAAAGGCAGACCATTCCAAATAGGTGAAGAGGAATACTACGAAGAGAACATGATCAGTCCTAAACCCATGAACGAACGGAAAATGTTACCGTCCATGATGTTATTACTAATCACCTTCACGAATAATCCAAACAGGCCCACGTCTTCCCAAGTTCAGGCAAAAGGTTGGTCCAAAAGTACAATTCAGGGCCGGCCCTGTGGTGGAGCAGGTAAGTGCCCACATTCCGCTTGGGCGGCCCGGGCCTCACTGTTTCACATTACGAGTGCATATCACATTAGTAGTGTTAGGAAATATAGATTTCATGGTATGGTGCGGGCAGAGATCATAAATAAGCAGCAATTGTGAGGATACGTTATCAATACGCACAAGAAAAGGAACCATAAGAATATTACAATCTATGGAAGTATCTGGTACACTTCCCAAAGGCAGAAGGAAGGAAAACTTGTGACCTGCCAAGGTGGAATTGGCAGAGTGCCACGAGATGACACCATCATTGTGCATCAGAACATTCCCTGGGCAACTTCAACTTGTGAGGGAGTCCAGGACTTTTTCTGGGTAAGGTCCACCCATTTTGCCATCTACCCAAGATATAAGAGATAAAACCCAGGATAATCTTACAGGAGTGACACCAGTGTCTAGAGAGAATGTAGGAGCCCTTTCGAAGTTCAAGGAGAAAGATAGAAACTGACAACAATTGCAGAAAAAGGAAAACTATCCTACCTAGACAGGGTGAGGAGTCAGACTGGTCTGAGATGGCTGTGAAACTCTGTGTGCACGGAGGTTGTCAGGACAACTTCGAATTTTGAGGTCGCTTATGACATCACGGTGAACATGTCCCCCAGGGTGGCCGCATGGTTACAGTCTGAGGATTGGCCTAGGCTAGGCTATTAAAGGGACAGATACCCAGAAACAGGTTTGGCAAACAGAAAGCAGGCACAGAAACTAGAAGAGATAAAACAGAGTCTGATGCAAGGGATAAGAAAGGAACCCTAGGCCACAAGTGAGAATAGAGGGACAGGCACGGAGAGGAGAACATTGTCATCTATTCAAGTCTATGGGGAGGTCATGCTGATTCAAGCTTGCAACTTCATTGGAAACAAGTGGCCGGACTTGGCGTTCATCACACCTACAGTGCCCTTGTGCCTTAAGCATAATGCAAAGTCAAGAAAGATGTCTTGAGGACATTGAAGAGAAGAATCGATGCCTCCTTTCCAAGGCCCATAGCATTCTTTGCAGGTCAGTCTCTTTTTCCGAAGCTCTGGTTTCACGTGGGCCCACTGGGCACATGGTAATGTGTCCCAAGAGATGTCTTGGAAGCCTTGAAGGAATGGAGCCCTGTCACGCTTGGGGTATGTCTCTTTGTTTGGAAGTGCTCTACAAGGGTGCTGAAAAGCACCCTCTTCCACAGGGCTTCGTTCCTTCGTGAAGGCTGCCCTCCCAGGCTAGTGTGCTCTGTTTGCCTCCATCGAAATTCTCTCCCCCTACCTCTTGCCGTAGAAGGATTATTGATTATGTGTTTTGACACCATATGTAAGGAAGTTGCACGAAAATTAGAACTTTACAGTTGTGTTTCAAGAAAAATAAACAGGCCAGGGTAGAGGATGTAGGGCAAACAAATGGCACACCCTATAAAAATTAAGTAAGCCCGTATCTGGATGGAATCTAGGGGAACGTTCAAGGATCAGGGGTCAAGTTCGAAACTTCCCAAATCCGGAAAAGAGACAGAAAAATATCTTTCCTGGAGAGTGGAATTCATCCGATTTGTCTAAGTTGTCTTGGAAACATTGTGTCCGTGAAGGGGGTTGCCAGGACCACCTCGAATTTGGAGTTTCTGATCTCAGGATGTCAAACCAACCCACATGACCACGTGTTCTCAGTGCTTAGTTTGACCTAGGCTAGGGTAGCCAAGAGTCCTACAAGTGACCGGTGCAAATTCAAGGACAACAACCAAGAGTCACGAAAGCACTCACACCTCACCCTAGAGAACATACAGCGATTAACGAAATACAAACTAATCCCTTGGAATGAAGGAGAACGGACTGATAAGCATGTCTAAGGGAGATAGCTGAGAAAGACCATGACGAGTATACTATGGAAAAGAAAAAGAGGACCCAGAAAATGGAAGGTGAACAGAAATCACACCTGAATTATCCACAATGAAAGATGATGTCCGTCTTTAGACAGACTCTGCTGGAACGTTTGAAAGTCAGAGAAATTCACAAGGCAAAAAACGGCAGCGAAGGTCAAGCATGGGCTAACTGGGAAGGGTGAGTTATGAGACTGCTCCAAGCAGGCTCTGAAACCTGTATCCAGGAAGCATGCTGGACCTCAGAGACACAATTATGACAAATCCTCTGACATCACAATGGACCCGAAAAACAACCTAGCCTCATCTACACAGTGCTAGAGTTGGGCTCACTAGTATATTTAACTCCCGTTGCACTCAACTGCACGTTGCCACTGAACATGTAAGTGGCCGGCCGGTGGTGCAGTGGTGAGGTCCGCACCTTCTGGGTCTGTGGCCCAGTATGGGCTGGGTGGAATCCTCGGTTTGGGCCTCCTCACCACTGCTTCAGTTGTTCTGGTGCAGGCGTCCGAGGTAGAGTAGAGGCAGATGGGAAGGGACGTTGGACAGGGCCAGACTTCCACAGCAAATACAGGAGCATTGCCAGCAGATGTGAGCACAGCAATGCACTTGTGCCAAAACAAAACCAATTAAAAGTTGCAAAGAATAGAAAAACTGAAGCTAAGGAAAAAAAAAACAAAAAAAACAGGAGCTTGCCATTACGAAGAATAGGATCTCTGTGAATAACCTTAGCAAAACAGGTGAATTCTATGTTAATTCAAAAACTAGCAAACCTTTGGGGAAAGAAACTCAAGAAGACACAAGAAAAAAAAAGATATCGAGGGATCTAGGAATGGAAGGATTAACACACTTGAAAGGTTCATACCGCAGTAAGGGATCTCTGGATTCCATGCAATCCCAGTCAAAGTTGCAGCAGTATTTGCCACAGAGAAGAAGAGAGAATCCTAAAGTTTCTAGCCAGCAACACGAGACCCTGACTAGGCAAAGGAATCCTCAGGAAAACGAACAAAGCAGCACGTGTCACAATTTCTGATTTCAACATAGAGGACGAAGCGCGAGGTACCGAAACGGCACAGTCTGGGCCCCAAAACAGGCATGAAGACCCATGCAAAACAATTGAGAGCCCAGAGCCCAACTCAAACTTACATGGACAGCCCATTTTGGACCAGGGAGCCAAGTGGAGACAGCGGAGAAAGGAGAGTCTCTACAATAAACGGTGCTGGGAAGCCTGCACAGCCACATGGAACACAACGAGAGTACGCCATGATGTTACACCTGGCACACACACCACCTGAAGTGGATTAAAGCCTTGAATGGCAGACTTGAAACCGTGAACCTTGTAGGAGAAGACCTAGGCAGAGTGCTCTTTGCCATCTGTCTGAGCCGCCTATTTGGAAGAAGCATGTCTGACTGGGCAAGGGCAACAAAGGAAACAAGAAACAAACGGGACCACATCAAATGCACACACTTCTGCCCACTCAAGGAAACCATCAACTGAATACTAAGACACCACAACAATTGGGAGAGGATGTTTGCAAACCACACATCGGACAAGGGGTGAAAAGCCCAAAGATACAATCAACTCGCACGTCTCCACAAGAAAAAAAACAAGCCAATGAAAACCTGGTCAAAAGATGGAAGCAGAGATTTCTCCGAAGAAGACAGAAAGAGGGCCAGTAGGTGCATGAAAACTTGTTCACCATCATGAAGTCTCAGGAAAATGCAAATCCAAACTGCAAGGCCATGGCAGCTCACTGTGGTCAGCATGGCTAGAAGGAAGCAGACAGGAAATAACAAGTGTCAGAGAGGAGGTGGAGAGAAGGGAAGCCTCCTGCACTGCTGGTGGGAGTGTAACCCGGTGCAGCCACGATGCCAAAGGTGTGGAACTGCCTCAGAAGTTTAAGTATCCATGTCCCGTATGACCCAGCTATTAATCTGCCGCTTGCTTATCCAAAAAAGTCAGAAAGACTACCGCATAAAGACATGTGCATGGCTGTGTTCACCACAGTCTTACTCCTGATATCCAAGACTTGGAAAGCACCCTGGTGTCCAGCAAGGGATGATTGGAGAAGGAAGATGGGCTATAGCCACACAATGGTATACCACTCAGCCGGAACAAATGATGCAATCCAGCCGTTTGTGACCACCAGAATGGCTGTGAGGGTTTTAGGGGAAGTGTAACAAGCCCCAGTGAGAAATTCAAATACCATAGAATCTCACTTACAAGGCGAAGAAAAAGCAAGCACTAACCAACAGGTGGCACTGAACATTTGTATGCGGGCTCCCAGAGGCAAAGAGGGGCGGTGACGGAGGGTGAAAGAGAAGATTAGGCACAAGTGTGTGGTGAGGGCCTGTGATTAGTCTTACACTGGTGAAGATGATGTAAGCTACACAGAAGTCTAAAGCAATGAGGATGTGAATCTGGAAGTTATAGTACGTTCTAATGCAGGGTCATGGCTATAAATTCACCTCAAATCAAAAATCCAAAAAGGGGTCCAGAATGATGTCATAAAGCTTTGGGGGCGGAAAGAGCTTACAGAAGGTGAACTTCCAAGGATGGAAAATCACCTCCAAATGCTTACAGATGCTACAGAAAGGCAGACCATTCCAAATAGGTGAAGAGGAATACTACGAAGAGAACATGATCAGTCCTAAACCCATGAACGAACGGAAAATGTTACCGTCCATGATGTTATTACTAATCACCTTCACGAATAATCCAAACAGGCCCACGTCTTCCCAAGTTCAGGCAAAAGGTTGGTCCAAAAGTACAATTCAGGGCCGGCCCTGTGGTGGAGCAGGTAAGTGCCCACATTCCGCTTGGGCGGCCCGGGCCTCACTGTTTCACATTACGAGTGCATATCACATTAGTAGTGTTAGGAAATATAGATTTCATGGTATGGTGCGGGCAGAGATCATAAATAAGCAGCAATTGTGAGGATACGTTATCAATACGCACAAGAAAAGGAACCATAAGAATATTACAATCTATGGAAGTATCTGGTACACTTCCCAAAGGCAGAAGGAAGGAAAACTTGTGACCTGCCAAGGTGGAATTGGCAGAGTGCCACGAGATGACACCATCATTGTGCATCAGAACATTCCCTGGGCAACTTCAACTTGTGAGGGAGTCCAGGACTTTTTCTGGGTAAGGTCCACCCATTTTGCCATCTACCCAAGATATAAGAGATAAAACCCAGGATAATCTTACAGGAGTGACACCAGTGTCTAGAGAGAATGTAGGAGCCCTTTCGAAGTTCAAGGAGAAAGATAGAAACTGACAACAATTGCAGAAAAAGGAAAACTATCCTACCTAGACAGGGTGAGGAGTCAGACTGGTCTGAGATGGCTGTGAAACTCTGTGTGCACGGAGGTTGTCAGGACAACTTCGAATTTTGAGGTCGCTTATGACATCACGGTGAACATGTCCCCCAGGGTGGCCGCATGGTTACAGTCTGAGGATTGGCCTAGGCTAGGCTATTAAAGGGACAGATACCCAGAAACAGGTTTGGCAAACAGAAAGCAGGCACAGAAACTAGAAGAGATAAAACAGAGTCTGATGCAAGGGATAAGAAAGGAACCCTAGGCCACAAGTGAGAATAGAGGGACAGGCACGGAGAGGAGAACATTGTCATCTATTCAAGTCTATGGGGAGGTCATGCTGATTCAAGCTTGCAACTTCATTGGAAACAAGTGGCCGGACTTGGCGTTCATCACACCTACAGTGCCCTTGTGCCTTAAGCATAATGCAAAGTCAAGAAAGATGTCTTGAGGACATTGAAGAGAAGAATCGATGCCTCCTTTCCAAGGCCCATAGCATTCTTTGCAGGTCAGTCTCTTTTTCCGAAGCTCTGGTGTCACGTGGGCCCACTGGGCACATGGTAATGTGTCCCAAGAGATGTCTTGGAAGCCTTGAAGGAATGGAGCCCTGTCACGCTTGGGGTATGTCTCTTTGTTTGGAAGTGCTCTACAAGGGTGCTGAAAAGCACCCTCTTCCACAGGGCTTCGTTCCTTCGTGAAGGCTGCCCTCCCAGGCTAGTGTGCTCTGTTTGCCTCCATCGAAATTCTCTCCCCCTACCTCTTGCCGTAGAAGGATTATTGATTATGTGTTTTGACACCATATGTAAGGAAGTTGCACGAAAATTAGAACTTTACAGTTGTGTTTCAAGAAAAATAAACAGGCCAGGGTAGAAGATGTAGGGCAAACAAATGGCACACCCTATAAAAATTAAGTAAGCCCGTATCTGGACGGAATCTAGGGGAACGTTCAAGGATCAGGGGTCAAGTTCGAAACTTCCCAAATCCGGAAAAGAGACAGAAAAATATCTTTCCTGGAGAGTGGAATTCATCCGATTTGTCTAAGTTGTCTTGGAAACATTGTGTCCGTGAAGGGGGTTGCCAGGACCACCTCGAATTTGGAGTTTCTGATCTCAGGATGTCAAACCAACCCACATGACCACGTGTTCTCAGTGCTAAGTTTGACCTAGGCTAGGGTAGCCAAGAGTCCTACAAGTGACCGGTGCAAATTCAAGGACAACAACCAAGAGTCACGAAAGCACTCACACCTCACCCTAGAGAACATACAGCGATTAAAGAAATACAAACTAATCCCTCGGAATGAAGGAGAACGGACTGATAAGCATGTCTAAGGGAGATAGCTGAGAAAGACCATGACGAGTATACTATGGAAAAGAAAAAGAGGACCCAGAAAATGGAAGGTGAACAGAAATCACACCTGAATTATCCACAATGAAAGATGATGTCCGTCTTTAGACAGACTCTGCTGGAACGTTTGAAAGTCAGAGAAATTCACAAGCCAAAAAACGGCAGCGAAGGTCAAGCATGGGCTAACTGGGAAGGGTGAGTTATGAGACTGCTCCAAGCAGGCTCTGAAACCTGTATCCAGGAAGCATGCTGGACCTCAGAGACACAATTATGACAAATCCTCTGACATCACAATGGACCCGAAAAACAACCTAGCCTCATCTACACAGTGCTAGAGTTGGGCTCACTAGTATATTTAACTCCCGTTGCACTCAACTGCACGTTGCCACTGAACATGTAAGTGGCCGGCCGGTGGTGCAGTGGTGAGGTCCGCACCTTCTGGGTCTGTGGCCCAGTATGGGCTGGGTGGAATCCTCGGTTTGGGCCTCCTCACCACTGCTTCAGTTGTTCTGGTGCAGGCGTCCGAGGTAGAGTAGAGGCAGATGGGAAGGGACGTTGGACAGGGCCAGACTTCCACAGCAAATACAGGAGCATTGCCAGCAGATGTGAGCACAGCAATGCACTTGTGCCAAAACAAAACCAATTAAAAGTTGCAAAGAATAGAAAAACTGAAGCTAAGGAAAAAAAAAACAAAAAAACAGGAGCTTGCCATTACGAAGAATAGGATCTCTGTGAATAACCTTAGCAAAACAGGTGAATTCTATGTTAATTCAAAAACTAGCAAACCCTTGGGGAAAGAAACTCAAGAAGACACAAGAAAAAAAAAAGATATCGAGGGATCTAGGAATGGAAGGATTAACACACTTGAAAGGTTCATACCGCAGTAAGGAATCTCTGGATTCCATGCAATCCCAGTCAAAGTTGCAGCAGTATTTGCCACAGAGAAGAAGAGAGAATCCTAAAGTTTCTAGCCAGCAACACGAGACCCTGACTAGGCAAAGGAATCCTCAGGAAAACGAACAAAGCAGCACGTGTCACAATTTCTGATTTCAACATAGAGGACGAAGCGCGAGGTACCGAAACGGCACAGTCTGGGCCCCAAAACAGGCATGAAGACCCATGCAAAACAATTGAGAGCCCAGAGCCCAACTCAAACTTACATGGACAGCCCATTTTGGACCAGGGAGCCAAGTGGAGACAGCGGAGAAAGGAGAGTCTCTACAATAAACGGTGCTGGGAAGCCTGCACAGCCACATGGAACACAACGAGAGTACGCCATGATGTTACACCTGGCACACACACCACCTGAAGTGGATTAAAGCCTTGAATGGCAGACTTGAAACCGTGAACCTTGTAGGAGAAGACCTAGGCAGAGTGCTCTTTGCCATCTGTCTGAGCCGCCTATTTGGAAGAAGCATGTCTGACTGGGCAAGGGCAACAAAGGAAACAAGAAACAAACGGGACCACATCAAATGCACACACTTCTGCCCACTCAAGGAAACCATCAACTGAATACTAAGACACCACAACAATTGGGAGAGGATGTTTGCAAACCACACATCGGACAAGGGATGAAAAGCCCAAAGATACAATCAACTCGCACGTCTCCACAAGAAAAAAAACAAGCCAATGAAAACCTGGTCAAAAGATGGAAGCAGAGATTTCTCCGAAGAAGACAGAAAGAGGGCCAGTAGGTGCATGAAAACTTGTTCACCATCATGAAGTCTCAGGAAAATGCAAATCCAAACTGCAAGGCCATGGCAGCTCACTGTGGTCAGCATGGCTAGAAGGAAGCAGACAGGAAATAACAAGTGTCAGAGAGGAGGTGCAGAGAAGGGAAGCCTCCTGCACTGCTGGTGGGAGTGTAACCTGGTGCAGCCACGATGCCAAAGGTGTGGAACTGCCTCAGAAATTTAAGTATCCATGTCCCGTATGACCCAGCTATTAATCTGCCGCTTGCTTATCCAAAAAAGTCAGAAAGACTACCGCATAAAGACATGTGCATGGCTGTGTTCACCACAGTCTTACTCCTGATATCCAAGACTTGGAAAGCACCCTGGTGTCCAGCAAGGGATGATTGGAGAAGGAAGATGGGCTATAGCCACACAATGGTATACCACTCAGCCGGAACAAATGATGCAATCCAGCCGTTTGTGACCACCAGAATGGCTGTGAGGGTTTTAGGGGAAGTGTAACAAGCCCCAGTGAGAAATTCAAATACCATAGAATCTCACTTACAAGGCGAAGAAAAAGCAAGCACTAACCAACAGGTGGCACTGAACATTTGTATGCGGGCTCCCAGAGGCAAAGAGGGGCGGTGACGGAGGGTGAAAGAGAAGATTAGGCACAAGTGTGTGGTGAGGGCCTGTGATTAGTCTTACACTGGTGAAGATGATGTAAGCTACACAGAAGTCTAAAGCAATGAGGATGTGAATCTGGAAGTTATAGTACGTTCTAATGCAGGGTCATGGCTATAAATTCACCTCAAATCAAAAATCCAAAAAGGGGTCCAGAATGATGTCATAAAGCTTTGGGGGCGGAAAGAGTTTACGGAAGGTGAACTTCCAAGGATGGAAAATCACCTCCAAATGCTTACAGATGCTACAGAAAGGCAGACCATTCCAAATAGGTGAAGAGGAATACTACGAAGAGAACATGATCAGTCCTAAACCCATGAACGAACGGAAAATGTTACCGTCCATGATGTTATTACTAATCACCTTCACGAATAATCCAAACAGGCCCACGTCTTCCCAAGTTCAGGCAAAAGGTTGGTCCAAAAGTACAATTCAGGGCCGG
This sequence comes from Equus asinus, assembly GCF_041296235.1. NCBI lineage: Eukaryota > Metazoa > Chordata > Mammalia > Perissodactyla > Equidae > Equus > Equus asinus. Next base: position 6,257,294 of record NC_091813.1, on the reverse strand, counting down.
CCCTGTGGTGGAGCAGGTAAGTGCCCACATTCCGCTTGGGCGGCCCGGGCCTCACTGTTTCACATTACGAGTGCATATCACATTAGTAGTGTTAGGAAATATAGATTTCATGGTATGGTGCGGGCAGAGATCATAAATAAGCAGCAATTGTGAGGATACGTTATCAATACGCACAAGAAAAGGAACCATAAGAATATTACAATCTATGGAAGTATCTGGTACACTTCCCAAAGGCAGAAGGAAGGAAAACTTGTGACCTGCCAAGGTGGAATTGGCAGAGTGCCACGAGATGACACCATCATTGTGCATCAGAACATTCCCTGGGCAACTTCAACTTGTGAGGGAGTCCAGGACTTTTTCTGGGTAAGGTCCACCCATTTTGCCATCTACCCAAGATATAAGAGATAAAACCCAGGATAATCTTACAGGAGTGAAACCAGTGTCTAGAGAGAATGTAGGAGCCCTTTCGAAGTTCAAGGAGAAAGATAGAAACTGACAACAATTGCAGAAAAAGGAAAACTATCCTACCTAGACAGGGTGAGGAGTCAGACTGGTCTGAGATGGCTGTGAAACTCTGTGTGCACGGAGGTTGTCAGGACAACTTCGAATTTTGAGGTCGCTTATGACATCACGGTGAACATGTCCCCCAGGGTGGCCGCATGGTTACAGTCTGAGGATTGGCCTAGGCTAGGCTATTAAAGGGACAGATACCCAGAAACAGGTTTGGCAAACAGAAAGCAGGCACAGAAACTAGAAGAGATAAAACAGAGTCTGATGCAAGGGATAAGAAAGGAACCCTAGGCCACAAGTGAGAATAGAGGGACAGGCACGGAGAGGAGAACATTGTCATCTATTCAAGTCTATGGGGAGGTCATGCTGATTCAAGCTTGCAACTTCATTGGAAACAAGTGGCCGGACTTGGCGTTCATCACACCTACAGTGCCCTTGTGCCTTAAGCATAATGCAAAGTCAAGAAAGATGTCTTGAGGACATTGAAGAGAAGAATCGATGCCTCCTTTCCAAGGCCCATAGCATTCTTTGCAGGTCAGTCTCTTTTTCCGAAGCTCTGGTGTCACGTGGGCCCACTGGGCACATGGTAATGTGTCCCAAGAGATGTCTTGGAAGCCTTGAAGGAATGGAGCCCTGTCACGCTTGGGGTATGTCTCTTTGTTTGGAAGTGCTCTACAAGGGTGCTGAAAAGCACCCTCTTCCACAGGGCTTCGTTCCTTCGTGAAGGCTGCCCTCCCAGGCTAGTGTGCTCTGTTTGCCTCCATCGAAATTCTCTCCCCCTACCTCTTGCCGTAGAAGGATTATTGATTATGTGTTTTGACACCATATGTAAGGAAGTTGCACGAAAATTAGAACTTTACAGTTGTGTTTCAAGAAAAATAAACAGGCCAGGGTAGAGGATGTAGGGCAAACAAATGGCACACCCTATAAAAATTAAGTAAGCCCGTATCTGGACGGAATCTAGGGGAACGTTCAAGGATCAGGGGTCAAGTTCGAAACTTCCCAAATCCGGAAAAGAGACAGAAAAATATCTTTCCTGGAGAGTGGAATTCATCCGATTTGTCTAAGTTGTCTTGGAAACATTGTGTCCGTGAAGGGGGTTGCCAGGACCACCTCGAATTTGGAGTTTCTGATCTCAGGATGTCAAACCAACCCACATGACCACGTGTTCTCAGTGCTTAGTTTGACCTAGGCTAGGGTAGCCAAGAGTCCTACAAGTGACCGGTGCAAATTCAAGGACAACAACCAAGAGTCACGAAAGCACTCACACCTCACCCTAGAGAACATACAGCGATTAACGAAATACAAACTAATCCCTTGGAATGAAGGAGAACGGACTGATAAGCATGTCTAAGGGAGATAGCTGAGAAAGACCATGACGAGTATACTATGGAAAAGAAAAAGAGGACCCAGAAAATGGAAGGTGAACAGAAATCACACCTGAATTATCCACAATGAAAGATGATGTCCGTCTTTAGACAGACTCTGCTGGAACGTTTGAAAGTCAGAGAAATTCACAAGGCAAAAAACGGCAGCGAAGGTCAAGCATGGGCTAACTGGGAAGGGTGAGTTATGAGACTGCTCCAAGCAGGCTCTGAAACCTGTATCCAGGAAGCATGCTGGACCTCAGAGACACAATTATGACAAATCCTCTGACATCACAATGGACCCGAAAAACAACCTAGCCTCATCTACACAGTGCTAGAGTTGGGCTCACTAGTATATTTAACTCCCATTGCACTCAACTGCACGTTGCCACTGAACATGTAAGTGGCCGGCCGGTGGTGCAGTGGTGAGGTCCGCACCTTCTGGGTCTGTGGCCCAGTATGGGCTGGGTGGAATCCTCGGTTTGGGCCTCCTCACCACTGCTTCAGTTGTTCTGGTGCAGGCGTCCGAGGTAGAGTAGAGGCAGATGGGAAGGGACGTTGGACAGGGCCAGACTTCCACAGCAAATACAGGAGCATTGCCAGCAGATGTGAGCACAGCAATGCACTTGTGCCAAAACAAAACCAATTAAAAGTTGCAAAGAATAGAAAAACTGAAGCTAAGGAAAAAAAAAACAAAAAAACAGGAGCTTGCCATTACGAAGAATAGGATCTCTGTGAATAACCTTAGCAAAACAGGTGAATTCTATGTTAATTCAAAAACTAGCAAACCCTTGGGGAAAGAAACTCAAGAAGACACAAGAAAAAAAAAAGATATCGAGGGATCTAGGAATGGAAGGATTAACACACTTGAAAGGTTCATACCGCAGTAAGGAATCTCTGGATTCCATGCAATCCCAGTCAAAGTTGCAGCAGTATTTGCCACAGAGAAGAAGAGAGAATCCTAAAGTTTCTAGCCAGCAACACGAGACCCTGACTAGGCAAAGGAATCCTCAGGAAAACGAACAAAGCAGCACGTGTCACAATTTCTGATTTCAACATAGAGGACGAAGCGCGAGGTACCGAAACGGCACAGTCTGGGCCCCAAAACAGGCATGAAGACCCATGCAAAACAATTGAGAGCCCAGAGCCCAACTCAAACTTACATGGACAGCCCATTTTGGACCAGGGAGCCAAGTGGAGACAGCGGAGAAAGGAGAGTCTCTACAATAAACCGTGCTGGGAAGCCTGCACAGCCACATGGAACACAACGAGAGTACGCCATGATGTTACACCTGGCACACACACCACCTGAAGTGGATTAAAGCCTTGAATGGCAGACTTGAAACCGTGAACCTTGTAGGAGAAGACCTAGGCAGAGTGCTCTTTGCCATCTGTCTGAGCCGCCTATTTGGAAGAAGCATGTCTGACTGGGCAAGGGCAACAAAGGAAACAAGAAACAAACGGGACCACATCAAATGCACACACTTCTGCCCACTCAAGGAAACCATCAACTGAATACTAAGACACCACAACAATTGGGAGAGGATGTTTGCAAACCACACATCGGACAAGGGGTGAAAAGCCCAAAGATACAATCAACTCGCACGTCTCCACAAGAAAAAAAACAAGCCAATGAAAACCTGGTCAAAAGATGGAAGCAGAGATTTCTCCGAAGAAGACAGAAAGAGGGCCAGTAGGTGCATGAAAACTTGGTCACCATCATGAAGTCTCAGGAAAATGCAAATCCAAACTGCAAGGCCATGGCAGCTCACTGTGGTCAGCATGGCTAGAAGGAAGCAGACAGGAAATAACAAGTGTCAGAGAGGAGGTGGAGAGAAGGGAAGCCTCCTGCACTGCTGGTGGGAGTGTAACCCGGTGCAGCCACGATGCCAAAGGTGTGGAACTGCCTCAGAAATTTAAGTATCCATGTCCCGTATGACCCAGCTATTAATCTGCCGCTTGCTTATCCAAAAAAGTCAGAAAGACTACCGCATAAAGACATGTGCATGGCTGTGTTCACCACAGTCTTACTCCTGATATCCAAGACTTGGAAAGCACCCTGGTGTCCAGCAAGGGATGATTGGAGAAGGAAGATGGGCTATAGCCACACAATGGTATACCACTCAGCCGGAACAAATGATGCAATCCAGCCGTTTGTGACCACCAGAATGGCTGTGAGGGTTTTAGGGGAAGTGTAACAAGCCCCAGTGAGAAATTCAAATACCATAGAATCTCACTTATAAGGCGAAGAAAAAGCAAGCACTAACCAACAGGTGGCACTGAACATTTGTATGCGGGCTCCCAGAGGCAAAGAGGGGCGGTGACGGAGGGTGAAAGAGAAGATTAGGCACAAGTGTGTGGTGAGGGCCTGTGATTAGTCTTACACTGGTGAAGATGATGTAAGCTACACAGAAGTCTAAAGCAATGAGGATGTGAATCTGGAAGTTATAGTACGTTCTAATGCAGGGTCATGGCTATAAATTCACCTCAAATCAAAAATCCAAAAAGGGGTCCAGAATGATGTCATAAAGCTTTGGGGGCGGAAAGAGTTTACGGAAGGTGAACTTCCAAGGATGGAAAATCACCTCCAAATGCTTACAGATGCTACAGAAAGGCAGACCATTCCAAATAGGTGAAGAGGAATACTACGAAGAGAACATGATCAGTCCTAAACCCATGAACGAACGGAAAATGTTACCGTCCATGATGTTATTACTAATCACTTTCACGAATAATCCAAACAGGCCCACGTCTTCCCAAGTTCAGGCAAAAGGTTGGTCCAAAAGTACAATTCAGGGCCGGCCCTGTGGTGGAGCAGGTAAGTGCCCACATTCCGCTTGGGCGGCCCGGGCCTCACTGTTTCACATTACGAGTGCATATCACATTAGTAGTGTTAGGAAATATAGATTTCATGGTATGGTGCGGGCAGAGATCATAAATAAGCAGCAATTGTGAGGATACGTTATCAATACGCACAAGAAAAGGAACCATAAGAATATTACAATCTATGGAAGTATCTGGTACACTTCCCAAAGGCAGAAGGAAGGAAAACTTGTGACCTGCCAAGGTGGAATTGGCAGAGTGCCACGAGATGACACCATCATTGTGCATCAGAACATTCCCTGGGCAACTTCAACTTGTGAGGGAGTCCAGGACTTTTTCTGGGTAAGGTCCACCCATTTTGCCATCTACCCAAGATATAAGAGATAAAATCCAGGATAATCTTACAGGAGTGAAACCAGTGTCTAGAGAGAATGTAGGAGCCCTTTCGAAGTTCAAGGAGAAAGATAGAAACTGACAACAATTGCAGAAAAAGGAAAACTATCCTACCTAGACAGGGTGAGGAGTCAGACTGGTCTGAGATGGCTGTGAAACTCTGTGTGCACGGAGGTTGTCAGGACAACTTCGAATTTTGAGGTCGCTTATGACATCACGGTGAACATGTCCCCCAGGGTGGCCGCATGGTTACAGTCTGAGGATTGGCCTAGGCTAGGCTATTAAAGGGACAGATACCCAGAAACAGGTTTGGCAAACAGAAAGCAGGCACAGAAACTAGAAGAGATAAAACAGAGTCTGATGCAAGGGATAAGAAAGGAACCCTAGGCCACAAGTGAGAATAGAGGGACAGGCACGGAGAGGAGAACATTGTCATCTATTCAAGTCTATGGGGAGGTCATGCTGATTCAAGCTTGCAACTTCATTGGAAACAAGTGGCCGGACTTGGCGTTCATCACACCTACAGTGCCCTTGTGCCTTAAGCATAATGCAAAGTCAAGAAAGATGTCTTGAGGACATTGAAGAGAAGAATCAATGCCTCCTTTCCAAGGCCCATAGCATTCTTTGCAGGTCAGTCTCTTTTTCCGAAGCTCTGGTGTCACGTGGGCCCACTGGGCACATGGTAATGTGTCCCAAGAGATGTCTTGGAAGCCTTGAAGGAATGGAGCCCTGTCACGCTTGGGGTATGTCTCTTTGTTTGGAAGTGCTCTACAAGGGTGCTGAAAAGCACCCTCTTCCACAGGGCTTCGTTCCTTCGTGAAGGCTGCCCTCCCAGGCTAGTGTGCTCTGTTTGCCTCCATCGAAATTCTCTCCCCCTACCTCTTGCCGTAGAAGGATTATTGATTATGTGTTTTGACACCATATGTAAGGAAGTTGCACGAAAATTAGAACTTTACAGTTGTGTTTCAAGAAAAATAAACAGGCCAGGGTAGAGGATGTAGGGCAAACAAATGGCACACCCTATAAAAATTAAGTAAGCCCGTATCTGGACGGAATCTAGGGGAACGTTCAAGGATCAGGGGTCAAGTTCGAAACTTCCCAAATCTGGAAAAGAGACAGAAAAATATCTTTCCTGGAGAGTGGAATTCATCCGATTTGTCTAAGTTGTCTTGGAAACATTGTGTCCGTGAAGGGGGTTGCCAGGACCACCTCGAATTTGGAGTTTCTGATCTCAGGATGTCAAACCAACCCACATGACCACGTGTTCTCAGTGCTTAGTTTGACCTAGGCTAGGGTAGCCAAGAGTCCTACAAGTGACCGGTGCAAATTCAAGGACAACAACCAAGAGTCACGAAAGCACTCACACCTCACCCTAGAGAACATACAGCGATTAAAGAAATACAAACTAATCCCTTGGAATGAAGGAGAACGGACTGATAAGCATGTCTAAGGGAGATAGCTGAGAAAGACCATGACGAGTATACTATGGAAAAGAAAAAGAGGACCCAGAAAATGGAAGGTGAACAGAAATCACACCTGAATTATCCACAATGAAAGATGATGTCCGTCTTTAGACAGACTCTGCTGGAACGTTTGAAAGTCAGAGAAATTCACAAGCCAAAAAACGGCAGCGAAGGTCAAGCATGGGCTAACTGGGAAGGGTGAGTTATGAGACTGCTCCAAGCAGGCTCTGAAACCTGTATCCAGGAAGCATGCTGGACCTCAGAGACACAATTATGACAAATCCTCTGACATCACAATGGACCCGAAAAACAACCTAGCCTCATCTACACAGTGCTAGAGTTGGGCTCACTAGTATATTTAACTCCCATTGCACTCAACTGCACGTTGCCACTGAACATGTAAGTGGCCGGCCGGTGGTGCAGTGGTGAGGTCCGCACCTTCTGGGTCTGTGGCCCAGTATGGGCTGGGTGGAATCCTCGGTTTGGGCCTCCTCACCACTGCTTCAGTTGTTCTGGTGCAGGCGTCCGAGGTAGAGTAGAGGCAGATGGGAAGGGACGTTGGACAGGGCCAGACTTCCACAGCAAATACAGGAGCATTGCCAGCAGATGTGAGCACAGCAATGCACTTGTGCCAAAACAAAACCAATTAAAAGTTGCAAAGAATAGAAAAACTGAAGCTAAGGAAAAAAAAAAAAAAAAAACAGGAGCTTGCCATTACGAAGAATAGGATCTCTGTGAATAACCTTAGCAAAACAGGTGAATTCTATGTTAATTCAAAAACTAGCAAACCTTTGGGGAAAGAAACTCAAGAAGACACAAGAAAAAAAAAGATATCGAGGGATCTAGGAATGGAAGGATTAACACACTTGAAAGGTTCATACCGCAGTAAGGAATCTCTGGATTCCATGCAATCCCAGTCAAAGTTGCAGCAGTATTTGCCACAGAGAAGAAGAGAGAATCCTAAAGTTTCTAGCCAGCAACACGAGACCCTGACTAGGCAAAGGAATCCTCAGGAAAACGAACAAAGCAGCACGTGTCACAATTTCTGATTTCAACATAGAGGACGAAGCGCGAGGTACCGAAACGGCACAGTCTGGGCCCCAAAACAGGCATGAAGACCCATGCAAAACAATTGAGAGCCCAGAGCCCAACTCAAACTTACATGGACAGCCCATTTTGGACCAGGGAGCCAAGTGGAGACAGCGGAGAAAGGAGAGTCTCTACAATAAACGGTGCTGGGAAGCCTGCACAGCCACATGGAACACAACGAGAGTACGCCATGATGTTACACCTGGCACACACACCACCTGAAATGGATTAAAGCCTTGAATGGCAGACTTGAAACCGTGAACCTTGTAGGAGAAGACCTAGGCAGAGTGCTCTTTGCCATCTGTCTGAGCCGCCTATTTGGAAGAAGCATGTCTGACTGGGCAAGGGCAACAAAGGAAACAAGAAACAAACGGGACCACATCAAATGCACACACTTCTGCCCACTCAAGGAAACCATCAACTGAATACTAAGACACCACAACAATTGGGAGAGGATGTTTGCAAACCACACATCGGACAAGGGGTGAAAAGCCCAAAGATACAATCAACTCGCACGTCTCCACAAGAAAAAAAACAAGCCAATGAAAACCTGGTCAAAAGATGGAAGCAGAGATTTCTCCGAAGAAGACAGAAAGAGGGCGAGTAGGTGCATGAAAACTTGTTCACCATGATGAAGTCTCAGGAAAATGCAAATCCAAACTGCAAGGCCATGGCAGCTCACTGTGGTCAGCATGGCTAGAAGGAAGCAGACAGGAAATAACAAGTGTCAGAGAGGAGGTGGAGAGAAGGGAAGCCTCCTGCACTGCTGGTGGGAGTGTAACCCGGTGCAGCCACGATGCCAAAGGTGTGGAACTGCCTCAGAAATTTAAGTATCCATGTCCCGTATGACCCAGCTATTAATCTGCCGCTTGCTTATCCAAAAAAGTCAGAAAGACTACCGCATAAAGACATGTGCATGGCTGTGTTCACCACAGTCTTACTCCTGATATCCAAGACTTGGAAAGCACCCTGGTGTCCAGCAAGGGATGATTGGAGAAGGAAGATGGGCTATAGCCACACAATGGTATACCACTCAGCCGGAACAAATGATGCAATCCAGCCGTTTGTGACCACCAGAATGGCTGTGAGGGTTTTAGGGGAAGTGTAACAAGCCCCAGTGAGAAATTCAAATACCATAGAATCTCACTTACAAGGCGAAGAAAAAGCAAGCACTAACCAACAGGTGGCACTGAACATTTGTATGCGGGCTCCCAGAGGCAAAGAGGGGCGGTGACGGAGGGTGAAAGAGAAGATTAGGCACAAGTGTGTGGTGAGGGCCTGTGATTAGTCTTACACTGGTGAAGATGATGTAAGCTACACAGAAGTCTAAAGCAATGAGGATGTGAATCTGGAAGTTATAGTACGTTCTAATGCAGGGTCATGGCTATAAATTCACCTCAAATCAAAAATCCAAAAAGGGGTCCAGAATGATGTCATAAAGCTTTGGGGGCGGAAAGAGTTTACGGAAGGTGAACTTCCAAGGATGGAAAATCACCTCCAAATGCTTACAGATGCTACAGAAAGGCAGACCATTCCAAATAGGTGAAGAGGAATACTACGAAGAGAACATGATCAGTCCTAAACCCATGAACGAACGGAAAATGTTACCGTCCATGATGTTATTACTAATCACCTTCACGAATAATCCAAACAGGCCCACGTCTTCCCAAGTTCAGGCAAAAGGTTGGTCCAAAAGTACAATTCAGGGCCGGCCCTGTGGTGGAGCAGGTAAGTGCCCACATTCCGCTTGGGCGGCCCGGGCCTCACTGTTTCACATTACGAGTGCATATCACATTAGTAGTGTTAGGAAATATAGATTTCATGGTATGGTGCGGGCAGAGATCATAAATAAGCAGCAATTGTGAGGATACGTTATCAATACGCACAAGAAAAGGAACCATAAGAATATTACAATCTATGGAAGTATCTGGTACACTTCCCAAAGGCAGAAGGAAGGAAAACTTGTGACCTGCCAAGGTGGAATTGGCAGAGTGCCACGAGATGACACCATCATTGTGCATCAGAACATTCCCTGGGCAACTTCAACTTGTGAGGGAGTCCAGGACTTTTTCTGGGTAAGGTCCACCCATTTTGCCATCTACCCAAGATATAAGAGATAAAACCCAGGATAATCTTACAGGAGTGAAACCAGTGTCTAGAGAGAATGTAGGAGCCCTTTCGAAGTTCAAGGAGAAAGATAGAAACTGACAACAATTGCAGAAAAAGGAAAACTATCCTACCTAGACAGGGTGAGGAGTCAGACTGGTCTGAGATGGCTGTGAAACTCTGTGTGCACGGAGGTTGTCAGGACAACTTCGAATTTTGAGGTCGCTTATGACATCACGGTGAACATGTCCCCCAGGGTGGCCGCATGGTTACAGTCTGAGGATTGGCCTAGGCTAGGCTATTAAAGGGACAGATACCCAGAAACAGGTTTGGCAAACAGAAAGCAGGCACAGAAACTAGAAGAGATAAAACAGAGTCTGATGCAAGGGATAAGAAAGGAACCCTAGGCCACAAGTGAGAATAGAGGGACAGGCACGGAGAGGAGAACATTGTCATCTATTCAAGTCTATGGGGAGGTCATGCTGATTCAAGCTTGCAACTTCATTGGAAACAAGTGGCCGGACTTGGCGTTCATCACACCTACAGTGCCCTTGTGCCTTAAGCATAATGCAAAGTCAAGAAAGATGTCTTGAGGACATTGAAGAGAAGAATCAATGCCTCCTTTCCAAGGCCCATAGCATTCTTTGCAGGTCAGTCTCTTTTTCCGAAGCTCTGGTGTCACGTGGGCCCACTGGGCACATGGTAATGTGTCCCAAGAGATGTCTTGGAAGCCTTGAAGGAATGGAGCCCTGTCACGCTTGGGGTATGTCTCTTTGTTTGGAAGTGCTCTACAAGGGTGCTGAAAAGCACCCTCTTCCACAGGGCTTCGTTCCTTCGTGAAGGCTGCCCTCCCAGGCTAGTGTGCTCTGTTTGCCTCCATCGAAATTCTCTCCCCCTACCTCTTGCCGTAGAAGGATTATTGATTATGTGTTTTGACACCATATGTAAGGAAGTTGCACGAAAATTAGAACTTTACAGTTGTGTTTCAAGAAAAATAAACAGGCCAGGGTAGAGGATGTAGGGCAAACAAATGGCACACCCTATAAAAATTAAGTAAGCCCGTATCTGGACGGAATCTAGGGGAACGTTCAAGGATCAGGGGTCAAGTTCGAAACTTCCCAAATCTGGAAAAGAGACAGAAAAATATCTTTCCTGGAGAGTGGAATTCATCCGATTTGTCTAAGTTGTCTTGGAAACATTGTGTCCGTGAAGGGGGTTGCCAGGACCACCTCGAATTTGGAGTTTCTGATCTCAGGATGTCAAACCAACCCACATGACCACGTGTTCTCAGTGCTTAGTTTGACCTAGGCTAGGGTAGCCAAGAGTCCTACAAGTGACCGGTGCAAATTCAAGGACAACAACCAAGAGTCACGAAAGCACTCACACCTCACCCTAGAGAACATACAGCGATTAAAGAAATACAAACTAATCCCTTGGAATGAAGGAGAACGGACTGATAAGCATGTCTAAGGGAGATAGCTGAGAAAGACCATGACGAGTATACTATGGAAAAGAAAAAGAGGACCCAGAAAATGGAAGGTGAACAGAAATCACACCTGAATTATCCACAATGAAAGATGATGTCCGTCTTTAGACAGACTCTGCTGTAACGTTTGAAAGTCAGAGAAATTCACAAGGCAAAAAACGGCAGCGAAGGTCAAGCATGGGCTAACTGGGAAGGGTGAGTTATGAGACTGCTCCAAGCAGGCTCTGAAACCTGTATCCAGGAAGCATGCTGGACCTCAGAGACACAATTATGACAAATCCTCTGACATCACAATGGACCCGAAAAACAACCTAGCCTCATCTACACAGTGCTAGAGTTGGGCTCACTAGTATATTTAACTCCCATTGCACTCAACTGCACGTTGCCACTGAACATGTAAGTGGCCGGCCGGTGGTGCAGTGGTGAGGTCCGCACCTTCTGGGTCTGTGGCCCAGTATGGGCTGGGTGGAATCCTCGGTTTGGGCCTCCTCACCACTGCTTCAGTTGTTCTGGTGCAGGCGTCCGAGGTAGAGTAGAGGCAGATGGGAAGGGACGTTGGACAGGGCCAGACTTCCACAGCAAATACAGGAGCATTGCCAGCAGATGTGAGCACAGCAATGCACTTGTGCCAAAACAAAACCAATTAAAAGTTGCAAAGAATAGAAAAACTGAAGCTAAGGAAAAAAAAAAAAAAAAACAGGAGCTTGCCATTACGAAGAATAGGATCTCTGTGAATAACCTTAGCAAAACAGGTGAATTCTATGTTAATTCAAAAACTAGCAAACCTTTGGGGAAAGAAACTCAAGAAGACACAAGAAAAAAAAAGATATCGAGGGATCTAGGAATGGAAGGATTAACACACTTGAAAGGTTCATACCGCAGTAAGGAATCTCTGGATTCCATGCAATCCCAGTCAAAGTTGCAGCAGTATTTGCCACAGAGAAGAAGAGAGAATCCTAAAGTTTCTAGCCAGCAACACGAGACCCTGACTAGGCAAAGGAATCCTCAGGAAAACGAACAAAGCAGCACGTGTCACAATTTCTGATTTCAACATAGAGGACGAAGCGCTAGGTACCGAAACGGCACAGTCTGGGCCCCAAAACAGGCATGAAGACCCATGCAAAACAATTGAGAGCCCAGAGCCCAACTCAAACTTACATGGACAGCCCATTTTGGACCAGGGAGCCAAGTGGAGACAGCGGAGAAAGGAGAGTCTCTACAATAAACGGTGCTGGGAAGCCTGCACAGCCACATGGAACACAACGAGAGTACGCCATGATGTTACACCTGGCACACACACCACCTGAAATGGATTAAAGCCTTGAATGGCAGACTTGAAACCGTGAACCTTGTAGGAGAAGACCTAGGCAGAGTGCTCTTTGCCATCTGTCTGAGCCGCCTATTTGGAAGAAGCATGTCTGACTGGGCAAGGGCAACAAAGGAAACAAGAAACAAACGGGACCACATCAAATGCACACACTTCTGCCCACTCAAGGAAACCATCAACTGAATACTAAGACACCACAACAATTGGGAGAGGATGTTTGCAAACCACACATCGGACAAGGGGTGAAAAGCCCAAAGATACAATCAACTCGCACGTCTCCACAAGAAAAAAAACAAGCCAATGAAAACCTGGTCAAAAGATGGAAGCAGAGATTTCTCCGAAGAAGACAGAAAGAGGGCGAGTAGGTGCATGAAAACTTGTTCACCATCATGAAGTCTCAGGAAAATGCAAATCCAAACTGCAAGGCCATGGCAGCTCACTGTGGTCAGCATGGCTAGAAGGAAGCAGACAGGAAATAACAAGTGTCAGAGAGGAGGTGGAGAGAAGGGAAGCCTCCTGCACTGCTGGTGGGAGTGTAACCCGGTGCAGCCACGATGCCAAAGGTGTGGAACTGCCTCAGAAATTTAAGTATCCATGTCCCGTATGACCCAGCTATTAATCTGCCGCTTGCTTATCCAAAAAAGTCAGAAAGACTACCGCATAAAGACATGTGCATGGCTGTGTTCACCACAGTCTTACTCCTGATATCCAAGACTTGGAAAGCACCCTGGTGTCCAGCAAGGGATGATTGGAGAAGGAAGATGGGCTATAGCCACACAATGGTATACCACTCAGCCGGAACAAATGATGCAATCCAGCCATTTGTGACCACCAGAATGGCTGTGAGGGTTTTAGGGGAAGTGTAACAAGCCCCAGTGAGAAATTCAAATACCATAGAATCTCACTTACAAGGCGAAGAAAAAGCAAGCACTAACCAACAGGTGGCACTGAACATTTGTATGCGGGCTCCCAGAGGCAAAGAGGGGCGGTGACGGAGGGTGAAAGAGAAGATTAGGCACAAGTGTGTGGTGAGGGCCTGTGATTAGTCTTACACTGGTGAAGATGATGTAAGCTACACAGAAGTCTAAAGCAATGAGGATGTGAATCTGGAAGTTATAGTACGTTCTAATGCAGGGTCATGGCTATAAATTCACCTCAAATCAAAAATCCAAAAAGGGGTCCAGAATGATGTCATAAAGCTTTGGGGGCGGAAAGAGTTTACAGAAGGTGAACTTCCAAGGATGGAAAATCACCTCCAAATGCTTACAGATGCTACAGAAAGGCAGACCATTCCAAATAGGTGAAGAGGAATACTACGAAGAGAACATGATCAGTCCTAAACCCATGAACGAACGGAAAATGTTACCGTCCATGATGTTATTACTAATCACCTTCACGAATAATCCAAACAGGCCCACGTCTTCCCAAGTTCAGGCAAAAGGTTGGTCCAAAAGTACAATTCAGGGCCGGCCCTGTGGTGGAGCAGGTAAGTGCCCACATTCCGCTTGGGCGGCCCGGGCCTCACTGTTTCACATTACGAGTGCATATCACATTAGTAGTGTTAGGAAATATAGATTTCATGGTATGGTGCGGGCAGAGATCATAAATAAGCAGCAATTGTGAGGATACGTTATCAATACGCACAAGAAAAGGAACCATAAGAATATTACAATCTATGGAAGTATCTGGTACACTTCCCAAAGGCAGAAGGAAGGAAAACTTGTGACCTGCCAAGGTGGAATTGGCAGAGTGCCACGAGATGACACCATCATTGTGCATCAGAACATTCCCTGGGCAACTTCAACTTGTGAGGGAGTCCAGGACTTTTTCTGGGTAAGGTCCACCCATTTTGCCATCTACCCAAGATATAAGAGATAAAACCCAGGATAATCTTACAGGAGTGACACCAGTGTCTAGAGAGAATGTAGGAGCCCTTTCGAAGTTCAAGGAGAAAGATAGAAACTGACAACAATTGCAGAAAAAGGAAAACTATCCTACCTAGACAGGGTGAGGAGTCAGACTGGTCTGAGATGGCTGTGAAACTCTGTGTGCACGGAGGTTGTCAGGACAACTTCGAATTTTGAGGTCGCTTATGACATCACGGTGAACATGTCCCCCAGGGTGGCCGCATGGTTACAGTCTGAGGATTGGCCTAGGCTAGGCTATTAAAGGGACAGATACCCAGAAACAGGTTTGGCAAACAGAAAGCAGGCACAGAAACTAGAAGAGATAAAACAGAGTCTGATGCAAGGGATAAGAAAGGAACCCTAGGCCACAAGTGAGAATAGAGGGACAGGCACGGAGAGGAGAACATTGTCATCTATTCAAGTCTATGGGGAGGTCATGCTGATTCAAGCTTGCAACTTCATTGGAAACAAGTGGCCGGACTTGGCGTTCATCACACCTACAGTGCCCTTGTGCCTTAAGCATAATGCAAAGTCAAGAAAGATGTCTTGAGGACATTGAAGAGAAGAATCGATGCCTCCTTTCCAAGGCCCATAGCATTCTTTGAAGGTCAGTCTCTTTTTCCGAAGCTCTGGTGTCACGTGGGCCCACTGGGCACATGGTAATGTGTCCCAAGAGATGTCTTGGAAGCCTTGAAGGAATGGAGCCCTGTCACGCTTGGGGTATGTCTCTTTGTTTGGAAGTGCTCTACAAGGGTGCTGAAAAGCACCCTCTTCCACAGGGCTTCGTTCCTTCGTGAAGGCTGCCCTCCCAGGCTAGTGTGCTCTGTTTGCCTCCATCGAAATTCTCTCCCCCTACCTCTTGCCGTAGAAGGATTATTGATTATGTGTTTTGACACCATATGTAAGGAAGTTGCACGAAAATTAGAACTTTACAGTTGTGTTTCAAGAAAAATAAACAGGCCAGGGTAGAGGATGTAGGGCAAACAAATGGCACACCCTATAAAAATTAAGTAAGCCCGTATCTGGACGGAATCTAGGGGAACGTTCAAGGATCAGGGGTCAAGTTCGAAACTTCCCAAATCCGGAAAAGAGACAGAAAAATATCTTTCCTGGAGAGTGGAATTCATCCGATTTGTCTAAGTTGTCTTGGAAACATTGTGTCCGTGAAGGGGGTTGCCAGGACCACCTCGAATTTGGAGTTTCTGATCTCAGGATGTCAAACCAACCCACATGACCACGTGTTCTCAGTGCTTAGTTTGACCTAGGCTAGGGTAGCCAAGAGTCCTACAAGTGACCGGTGCAAATTCAAGGACAACAACCAAGAGTCACGAAAGCACTCACACCTCACCCTAGAGAACATACAGCGATTAAAGAAATACAAACTAATCCCTTGGAATGAAGGAGAACGGACTGATAAGCATGTCTAAGGGAGATAGCTGAGAAAGACCATGACGAGTATACTATGGAAAAGAAAAAGAGGACCCAGAAAATGGAAGGTGAACAGAAATCACACCTGAATTATCCACAATGAAAGATGATGTCCGTCTTTAGACAGACTCTGCTGGAACGTTTGAAAGTCAGAGAAATTCACAAGCCAAAAAACGGCAGCGAAGGTCAAGCATGGGCTAACTGGGAAGGGTGAGTTATGAGACTGCTCCAAGCAGGCTCTGAAACCTGTATCCAGGAAGCATGCTGGACCTCAGAGACACAATTATGACAAATCCTCTGACATCACAATGGACCCGAAAAACAACCTAGCCTCATCTACACAGTGCTAGAGTTGGGCTCACTAGTATATTTAACTCCCATTGCACTCAACTGCACGTTGCCACTGAACATGTAAGTGGCCGGCCGGTGGTGCAGTGGTGAGGTCCGCACCTTCTGGGTCTGTGGCCCAGTATGGGCTGGGTGGAATCCTCGGTTTGGGCCTCCTCACCACTGCTTCAGTTGTTCTGGTGCAGGCGTCCGAGGTAGAGTAGAGGCAGATGGGAAGGGACGTTGGACAGGGCCAGACTTCCACAGCAAATACAGGAGCATTGCCAGCAGATGTGAGCACAGCAATGCACTTGTGCCAAAACAAAACCAATTAAAAGTTGCAAAGAATAGAAAAACTGAAGCTAAGGAAAAAAAAAACAAAAAAAACAGGAGCTTGCCATTACGAAGAATAGGATCTCTGTGAATAACCTTAGCAAAACAGGTGAATTCTATGTTAATTCAAAAACTAGCAAACCTTTGGGGAAAGAAACTCAAGAAGACACAAGAAAAAAAAAGATATCGAGGGATCTAGGAATGGAAGGATTAACACACTTGAAAGGTTCATACCGCAGTAAGGAATCTCTGGATTCCATGCAATCCCAGTCAAAGTTGCAGCAGTATT
Organism: Equus asinus; assembly: GCF_041296235.1. Classification (NCBI taxonomy): domain Eukaryota; kingdom Metazoa; phylum Chordata; class Mammalia; order Perissodactyla; family Equidae; genus Equus; species Equus asinus. Next base: position 6,240,446 of record NC_091813.1, on the reverse strand, counting down.
TGCCACAGAGAAGAAGAGAGAATCCTGAAGTTTCTAGCCAGCAACACGAGACCCTGACTAGGCAAAGGAATCCTCAGGAAAACGAACAAAGCAGCACGTGTCACAATTTCTGATTTCAACATAGAGGACGAAGCGCTAGGTACCGAAACGGCACAGTCTGGGCCCCAAAACAGGCATGAAGACCCATGCAAAACAATTGAGAGCCCAGAGCCCAACTCAAACTTACATGGACAGCCCATTTTGGACCAGGGAGCCAAGTGGAGACAGCGGAGAAAGGAGAGTCTCTACAATAAACGGTGCTGGGAAGCCTGCACAGCCACATGGAACACAACGAGAGTACGCCATGATGTTACACCTGGCACACACACCACCTGAAATGGATTAAAGCCTTGAATGGCAGACTTGAAACCGTGAACCTTGTAGGAGAAGACCTAGGCAGAGTGCTCTTTGCCATCTGTCTGAGCCGCCTATTTGGAAGAAGCATGTCTGACTGGGCAAGGGCAACAAAGGAAACAAGAAACAAACGGGACCACATCAAATGCACACACTTCTGCCCACTCAAGGAAACCATCAACTGAATACTAAGACACCACAACAATTGGGAGAGGATGTTTGCAAACCACACATCGGACAAGGGGTGAAAAGCCCAAAGATACAATCAACTCGCACGTCTCCACAAGAAAAAAAACAAGCCAATGAAAACCTGGTCAAAAGATGGAAGCAGAGATTTCTCCGAAGAAGACAGAAAGAGGGCGAGTAGGTGCATGAAAACTTGTTCACCATCATGAAGTCTCAGGAAAATGCAAATCCAAACTGCAAGGCCATGGCAGCTCACTGTGGTCAGCATGGCTAGAAGGAAGCAGACAGGAAATAACAAGTGTCAGAGAGGAGGTGGAGAGAAGGGAAGCCTCCTGCACTGCTGGTGGGAGTGTAACCCGGTGCAGCCACGATGCCAAAGGTGTGGAACTGCCTCAGAAATTTAAGTATCCATGTCCCGTATGACCCAGCTATTAATCTGCCGCTTGCTTATCCAAAAAAGTCAGAAAGACTACCGCATAAAGACATGTGCATGGCTGTGTTCACCACAGTCTTACTCCTGATATCCAAGACTTGGAAAGCACCCTGGTGTCCAGCAAGGGATGATTGGAGAAGGAAGATGGGCTATAGCCACACAATGGTATACCACTCAGCCGGAACAAATGATGCAATCCAGCCGTTTGTGACCACCAGAATGGCTGTGAGGGTTTTAGGGGAAGTGTAACAAGCCCCAGTGAGAAATTCAAATACCATAGAATCTCACTTACAAGGCGAAGAAAAAGCAAGCACTAACCAACAGGTGGCACTGAACATTTGTATGCGGGCTCCCAGAGGCAAAGAGGGGCGGTGACGGAGGGTGAAAGAGAAGATTAGGCACAAGTGTGTGGTGAGGGCCTGTGATTAGTCTTACACTGGTGAAGATGATGTAAGCTACACAGAAGTCTAAAGCAATGAGGATGTGAATCTGGAAGTTATAGTACGTTCTAATGCAGGGTCATGGCTATAAATTCACCTCAAATCAAAAATCCAAAAAGGGGTCCAGAATGATGTCATAAAGCTTTGGGGGCGGAAAGAGTTTACGGAAGGTGAACTTCCAAGGATGGAAAATCACCTCCAAATGCTTACAGATGCTACAGAAAGGCAGACCATTCCAAATAGGTGAAGAGGAATACTACGAAGAGAACATGATCAGTCCTAAACCCATGAACGAACGGAAAATGTTACCGTCCATGATGTTATTACTAATCACCTTCACGAATAATCCAAACAGGCCCACGTCTTCCCAAGTTCAGGCAAAAGGTTGGTCCAAAAGTACAATTCAGGGCCGGCCCTGTGGTGGAGCAGGTAAGTGCCCACATTCCGCTTGGGCGGCCCGGGCCTCACTGTTTCACATTACGAGTGCATATCACATTAGTAGTGTTAGGAAATATAGATTTCATGGTATGGTGCGGGCAGAGATCATAAATAAGCAGCAATTGTGAGGATACGTTATCAATACGCACAAGAAAAGGAACCATAAGAATATTACAATCTATGGAAGTATCTGGTACACTTCCCAAAGGCAGAAGGAAGGAAAACTTGTGACCTGCCAAGGTGGAATTGGCAGAGTGCCACGAGATGACACCATCATTGTGCATCAGAACATTCCCTGGGCAACTTCAACTTGTGAGGGAGTCCAGGACTTTTTCTGGGTAAGGTCCACCCATTTTGCCATCTACCCAAGATATAAGAGATAAAATCCAGGATAATCTTACAGGAGTGAAACCAGTGTCTAGAGAGAATGTAGGAGCCCTTTCGAAGTTCAAGGAGAAAGATAGAAACTGACAACAATTGCAGAAAAAGGAAAACTATCCTACCTAGACAGGGTGAGGAGTCAGACTGGTCTGAGATGGCTGTGAAACTCTGTGTGCACGGAGGTTGTCAGGACAACTTCGAATTTTGAGGTCGCTTATGACATCACGGTGAACATGTCCCCCAGGGTGGCCGCATGGTTACAGTCTGAGGATTGGCCTAGGCTAGGCTATTAAAGGGACAGATACCCAGAAACAGGTTTGGCAAACAGAAAGCAGGCACAGAAACTAGAAGAGATAAAACAGAGTCTGATGCAAGGGATAAGAAAGGAACCCTAGGCCACAAGTGAGAATAGAGGGACAGGCACGGAGAGGAGAACATTGTCATCTATTCAAGTCTATGGGGAGGTCATGCTGATTCAAGCTTGCAACTTCATTGGAAACAAGTGGCCGGACTTGGCGTTCATCACACCTACAGTGCCCTTGTGCCTTAAGCATAATGCAAAGTCAAGAAAGATGTCTTGAGGACATTGAAGAGAAGAATCGATGCCTCCTTTCCAAGGCCCATAGCATTCTTTGCAGGTCAGTCTCTTTTTCCGAAGCTCTGGTGTCACGTGGGCCCACTGGGCACATGGTAATGTGTCCCAAGAGATGTCTTGGAAGCCTTGAAGGAATGGAGCCCTGTCACGCTTGGGGTATGTCTCTTTGTTTGGAAGTGCTCTACAAGGGTGCTGAAAAGCACCCTCTTCCACAGGGCTTCGTTCCTTCGTGAAGGCTGCCCTCCCAGGCTAGTGTGCTCTGTTTGCCTCCATCGAAATTCTCTCCCCCTACCTCTTGCCGTAGAAGGATTATTGATTATGTGTTTTGACACCATATGTAAGGAAGTTGCACGAAAATTAGAACTTTACAGTTGTGTTTCAAGAAAAATAAACAGGCCAGGGTAGAGGATGTAGGGCAAACAAATGGCACACCCTATAAAAATTAAGTAAGCCCGTATCTGGACGGAATCTAGGGGAACGTTCAAGGATCAGGGGTCAAGTTCGAAACTTCCCAAATCCGGAAAAGAGACAGAAAAATATCTTTCCTGGAGAGTGGAATTCATCCGATTTGTCTAAGTTGTCTTGGAAACATTGTGTCCGTGAAGGGGGTTGCCAGGACCACCTCGAATTTGGAGTTTCTGATCTCAGGATGTCAAACCAACCCACATGACCACGTGTTCTCAGTGCTTAGTTTGACCTAGGCTAGGGTAGCCAAGAGTCCTACAAGTGACCGGTGCAAATTCAAGGACAACAACCAAGAGTCACGAAAGCACTCACACCTCACCCTAGAGAACATACAGCGATTAAAGAAATACAAACTAATCCCTTGGAATGAAGGAGAACGGACTGATAAGCATGTCTAAGGGAGATAGCTGAGAAAGACCATGACGAGTATACTATGGAAAAGAAAAAGAGGACCCAGAAAATGGAAGGTGAACAGAAATCACACCTGAATTATCCACAATGAAAGATGATGTCCGTCTTTAGACAGACTCTGCTGGAACGTTTGAAAGTCAGAGAAATTCACAAGGCAAAAAACGGCAGCGAAGGTCAAGCATGGGCTAACTGGGAAGGGTGAGTTATGAGACTGCTCCAAGCAGGCTCTGAAACCTGTATCCAGGAAGCATGCTGGACCTCAGAGACACAATTATGACAAATCCTCTGACATCACAATGGACCCGAAAAACAACCTAGCCTCATCTACACAGTGCTAGAGTTGGGCTCACTAGTATATTTAACTCCCATTGCACTCAACTGCACGTTGCCACTGAACATGTAAGTGGCCGGCCGGTGGTGCAGTGGTGAGGTCCGCACCTTCTGGGTCTGTGGCCCAGTATGGGCTGGGTGGAATCCTCGGTTTGGGCCTCCTCACCACTGCTTCAGTTGTTCTGGTGCAGGCGTCCGAGGTAGAGTAGAGGCAGATGGGAAGGGACGTTGGACAGGGCCAGACTTCCACAGCAAATACAGGAGCATTGCCAGCAGATGTGAGCACAGCAATGAACTTGTGCCAAAACAAAACCAATTAAAAGTTGCAAAGAACAGAAAAACTGAAGCTAAGGAAAAAAAAAACAAAAAAACAGGAGCTTGCCATTATGAAGAATAGGATCTCTGTGAATAACCTTAGCAAAACAGGTGAATTCTATGTTAATTCAAAAACTAGCAAACCTTTGGGGAAAGAAACTCAAGAAGACACAAGAAAAAAAAAGATATCGAGGGATCTAGGAATGGAAGGATTAACACACTTGAAAGGTTCATACCGCAGTAAGGAATCTCTGGATTCCATGCAATCCCAGTCAAAGTTGCAGCAGTATTTGCCACAGAGAAGAAGAGAGAATCCTAAAGTTTCTAGCCAGCAACGCGAGACCCTGACTAGGCAAAGGAATCCTCAGGAAAACGAACAAAGCAGCACGTGTCACAATTTCTGATTTCAACATAGAGGACGAAGCGCGAGGTACCGAAACGGCACAGTCTGGGCCCCAAAACAGGCATGAAGACCCATGCAAAACAATTGAGAGCCCAGAGCCCAACTCAAACTTACATGGACAGCCCATTTTGGACCAGGGAGCCAAGTGGAGACAGCGGAGAAAGGAGAGTCTCTACAATAAACGGTGCTGGGAAGCCTGCACAGCCACATGGAACACAACGAGAGTACGCCATGATGTTACACCTGGCACACACACCACCTGAAATGGATTAAAGCCTTGAATGGCAGACTTGAAACCGTGAACCTTGTAGGAGAAGACCTAGGCAGAGTGCTCTTTGCCATCTGTCTGAGCCGCCTATTTGGAAGAAGCATGTCTGACTGGGCAAGGGCAACAAAGGAAACAAGAAACAAACGGGACCACATCAAATGCACACACTTCTGCCCACTCAAGGAAACCATCAACTGAATACTAAGACACCACAACAATTGGGAGAGGATGTTTGCAAACCACACATCGGACAAGGGGTGAAAAGCCCAAAGATACAATCAACTCGCACGTCTCCACAAGAAAAAAAACAAGCCAATGAAAACCTGGTCAAAAGATGGAAGCAGAGATTTCTCCGAAGAAGACAGAAAGAGGGCCAGTAGGTGCATGAAAACTTGTTCACCATCATGAAGTCTCAGGAAAATGCAAATCCAAACTGCAAGGCCATGGCAGCTCACTGTGGTCAGCATGGCTAGAAGGAAGCAGACAGGAAATAACAAGTGTCAGAGAGGAGGTGGAGAGAAGGGAAGCCTCCTGCACTGCTGGTGGGAGTGTAACCCGGTGCAGCCACGATGCCAAAGGTGTGGAACTGCCTCAGAAATTTAAGTATCCATGTCCCATATGACCCAGCTATTAATCTGCCGCTTGCTTATCCAAAAAAGTCAGAAAGACTACCGCATAAAGACATGTGCATGGCTGTGTTCACCACAGTCTTACTCCTGATATCCAAGACTTGGAAAGCACCCTGGTGTCCAGCAAGGGATGATTGGAGAAGGAAGATGGGCTATAGCCACACAATGGTATACCACTCAGCCGGAACAAATGATGCAATCCAGCCATTTGTGACCACCAGAATGGCTGTGAGGGTTTTAGGGGAAGTGTAACAAGCCCCAGTGAGAAATTCAAATACCATAGAATCTCACTTACAAGGCGAAGAAAAAGCAAGCACTAACCAACAGGTGGCACTGAACATTTGTATGCGGGCTCCCAGAGGCAAAGAGGGGCGGTGACGGAGGGTGAAAGAGAAGATTAGGCACAAGTGTGTGGTGAGGGCCTGTGATTAGTCTTACACTGGTGAAGATGATGTAAGCTACACAGAAGTCTAAAGCAATGAGGATGTGAATCTGGAAGTTATAGTACGTTCTAATGCAGGGTCATGGCTATAAATTCACCTCAAATCAAAAATCCAAAAAGGGGTCCAGAATGATGTCATAAAGCTTTGGGGGCGGAAAGAGTTTACGGAAGGTGAACTTCCAAGGATGGAAAATCACCTCCAAATGCTTACAGATGCTACAGAAAGGCAGACCATTCCAAATAGGTGAAGAGGAATACTACGAAGAGAACATGATCAGTCCTAAACCCATGAACGAACGGAAAATGTTACCGTCCATGATGTTATTACTAATCACCTTCACGAATAATCCAAACAGGCCCACGTCTTCCCAAGTTCAGGCAAAAGGTTGGTCCAAAAGTACAATTCAGGGCCGGCCCTGTGGTGGAGCAGGTAAGTGCCCACATTCCGCTTGGGCGGCCCGGGCCTCACTGTTTCACATTACGAGTGCATATCACATTAGTAGTGTTAGGAAATATAGATTTCATGGTATGGTGCGGGCAGAGATCATAAATAAGCAGCAATTGTGAGGATACGTTATCAATACGCACAAGAAAAGGAACCATAAGAATATTACAATCTATGGAAGTATCTGGTACACTTCCCAAAGGCAGAAGGAAGGAAAACTTGTGACCTGCCAAGGTGGAATTGGCAGAGTGCCACGAGATGACACCATCATTGTGCATCAGAACATTCCCTGGGCAACTTCAACTTGTGAGGGAGTCCAGGACTTTTTCTGGGTAAGGTCCACCCATTTTGCCATCTACCCAAGATATAAGAGATAAAACCCAGGATAATCTTACAGGAGTGACACCAGTGTCTAGAGAGAATGTAGGAGCCCTTTCGAAGTTCAAGGAGAAAGATAGAAACTGACAACAATTGCAGAAAAAGGAAAACTATCCTACCTAGACAGGGTGAGGAGTCAGACTGGTCTGAGATGGCTGTGAAACTCTGTGTGCACGGAGGTTGTCAGGACAACTTCGAATTTTGAGGTCGCTTATGACATCACGGTGAACATGTCCCCCAGGGTGGCCGCATGGTTACAGTCTGAGGATTGGCCTAGGCTAGGCTATTAAAGGGACAGATACCCAGAAACAGGTTTGGCAAACAGAAAGCAGGCACAGAAACTAGAAGAGATAAAACAGAGTCTGATGCAAGGGATAAGAAAGGAACCCTAGGCCACAAGTGAGAATAGAGGGACAGGCACGGAGAGGAGAACATTGTCATCTATTCAAGTCTATGGGGAGGTCATGCTGATTCAAGCTTGCAACTTCATTGGAAACAAGTGGCCGGACTTGGCGTTCATCACACCTACAGTGCCCTTGTGCCTTAAGCATAATGCAAAGTCAAGAAAGATGTCTTGAGGACATTGAAGAGAAGAATCGATGCCTCCTTTCCAAGGCCCATAGCATTCTTTGCAGGTCAGTCTCTTTTTCCGAAGCTCTGGTGTCACGTGGGCCCACTGGGCACATGGTAATGTGTCCCAAGAGATGTCTTGGAAGCCTTGAAGGAATGGAGCCCTGTCACGCTTGGGGTATGTCTCTTTGTTTGGAAGTGCTCTACAAGGGTGCTGAAAAGCACCCTCTTCCACAGGGCTTCGTTCCTTCGTGAAGGCTGCCCTCCCAGGCTAGTGTGCTCTGTTTGCCTCCATCGAAATTCTCTCCCCCTACCTCTTGCCGTAGAAGGATTATTGATTATGTGTTTTGACACCATATGTAAGGAAGTTGCACGAAAATTAGAACTTTACAGTTGTGTTTCAAGAAAAATAAACAGGCCAGGGTAGAGGATGTAGGGCAAACAAATGGCACACCCTATAAAAATTAAGTAAGCCCGTATCTGGACGGAATCTAGGGGAACGTTCAAGGATCAGGGGTCAAGTTCGAAACTTCCCAAATCCGGAAAAGAGACAGAAAAATATCTTTCCTGGAGAGTGGAATTCATCCGATTTGTCTAAGTTGTCTTGGAAACATTGTGTCCGTGAAGGGGGTTGCCAGGACCACCTCGAATTTGGAGTTTCTGATCTCAGGATGTCAAACCAACCCACATGACCACGTGTTCTCAGTGCTTAGTTTGACCTAGGCTAGGGTAGCCAAGAGTCCTACAAGTGACCGGTGCAAATTCAAGGACAACAACCAAGAGTCACGAAAGCACTCACACCTCACCCTAGAGAACATACAGCGATTAAAGAAATACAAACTAATCCCTTGGAATGAAGGAGAACGGACTGATAAGCATGTCTAAGGGAGATAGCTGAGAAAGACCATGACGAGTATACTATGGAAAAGAAAAAGAGGACCCAGAAAATGGAAGGTGAACAGAAATCACACCTGAATTATCCACAATGAAAGATGATGTCCGTCTTTAGACAGACTCTGCTGGAACGTTTGAAAGTCAGAGAAATTCACAAGCCAAAAAACGGCAGCGAAGGTCAAGCATGGGCTAACTGGGAAGGGTGAGTTATGAGACTGCTCCAAGCAGGCTCTGAAACCTGTATCCAGGAAGCATGCTGGACCTCAGAGACACAATTATGACAAATCCTCTGACATCACAATGGACCCGAAAAACAACCTAGCCTCATCTACACAGTGCTAGAGTTGGGCTCACTAGTATATTTAACTCCCATTGCACTCAAGTGCACGTTGCCACTGAACATGTAAGTGGCCGGCCGGTGGTGCAGTGGTGAGGTCCGCACCTTCTGGGTCTGTGGCCCAGTATGGGCTGGGTGGAATCCTCGGTTTGGGCCTCCTCACCACTGCTTCAGTTGTTCTGGTGCAGGCGTCCGAGGTAGAGTAGAGGCAGATGGGAAGGGACGTTGGACAGGGCCAGACTTCCACAGCAAATACAGGAGCATTGCCAGCAGATGTGAGCACAGCAATGCACTTGTGCCAAAACAAAACCAATTAAAAGTTGCAAAGAATAGAAAAACTGAAGCTAAGGAAAAAAAAAACAAAAAAAACAGGAGCTTGCCATTACGAAGAATAGGATCTCTGTGAATAACCTTAGCAAAACAGGTGAATTCTATGTTAATTCAAAAACTAGCAAACCTTTGGGGAAAGAAACTCAAGAAGACACAAGAAAAAAAAAGATATCGAGGGATCTAGGAATGGAAGGATTAACACACTTGAAAGGTTCATACCGCAGTAAGGAATCTCTGGATTCCATGCAATCCCAGTCAAAGTTGCAGCAGTATTTGCCACAGAGAAGAAGAGAGAATCCTGAAGTTTCTAGCCAGCAACACGAGACCCTGACTAGGCAAAGGAATCCTCAGGAAAACGAACAAAGCAGCACGTGTCACAATTTCTGATTTCAACATAGAGGACGAAGCGCGAGGTACCGAAACGGCACAGTCTGGGCCCCAAAACAGGCATGAAGACCCATGCAAAACAATTGAGAGCCCAGAGCCCAACTCAAACTTACATGGACAGCCCATTTTGGACCAGGGAGCCAAGTGGAGACAGCGGAGAAAGGAGAGTCTCTACAATAAACGGTGCTGGGAAGCCTGCACAGCCACATGGAACACAACGAGAGTACGCCATGATGTTACACCTGGCACACACACCACCTGAAATGGATTAAAGCCTTGAATGGCAGACTTGAAACCGTGAACCTTGTAGGAGAAGACCTAGGCAGAGTGCTCTTTGCCATCTGTCTGAGCCGCCTATTTGGAAGAAGCATGTCTGACTGGGCAAGGGCAACAAAGGAAACAAGAAACAAACGGGACCACATCAAATGCACACACTTCTGCCCACTCAAGGAAACCATCAACTGAATACTAAGACACCACAACAATTGGGAGAGGATGTTTGCAAACCACACATCGGACAAGGGGTGAAAAGCCCAAAGATACAATCAACTCGCACGTCTCCACAAGAAAAAAAACAAGCCAATGAAAACCTGGTCAAAAGATGGAAGCAGAGATTTCTCCGAAGAAGACAGAAAGAGGGCCAGTAGGTGCATGAAAACTTGTTCACCATCATGAAGTCTCAGGAAAATGCAAATCCAAACTGCAAGGCCATGGCAGCTCACTGTGGTCAGCATGGCTAGAAGGAAGCAGACAGGAAATAACAAGTGTCAGAGAGGAGGTGGAGAGAAGGGAAGCCTCCTGCACTGCTGGTGGGAGTGTAACCCGGTGCAGCCACGATGCCAAAGGTGTGGAACTGCCTCAGAAATTTAAGTATCCATGTCCCATATGACCCAGCTATTAATCTGCCGCTTGCTTATCCAAAAAAGTCAGAAAGACTACCGCATAAAGACATGTGCATGGCTGTGTTCACCACAGTCTTACTCCTGATATCCAAGACTTGGAAAGCACCCTGGTGTCCAGCAAGGGATGATTGGAGAAGGAAGATGGGCTATAGCCACACAATGGTATACCACTCAGCCGGAACAAATGATGCAATCCAGCCATTTGTGACCACCAGAATGGCTGTGAGGGTTTTAGGGGAAGTGTAACAAGCCCCAGTGAGAAATTCAAATACCATAGAATCTCACTTACAAGGCGAAGAAAAAGCAAGCACTAACCAACAGGTGGCACTGAACATTTGTATGCGGGCTCCCAGAGGCAAAGAGGGGCGGTGACGGAGGGTGAAAGAGAAGATTAGGCACAAGTGTGTGGTGAGGGCCTGTGATTAGTCTTACACTGGTGAAGATGATGTAAGCTACACAGAAGTCTAAAGCAATGAGGATGTGAATCTGGAAGTTATAGTACGTTCTAATGCAGGGTCATGGCTATAAATTCACCTCAAATCAAAAATCCAAAAAGGGGTCCAGAATGATGTCATAAAGCTTTGGGGGCGGAAAGAGTTTACGGAAGGTGAACTTCCAAGGATGGAAAATCACCTCCAAATGCTTACAGATGCTACAGAAAGGCAGACCATTCCAAATAGGTGAAGAGGAATACTACGAAGAGAACATGATCAGTCCTAAACCCATGAACGAACGGAAAATGTTACCGTCCATGATGTTATTACTAATCACCTTCACGAATAATCCAAACAGGCCCACGTCTTCCCAAGTTCAGGCAAAAGGTTGGTCCAAAAGTACAATTCAGGGCCGGCCCTGTGGTGGAGCAGGTAAGTGCCCACATTCCGCTTGGGCGGCCCGGGCCTCACTGTTTCACATTACGAGTGCATATCACATTAGTAGTGTTAGGAAATATAGATTTCATGGTATGGTGCGGGCAGAGATCATAAATAAGCAGCAATTGTGAGGATACGTTATCAATACGCACAAGAAAAGGAACCATAAGAATATTACAATCTATGGAAGTATCTGGTACACTTCCCAAAGGCAGAAGGAAGGAAAACTTGTGACCTGCCAAGGTGGAATTGGCAGAGTGCCACGAGATGACACCATCATTGTGCATCAGAACATTCCCTGGGCAACTTCAACTTGTGAGGGAGTCCAGGACTTTTTCTGGGTAAGGTCCACCCATTTTGCCATCTACCCAAGATATAAGAGATAAAACCCAGGATAATCTTACAGGAGTGACACCAGTGTCTAGAGAGAATGTAGGAGCCCTTTCGAAGTTCAAGGAGAAAGATAGAAACTGACAACAATTGCAGAAAAAGGAAAACTATCCTACCTAGACAGGGTGAGGAGTCAGACTGGTCTGAGATGGCTGTGAAACTCTGTGTGCACGGAGGTTGTCAGGACAACTTCGAATTTTGAGGTCGCTTATGACATCACGGTGAACATGTCCCCCAGGGTGGCCGCATGGTTACAGTCTGAGGATTGGCCTAGGCTAGGCTATTAAAGGGACAGATACCCAGAAACAGGTTTGGCAAACAGAAAGCAGGCACAGAAACTAGAAGAGATAAAACAGAGTCTGATGCAAGGGATAAGAAAGGAACCCTAGGCCACAAGTGAGAATAGAGGGACAGGCACGGAGAGGAGAACATTGTCATCTATTCAAGTCTATGGGGAGGTCATGCTGATTCAAGCTTGCAACTTCATTGGAAACAAGTGGCCGGACTTGGGGTTCATCACACCTACAGTGCCCTTGTGCCTTAAGCATAATGCAAAGTCAAGAAAGATGTCTTGAGGACATTGAAGAGAAGAATCGATGCCTCCTTTCCAAGGCCCATAGCATTCTTTGCAGGTCAGTCTCTTTTTCCGAAGCTCTGGTGTCACGTGGGCCCACTGGGCACATGGTAATGTGTCCCAAGAGATGTCTTGGAAGCCTTGAAGGAATGGAGCCCTGTCACGCTTGGGGTATGTCTCTTTGTTTGGAAGTGCTCTACAAGGGTGCTGAAAAGCACCCTCTTCCACAGGGCTTCGTTCCTTCGTGAAGGCTGCCCTCCCAGGCTAGTGTGCTCTGTTTGCCTCCATCGAAATTCTCTCCCCCTACCTCTTGCCGTAGAAGGATTATTGATTATGTGTTTTGACACCATATGTAAGGAAGTTGCACGAAAATTAGAACTTTACAGTTGTGTTTCAAGAAAAATAAACAGGCCAGGGTAGAGGATGTAGGGCAAACAAATGGCACACCCTATAAAAATTAAGTAAGCCCGTATCTGGACGGAATCTAGGGGAACGTTCAAGGATCAGGGGTCAAGTTCGAAACTTCCCAAATCCGGAAAAGAGACAGAAAAATATCTTTCCTGGAGAGTGGAATTCATCCGATTTGTCTAAGTTGTCTTGGAAACATTGTGTCCGTGAAGGGGGTTGCCAGGACCACCTCGAATTTGGAGTTTCTGATCTCAGGATGTCAAACCAACCCACATGACCACGTGTTCTCAGTGCTTAGTTTGACCTAGGCTAGGGTAGCCAAGAGTCCTACAAGTGACCGGTGCAAATTCAAGGACAACAACCAAGAGTCACGAAAGCACTCACACCTCACCCTAGAGAACATACAGCGATTAAAGAAATACAAACTAATCCCTTGGAATGAAGGAGAACGGACTGATAAGCATGTCTAAGGGAGATAGCTGAGAAAGACCATGACGAGTATACTATGGAAAAGAAAAAGAGGACCCAGAAAATGGAAGGTGAACAGAAATCACACCTGAATTATCCACAATGAAAGATGATGTCCGTCTTTAGACAGACTCTGCTGGAACGTTTGAAAGTCAGAGAAATTCACAAGGCAAAAAACGGCAGCGAAGGTCAAGCATGGGCTAACTGGGAAGGGTGAGTTATGAGACTGCTCCAAGCAGGCTCTGAAACCTGTATCCAGGAAGCATGCTGGACCTCAGAGACACAATTATGACAAATCCTCTGACATCACAATGGACCCGAAAAACAACCTAGCCTCATCTACACAGTGCTAGAGTTGGGCTCACTAGTATATTTAACTCCCATTGCACTCAACTGCACGTTGCCACTGAACATGTAAGTGGCCGGCCGGTGGTGCAGTGGTGAGGTCCGCACCTTCTGGGTCTGTGGCCCAGTATGGGCTGGGTGGAATCCTCGGTTTGGGCCTCCTCACCACTGCTTCAGTTGTTCTGGTGCAGGCGTCCGAGGTAGAGTAGAGGCAGATGGGAAGGGACGTTGGACAGGGCCAGACTTCCACAGCAAATACAGGAGCATTGCCAGCAGATGTGAGCACAGCAATGAACTTGTGCCAAAACAAAACCAATTAAAAGTTGCAAAGAACAGAAAAACTGAAGCTAAGGAAAAAAAAACCAAAAAAACAGGAGCTTGCCATTACGAAGAATAGGATCTCTGTGAATAACCTTAGCAAAACAGGTGAATTCTATGTTAATTCAAAAACTAGCAAACCTTTGGGGAAAGAAACTCAAGAAGACACAAGAAAAAAAAAGATATCGAGGGATCTAGGAATGGAAGGATTAACACACTTGAAAGGTTCATACCGCAGTAAGGAATCTCTGGATTCCATGCAATCCCAGTCAAAGTTGCAGCAGTATTTGCCACAGAGAAGAAGAGAGAATCCTAAAGTTTCTAGCCAGCAACGCGAGACCCTGACTAGGCAAAGGAATCCTCAGGAAAACGAACAAAGCAGCACGTGTCACAATTTCTGATTTCAACATAGAGGACGAAGCGCGAGGTACCGAAACGGCACAGTCTGGGCCCCAAAACAGGCATGAAGACCCATGCAAAACAATTGAGAGCCCAGAGCCCAACTCAAACTTACATGGACAGCCCATTTTGGACCAGGGAGCCAAGTGGAGACAGCGGAGAAAGGAGAGTCTCTACAATAAACGGTGCTGGGAAGCCTGCACAGCCACATGGAACACAACGAGAGTACGCCATGATGTTACACCTGGCACACACACCACCTGAAATGGATTAAAGCCTTGAATGGCAGACTTGAAACCGTGAACCTTGTAGGAGAAGACCTAGGCAGAGTGCTCTTTGCCATCTGTCTGAGCCGCCTATTTGGAAGAAGCATGTCTGACTGGGCAAGGGCAACAAAGGAAACAAGAAACAAACGGGACCACATCAAATGCACACACTTATGCCCACTCAAGGAAACCATCAACTGAATACTAAGACACCACAACAATTGGGAGAGGATGTTTGCAAACCACACATCGGACAAGGGGTGAAAAGCCCAAAGATACAATCAACTCGCACGTCTCCACAAGAAAAAAAACAAGCCAATGAAAACCTGGTCAAAAGATGGAAGCAGAGATTTCTCCGAAGAAGACAGAAAGAGGGCGAGTAGGTGCATGAAAACTTGTTCACCATCATGAAGTCTCAGGAAAATGCAAATCCAAACTGCAAGGCCATGGCAGCTCACTGTGGTCAGCATGGCTAGAAGGAAGCAGACAGGAAATAACAAGTGTCAGAGAGGAGGTGGAGAGAAGGGAAGCCTCCTGCACTGCTGGTGGGAGTGTAACCCGGTGCAGCCACGATGCCAAAGGTGTGGAACTGCCTCAGAAATTTAAGTATCCATGTCCCGTATGACCCAGCTATTAATCTGCCGCTTGCTTATCCAAAAAAGTCAGAAAGACTACCGCATAAAGACATGTGCATGGCTGTGTTCACCACAGTCTTACTCCTGATATCCAAGACTTGGAAAGCACCCTGGTGTCCAGCAAGGGATGATTGGAGAAGGAAGATGGGCTATAGCCACACAATGGTATACCACTCAGCCGGAACAAATGATGCAATCCAGCCATTTGTGACCACCAGAATGGCTGTGAGGGTTTTAGGGGAAGTGTAACAAGCCCCAGTGAGAAATTCAAATACCATAGAATCTCACTTACAAGGCGAAGAAAAAGCAAGCACTAACCAACAGGTGGCACTGAACATTTGTATGCGGGCTCCCAGAGGCAAAGAGGGGCGGTGACGGAGGGTGAAAGAGAAGATTAGGCACAAGTGTGTGGTGAGGGCCTGTGATTAGTCTTACACTGGTGAAGATGATGTAAGCTACACAGAAGTCTAAAGCAATGAGGATGTGAATCTGGAAGTTATAGTACGTTCTAATGCAGGGTCATGGCTATAAATTCACCTCAAATCAAAAATCCAAAAAGGGGTCCAGAATGATGTCATAAAGCTTTGGGGGCGGAAAGAGTTTACGGAAGGTGAACTTCCAAGGATGGAAAATCACCTCCAAATGCTTACAGATGCTACAGAAAGGCAGACCATTCCAAATAGGTGAAGAGGAATACTACGAAGAGAACATGATCAGTCCTAAACCCATGAACGAACGGAAAATGTTACCGTCCATGATGTTATTACTAATCACCTTCACGAATAATCCAAACAGGCCCACGTCTTCCCAAGTTCAGGCAAAAGGTTGGTCCAAAAGTACAATTCAGGGCCGGCCCTGTGGTGGAGCAGGTAAGTGCCCACATTCCGCTTGGGCGGCCCGGGCCTCACTGTTTCACATTACGAGTGCATATCACATTAGTAGTGTTAGGAAATATAGATTTCATGGTATGGTGCGGGCAGAGATCATAAATAAGCAGCAATTGTGAGGATACGTTATCAATACGCACAAGAAAAGGAACCATAAGAATATTACAATCTATGGAAGTATCTGGTACACTTCCCAAAGGCAGAAGGAAGGAAAACTTGTGACCTGCCAAGGTGGAATTGGCAGAGTGCCACGAGATGACACCATCATTGTGCATCAGAACATTCCCTGGGCAACTTCAACTTGTGAGGGAGTCCAGGACTTTTTCTGGGTAAGGTCCACCCATTTTGCCATCTACCCAAGATATAAGAGATAAAACCCAGGATAATCTTACAGGAGTGACACCAGTGTCTAGAGAGAATGTAGGAGCCCTTTCGAAGTTCAAGGAGAAAGATAGAAACTGACAACAATTGCAGAAAAAGGAAAACTATCCTACCTAGACAGGGTGAGGAGTCAGACTGGTCTGAGATGGCTGTGAAACTCTGTGTGCACGGAGGTTGTCAGGACAACTTCGAATTTTGAGGTCGCTTATGACATCACGGTGAACATGTCCCCCAGGGTGGCCGCATGGTTACAGTCTGAGGATTGGCCTAGGCTAGGCTATTAAAGGGACAGATACCCAGAAACAGGTTTGGCAAACAGAAAGCAGGCACAGAAACTAGAAGAGATAAAACAGAGTCTGATGCAAGGGATAAGAAAGGAACCCTAGGCCACAAGTGAGAATAGAGGGACAGGCACGGAGAGGAGAACATTGTCATCTATTCAAGTCTATGGGGAGGTCATGCTGATTCAAGCTTGCAACTTCATTGGAAACAAGTGGCCGGACTTGGGGTTCATCACACCTACAGTGCCCTTGTGCCTTAAGCATAATGCAAAGTCAAGAAAGATGTCTTGAGGACATTGAAGAGAAGAATCGATGCCTCCTTTCCAAGGCCCATAGCATTCTTTGCAGGTCAGTCTCTTTTTCCGAAGCTCTGGTGTCACGTGGGCCCACTGGGCACATGGTAATGTGTCCCAAGAGATGTCTTGGAAGCCTTGAAGGAATGGAGCCCTGTCACGCTTGGGGTATGTCTCTTTGTTTGGAAGTGCTCTACAAGGGTGCTGAAAAGCACCCTCTTCCACAGGGCTTCGTTCCTTCGTGAAGGCTGCCCTCCCAGGCTAGTGTGCTCTGTTTGCCTCCATCGAAATTCTCTCCCCCTACCTCTTGCCGTAGAAGGATTATTGATTATGTGTTTTGACACCATATGTAAGGAAGTTGCACGAAAATTAGAACTTTACAGTTGTGTTTCAAGAAAAATAAACAGGCCAGGGTAGAGGATGTAGGGCAAACAAATGGCACACCCTATAAAAATTAAGTAAGCCCGTATCTGGACGGAATCTAGGGGAACGTTCAAGGATCAGGGGTCAAGTTCGAAACTTCCCAAATCCGGAAAAGAGACAGAAAAATATCTTTCCTGGAGAGTGGAATTCATCCGATTTGTCTAAGTTGTCTTGGAAACATTGTGTCCGTGAAGGGGGTTGCCAGGACCACCTCGAATTTGGAGTTTCTGATCTCAGGATGTCAAACCAACCCACATGACCACGTGTTCTCAGTGCTTAGTTTGACCTAGGCTAGGGTAGCCAAGAGTCCTACAAGTGACCGGTGCAAATTCAAGGACAACAACCAAGAGTCACGAAAGCACTCACACCTCACCCTAGAGAACATACAGCGATTAAAGAAATACAAACTAATCCCTTGGAATGAAGGAGAACGGACTGATAAGCATGTCTAAGGGAGATAGCTGAGAAAGACCATGACGAGTATACTATGGAAAAGAAAAAGAGGACCCAGAAAATGGAAGGTGAACAGAAATCACACCTGAATTATCCACAATGAAAGATGATGTCCGTCTTTAGACAGACTCTGCTGGAACGTTTGAAAGTCAGAGAAATTCACAAGGCAAAAAACGGCAGCGAAGGTCAAGCATGGGCTAACTGGGAAGGGTGAGTTATGAGACTGCTCCAAGCAGGCTCTGAAACCTGTATCCAGGAAGCATGCTGGACCTCAGAGACACAATTATGACAAATCCTCTGACATCACAATGGACCCGAAAAACAACCTAGCCTCATCTACACAGTGCTAGAGTTGGGCTCACTAGTATATTTAACTCCCATTGCACTCAACTGCACGTTGCCACTGAACATGTAAGTGGCCGGCCGGTGGTGCAGTGGTGAGGTCCGCACCTTCTGGGTCTGTGGCCCAGTATGGGCTGGGTGGAATCCTCGGTTTGGGCCTCCTCACCACTGCTTCAGTTGTTCTGGTGCAGGCGTCCGAGGTAGAGTAGAGGCAGATGGGAAGGGACGTTGGACAGGGCCAGACTTCCACAGCAAATACAGGAGCATTGCCAGCAGATGTGAGCACAGCAATGAACTTGTGCCAAAACAAAACCAATTAAAAGTTGCAAAGAACAGAAAAACTGAAGCTAAGGAAAAAAAAAACAAAAAAACAGGAGCTTGCCATTACGAAGAATAGGATCTCTGTGAATAACCTTAGCAAAACAGGTGAATTCTATGTTAATTCAAAAACTAGCAAACCTTTGGGGAAAGAAACTCAAGAAGACACAAGAAAAAAAAAGATATCGAGGGATCTAGGAATGGAAGGATTAACACACTTGAAAGGTTCATACCGCAGTAAGGAATCTCTGGATTCCATGCAATCCCAGTCAAAGTTGCAGCAGTATTTGCCACAGAGAAGAAGAGAGAATCCTAAAGTTTCTAGCCAGCAACGCGAGACCCTGACTAGGCAAAGGAATCCTCAGGAAAACGAACAAAGCAGCACGTGTCACAATTTCTGATTTCAACATAGAGGACGAAGCGCGAGGTACCGAAACGGCACAGTCTGGGCCCCAAAACAGGCATGAAGACCCATGCAAAACAATTGAGAGCCCAGAGCCCAACTCAAACTTACATGGACAGCCCATTTTGGACCAGGGAGCCAAGTGGAGACAGCGGAGAAAGGAGAGTCTCTACAATAAACGGTGCTGGGAAGCCTGCACAGCCACATGGAACACAACGAGAGTACGCCATGATGTTACACCTGGCACACACACCACCTGAAATGGATTAAAGCCTTGAATGGCAGACTTGAAACCGTGAACCTTGTAGGAGAAGACCTAGGCAGAGTGCTCTTTGCCATCTGTCTGAGCCGCCTATTTGGAAGAAGCATGTCTGACTGGGCAAGGGCAACAAAGGAAACAAGAAACAAACGGGACCACATCAAATGCACACACTTCTGCCCACTCAAGGAAACCATCAACTGAATACTAAGACACCACAACAATTGGGAGAGGATGTTTGCAAACCACACATCGGACAAGGGGTGAAAAGCCCAAAGATACAATCAACTCGCACGTCTCCACAAGAAAAAAAACAAGCCAATGAAAACCTGGTCAAAAGATGGAAGCAGAGATTTCTCCGAAGAAGACAGAAAGAGGGCGAGTAGGTGCATGAAAACTTGTTCACCATCATGAAGTCTCAGGAAAATGCAAATCCAAACTGCAAGGCCATGGCAGCTCACTGTGGTCAGCATGGCTAGAAGGAAGCAGACAGGAAATAACAAGTGTCAGAGAGGAGGTGGAGAGAAGGGAAGCCTCCTGCACTGCTGGTGGGAGTGTAACCCGGTGCAGCCACGATGCCAAAGGTGTGGAACTGCCTCAGAAATTTAAGTATCCATGTCCCGTATGACCCAGCTATTAATCTGCCGCTTGCTTATCCAAAAAAGTCAGAAAGACTACCGCATAAAGACATGTGCATGGCTGTGTTCACCACAGTCTTACTCCTGATATCCAAGACTTGGAAAGCACCCTGGTGTCCAGCAAGGGATGATTGGAGAAGGAAGATGGGCTATAGCCACACAATGGTATACCACTCAGCCGGAACAAATGATGCAATCCAGCCATTTGTGACCACCAGAATGGCTGTGAGGGTTTTAGGGGAAGTGTAACAAGCCCCAGTGAGAAATTCAAATACCATAGAATCTCACTTACAAGGCGAAGAAAAAGCAAGCACTAACCAACAGGTGGCACTGAACATTTGTATGCGGGCTCCCAGAGGCAAAGAGGGGCGGTGACGGAGGGTGAAAGAGAAGATTAGGCACAAGTGTGTGGTGAGGGCCTGTGATTAGTCTTACACTGGTGAAGATGATGTAAGCTACACAGAAGTCTAAAGCAATGAGGATGTGAATCTGGAAGTTATAGTACGTTCTAATGCAGGGTCATGGCTATAAATTCACCTCAAATCAAAAATCCAAAAAGGGGTCCAGAATGATGTCATAAAGCTTTGGGGGCGGAAAGAGTTTACGGAAGGTGAACTTCCAAGGATGGAAAATCACCTCCAAATGCTTACAGATGCTACAGAAAGGCAGACCATTCCAAATAGGTGAAGAGGAATACTACGAAGAGAACATGATCAGTCCTAAACCCATGAACGAACGGAAAATGTTACCGTCCATGATGTTATTACTAATCACCTTCACGAATAATCCAAACAGGCCCACGTCTTCCCAAGTTCAGGCAAAAGGTTGGTCCAAAAGTACAATTCAGGGCCGGCCCTGTGGTGGAGCAGGTAAGTGCCCACATTCCGCTTGGGCGGCCCGGGCCTCACTGTTTCACATTACGAGTGCATATCACATTAGTAGTGTTAGGAAATATAGATTTCATGGTATGGTGCGGGCAGAGATCATAAATAAGCAGCAATTGTGAGGATACGTTATCAATACGCACAAGAAAAGGAACCATAAGAATATTACAATCTATGGAAGTATCTGGTACACTTCCCAAAGGCAGAAGGAAGGAAAACTTGTGACCTGCCAAGGTGGAATTGGCAGAGTGCCACGAGATGACACCATCATTGTGCATCAGAACATTCCCTGGGCAACTTCAACTTGTGAGGGAGTCCAGGACTTTTTCTGGGTAAGGTCCACCCATTTTGCCATCTACCCAAGATATAAGAGATAAAACCCAGGATAATCTTACAGGAGTGACACCAGTGTCTAGAGAGAATGTAGGAGCCCTTTCGAAGTTCAAGGAGAAAGATAGAAACTGACAACAATTGCAGAAAAAGGAAAACTATCCTACCTAGACAGGGTGAGGAGTCAGACTGGTCTGAGATGGCTGTGAAACTCTGTGTGCACGGAGGTTGTCAGGACAACTTCGAATTTTGAGGTCGCTTATGACATCACGGTGAACATGTCCCCCAGGGTGGCCGCATGGTTACAGTCTGAGGATTGGCCTAGGCTAGGCTATTAAAGGGACAGATACCCAGAAACAGGTTTGGCAAACAGAAAGCAGGCACAGAAACTAGAAGAGATAAAACAGAGTCTGATGCAAGGGATAAGAAAGGAACCCTAGGCCACAAGTGAGAATAGAGGGACAGGCACGGAGAGGAGAACATTGTCATCTATTCAAGTCTATGGGGAGGTCATGCTGATTCAAGCTTGCAACTTCATTGGAAACAAGTGGCCGGACTTGGGGTTCATCACACCTACAGTGCCCTTGTGCCTTAAGCATAATGCAAAGTCAAGAAAGATGTCTTGAGGACATTGAAGAGAAGAATCGATGCCTCCTTTCCAAGGCCCATAGCATTCTTTGCAGGTCAGTCTCTTTTTCCGAAGCTCTGGTGTCACGTGGGCCCACTGGGCACATGGTAATGTGTCCCAAGAGATGTCTTGGAAGCCTTGAAGGAATGGAGCCCTGTCACGCTTGGGGTATGTCTCTTTGTTTGGAAGTGCTCTACAAGGGTGCTGAAAAGCACCCTCTTCCACAGGGCTTCGTTCCTTCGTGAAGGCTGCCCTCCCAGGCTAGTGTGCTCTGTTTGCCTCCATCGAAATTCTCTCCCCCTACCTCTTGCCGTAGAAGGATTATTGATTATGTGTTTTGACACCATATGTAAGGAAGTTGCACGAAAATTAGAACTTTACAGTTGTGTTTCAAGAAAAATAAACAGGCCAGGGTAGAGGATGTAGGGCAAACAAATGGCACACCCTATAAAAATTAAGTAAGCCCGTATCTGGACGGAATCTAGGGGAACGTTCAAGGATCAGGGGTCAAGTTCGAAACTTCCCAAATCCGGAAAAGAGACAGAAAAATATCTTTCCTGGAGAGTGGAATTCATCCGATTTGTCTAAGTTGTCTTGGAAACATTGTGTCCGTGAAGGGGGTTGCCAGGACCACCTCGAATTTGGAGTTTCTGATCTCAGGATGTCAAACCAACCCACATGACCACGTGTTCTCAGTGCTTAGTTTGACCTAGGCTAGGGTAGCCAAGAGTCCTACAAGTGACCGGTGCAAATTCAAGGACAACAACCAAGAGTCACGAAAGCACTCACACCTCACCCTAGAGAACATACAGCGATTAAAGAAATACAAACTAATCCCTTGGAATGAAGGAGAACGGACTGATAAGCATGTCTAAGGGAGATAGCTGAGAAAGACCATGACGAGTATACTATGGAAAAGAAAAAGAGGACCCAGAAAATGGAAGGTGAACAGAAATCACACCTGAATTATCCACAATGAAAGATGATGTCCGTCTTTAGACAGACTCTGCTGGAACGTTTGAAAGTCAGAGAAATTCACAAGGCAAAAAACGGCAGCGAAGGTCAAGCATGGGCTAACTGGGAAGGGTGAGTTATGAGACTGCTCCAAGCAGGCTCTGAAACCTGTATCCAGGAAGCATGCTGGACCTCAGAGACACAATTATGACAAATCCTCTGACATCACAATGGACCCGAAAAACAACCTAGCCTCATCTACACAGTGCTAGAGTTGGGCTCACTAGTATATTTAACTCCCATTGCACTCAACTGCACGTTGCCACTGAACATGTAAGTGGCCGGCCGGTGGTGCAGTGGTGAGGTCCGCACCTTCTGGGTCTGTGGCCCAGTATGGGCTGGGTGGAATCCTCGGTTTGGGCCTCCTCACCACTGCTTCAGTTGTTCTGGTGCAGGCGTCCGAGGTAGAGTAGAGGCAGATGGGAAGGGACGTTGGACAGGGCCAGACTTCCACAGCAAATACAGGAGCATTGCCAGCAGATGTGAGCACAGCAATGAACTTGTGCCAAAACAAAACCAATTAAAAGTTGCAAAGAACAGAAAAACTGAAGCTAAGGAAAAAAAAAACAAAAAAACAGGAGCTTGCCATTACGAAGAATAGGATCTCTGTGAATAACCTTAGCAAAACAGGTGAATTCTATGTTAATTCAAAAACTAGCAAACCTTTGGGGAAAGAAACTCAAGAAGACACAAGAAAAAAAAAGATATCGAGGGATCTAGGAATGGAAGGATTAACACACTTGAAAGGTTCATACCGCAGTAAGGAATCTCTGGATTCCATGCAATCCCAGTCAAAGTTGCAGCAGTATTTGCCACAGAGAAGAAGAGAGAATCCTAAAGTTTCTAGCCAGCAACGCGAGACCCTGACTAGGCAAAGGAATCCTCAGGAAAACGAACAAAGCAGCACGTGTCACAATTTCTGATTTCAACATAGAGGACGAAGCGCGAGGTACCGAAACGGCACAGTCTGGGCCCCAAAACAGGCATGAAGACCCATGCAAAACAATTGAGAGCCCAGAGCCCAACTCAAACTTACATGGACAGCCCATTTTGGACCAGGGAGCCAAGTGGAGACAGCGGAGAAAGGAGAGTCTCTACAATAAACGGTGCTGGGAAGCCTGCACAGCCACATGGAACACAACGAGAGTACGCCATGATGTTACACCTGGCACACACACCACCTGAAATGGATTAAAGCCTTGAATGGCAGACTTGAAACCGTGAACCTTGTAGGAGAAGACCTAGGCAGAGTGCTCTTTGCCATCTGTCTGAGCCGCCTATTTGGAAGAAGCATGTCTGACTGGGCAAGGGCAACAAAGGAAACAAGAAACAAACGGGACCACATCAAATGCACACACTTATGCCCACTCAAGGAAACCATCAACTGAATACTAAGACACCACAACAATTGGGAGAGGATGTTTGCAAACCACACATCGGACAAGGGGTGAAAAGCCCAAAGATACAATCAACTCGCACGTCTCCACAAGAAAAAAAACAAGCCAATGAAAACCTGGTCAAAAGATGGAAGCAGAGATTTCTCCGAAGAAGACAGAAAGAGGGCGAGTAGGTGCATGAAAACTTGTTCACCATCATGAAGTCTCAGGAAAATGCAAATCCAAACTGCAAGGCCATGGCAGCTCACTGTGGTCAGCATGGCTAGAAGGAAGCAGACAGGAAATAACAAGTGTCAGAGAGGAGGTGGAGAGAAGGGAAGCCTCCTGCACTGCTGGTGGGAGTGTAACCCGGTGCAGCCACGATGCCAAAGGTGTGGAACTGCCTCAGAAATTTAAGTATCCATGTCCCGTATGACCCAGCTATTAATCTGCCGCTTGCTTATCCAAAAAAGTCAGAAAGACTACCGCATAAAGACATGTGCATGGCTGTGTTCACCACAGTCTTACTCCTGATATCCAAGACTTGGAAAGCACCCTGGTGTCCAGCAAGGGATGATTGGAGAAGGAAGATGGGCTATAGCCACACAATGGTATACCACTCAGCCGGAACAAATGATGCAATCCAGCCATTTGTGACCACCAGAATGGCTGTGAGGGTTTTAGGGGAAGTGTAACAAGCCCCAGTGAGAAATTCAAATACCATAGAATCTCACTTACAAGGCGAAGAAAAAGCAAGCACTAACCAACAGGTGGCACTGAACATTTGTATGCGGGCTCCCAGAGGCAAAGAGGGGCGGTGACGGAGGGTGAAAGAGAAGATTAGGCACAAGTGTGTGGTGAGGGCCTGTGATTAGTCTTACACTGGTGAAGATGATGTAAGCTACACAGAAGTCTAAAGCAATGAGGATGTGAATCTGGAAGTTATAGTACGTTCTAATGCAGGGTCATGGCTATAAATTCACCTCAAATCAAAAATCCAAAAAGGGGTCCAGAATGATGTCATAAAGCTTTGGGGGCGGAAAGAGTTTACGGAAGGTGAACTTCCAAGGATGGAAAATCACCTCCAAATGCTTACAGATGCTACAGAAAGGCAGACCATTCCAAATAGGTGAAGAGGAATACTACGAAGAGAACATGATCAGTCCTAAACCCATGAACGAACGGAAAATGTTACCGTCCATGATGTTATTACTAATCACCTTCACGAATAATCCAAACAGGCCCACGTCTTCCCAAGTTCAGGCAAAAGGTTGGTCCAAAAGTACAATTCAGGGCCGGCCCTGTGGTGGAGCAGGTAAGTGCCCACATTCCGCTTGGGCGGCCCGGGCCTCACTGTTTCACATTACGAGTGCATATCACATTAGTAGTGTTAGGAAATATAGATTTCATGGTATGGTGCGGGCAGAGATCATAAATAAGCAGCAATTGTGAGGATACGTTATCAATACGCACAAGAAAAGGAACCATAAGAATATTACAATCTATGGAAGTATCTGGTACACTTCCCAAAGGCAGAAGGAAGGAAAACTTGTGACCTGCCAAGGTGGAATTGGCAGAGTGCCACGAGATGACACCATCATTGTGCATCAGAACATTCCCTGGGCAACTTCAACTTGTGAGGGAGTCCAGGACTTTTTCTGGGTAAGGTCCACCCATTTTGCCATCTACCCAAGATATAAGAGATAAAACCCAGGATAATCTTACAGGAGTGACACCAGTGTCTAGAGAGAATGTAGGAGCCCTTTCGAAGTTCAAGGAGAAAGATAGAAACTGACAACAATTGCAGAAAAAGGAAAACTATCCTACCTAGACAGGGTGAGGAGTCAGACTGGTCTGAGATGGCTGTGAAACTCTGTGTGCACGGAGGTTGTCAGGACAACTTCGAATTTTGAGGTCGCTTATGACATCACGGTGAACATGTCCCCCAGGGTGGCCGCATGGTTACAGTCTGAGGATTGGCCTAGGCTAGGCTATTAAAGGGACAGATACCCAGAAACAGGTTTGGCAAACAGAAAGCAGGCACAGAAACTAGAAGAGATAAAACAGAGTCTGATGCAAGGGATAAGAAAGGAACCCTAGGCCACAAGTGAGAATAGAGGGACAGGCACGGAGAGGAGAACATTGTCATCTATTCAAGTCTATGGGGAGGTCATGCTGATTCAAGCTTGCAACTTCATTGGAAACAAGTGGCCGGACTTGGGGTTCATCACACCTACAGTGCCCTTGTGCCTTAAGCATAATGCAAAGTCAAGAAAGATGTCTTGAGGACATTGAAGAGAAGAATCGATGCCTCCTTTCCAAGGCCCATAGCATTCTTTGCAGGTCAGTCTCTTTTTCCGAAGCTCTGGTGTCACGTGGGCCCACTGGGCACATGGTAATGTGTCCCAAGAGATGTCTTGGAAGCCTTGAAGGAATGGAGCCCTGTCACGCTTGGGGTATGTCTCTTTGTTTGGAAGTGCTCTACAAGGGTGCTGAAAAGCACCCTCTTCCACAGGGCTTCGTTCCTTCGTGAAGGCTGCCCTCCCAGGCTAGTGTGCTCTGTTTGCCTCCATCGAAATTCTCTCCCCCTACCTCTTGCCGTAGAAGGATTATTGATTATGTGTTTTGACACCATATGTAAGGAAGTTGCACGAAAATTAGAACTTTACAGTTGTGTTTCAAGAAAAATAAACAGGCCAGGGTAGAGGATGTAGGGCAAACAAATGGCACACCCTATAAAAATTAAGTAAGCCCGTATCTGGACGGAATCTAGGGGAACGTTCAAGGATCAGGGGTCAAGTTCGAAACTTCCCAAATCCGGAAAAGAGACAGAAAAATATCTTTCCTGGAGAGTGGAATTCATCCGATTTGTCTAAGTTGTCTTGGAAACATTGTGTCCGTGAAGGGGGTTGCCAGGACCACCTCGAATTTGGAGTTTCTGATCTCAGGATGTCAAACCAACCCACATGACCACGTGTTCTCAGTGCTTAGTTTGACCTAGGCTAGGGTAGCCAAGAGTCCTACAAGTGACCGGTGCAAATTCAAGGACAACAACCAAGAGTCACGAAAGCACTCACACCTCACCCTAGAGAACATACAGCGATTAAAGAAATACAAACTAATCCCTTGGAATGAAGGAGAACGGACTGATAAGCATGTCTAAGGGAGATAGCTGAGAAAGACCATGACGAGTATACTATGGAAAAGAAAAAGAGGACCCAGAAAATGGAAGGTGAACAGAAATCACACCTGAATTATCCACAATGAAAGATGATGTCCGTCTTTAGACAGACTCTGCTGGAACGTTTGAAAGTCAGAGAAATTCACAAGGCAAAAAACGGCAGCGAAGGTCAAGCATGGGCTAACTGGGAAGGGTGAGTTATGAGACTGCTCCAAGCAGGCTCTGAAACCTGTATCCAGGAAGCATGCTGGACCTCAGAGACACAATTATGACAAATCCTCTGACATCACAATGGACCCGAAAAACAACCTAGCCTCATCTACACAGTGCTAGAGTTGGGCTCACTAGTATATTTAACTCCCATTGCACTCAACTGCACGTTGCCACTGAACATGTAAGTGGCCGGCCGGTGGTGCAGTGGTGAGGTCCGCACCTTCTGGGTCTGTGGCCCAGTATGGGCTGGGTGGAATCCTCGGTTTGGGCCTCCTCACCACTGCTTCAGTTGTTCTGGTGCAGGCGTCCGAGGTAGAGTAGAGGCAGATGGGAAGGGACGTTGGACAGGGCCAGACTTCCACAGCAAATACAGGAGCATTGCCAGCAGATGTGAGCACAGCAATGAACTTGTGCCAAAACAAAACCAATTAAAAGTTGCAAAGAACAGAAAAACTGAAGCTAAGGAAAAAAAAAACAAAAAAACAGGAGCTTGCCATTACGAAGAATAGGATCTCTGTGAATAACCTTAGCAAAACAGGTGAATTCTATGTTAATTCAAAAACTAGCAAACCTTTGGGGAAAGAAACTCAAGAAGACACAAGAAAAAAAAAGATATCGAGGGATCTAGGAATGGAAGGATTAACACACTTGAAAGGTTCATACCGCAGTAAGGAATCTCTGGATTCCATGCAATCCCAGTCAAAGTTGCAGCAGTATTTGCCACAGAGAAGAAGAGAGAATCCTAAAGTTTCTAGCCAGCAACGCGAGACCCTGACTAGGCAAAGGAATCCTCAGGAAAACGAACAAAGCAGCACGTGTCACAATTTCTGATTTCAACATAGAGGACGAAGCGCGAGGTACCGAAACGGCACAGTCTGGGCCCCAAAACAGGCATGAAGACCCATGCAAAACAATTGAGAGCCCAGAGCCCAACTCAAACTTACATGGACAGCCCATTTTGGACCAGGGAGCCAAGTGGAGACAGCGGAGAAAGGAGAGTCTCTACAATAAACGGTGCTGGGAAGCCTGCACAGCCACATGGAACACAACGAGAGTACGCCATGATGTTACACCTGGCACACACACCACCTGAAATGGATTAAAGCCTTGAATGGCAGACTTGAAACCGTGAACCTTGTAGGAGAAGACCTAGGCAGAGTGCTCTTTGCCATCTGTCTGAGCCGCCTATTTGGAAGAAGCATGTCTGACTGGGCAAGGGCAACAAAGGAAACAAGAAACAAACGGGACCACATCAAATGCACACACTTCTGCCCACTCAAGGAAACCATCAACTGAATACTAAGACACCACAACAATTGGGAGAGGATGTTTGCAAACCACACATCGGACAAGGGGTGAAAAGCCCAAAGATACAATCAACTCGCACGTCTCCACAAGAAAAAAAACAAGCCAATGAAAACCTGGTCAAAAGATGGAAGCAGAGATTTCTCCGAAGAAGACAGAAAGAGGGCCAGTAGGTGCATGAAAACTTGTTCACCATCATGAAGTCTCAGGAAAATGCAAATCCAAACTGCAAGGCCATGGCAGCTCACTGTGGTCAGCATGGCTAGAAGGAAGCAGACAGGAAATAACAAGTGTCAGAGAGGAGGTGGAGAGAAGGGAAGCCTCCTGCACTGCTGGTGGGAGTGTAACCCGGTGCAGCCACGATGCCAAAGGTGTGGAACTGCCTCAGAAATTTAAGTATCCATGTCCCATATGACCCAGCTATTAATCTGCCGCTTGCTTATCCAAAAAAGTCAGAAAGACTACCGCATAAAGACATGTGCATGGCTGTGTTCACCACAGTCTTACTCCTGATATCCAAGACTTGGAAAGCACCCTGGTGTCCAGCAAGGGATGATTGGAGAAGGAAGATGGGCTATAGCCACACAATGGTATACCACTCAGCCGGAACAAATGATGCAATCCAGCCATTTGTGACCACCAGAATGGCTGTGAGGGTTTTAGGGGAAGTGTAACAAGCCCCAGTGAGAAATTCAAATACCATAGAATCTCACTTACAAGGCGAAGAAAAAGCAAGCACTAACCAACAGGTGGCACTGAACATTTGTATGCGGGCTCCCAGAGGCAAAGAGGGGCGGTGACGGAGGGTGAAAGAGAAGATTAGGCACAAGTGTGTGGTGAGGGCCTGTGATTAGTCTTACACTGGTGAAGATGATGTAAGCTACACAGAAGTCTAAAGCAATGAGGATGTGAATCTGGAAGTTATAGTACGTTCTAATGCAGGGTCATGGCTATAAATTCACCTCAAATCAAAAATCCAAAAAGGGGTCCAGAATGATGTCATAAAGCTTTGGGGGCGGAAAGAGTTTACGGAAGGTGAACTTCCAAGGATGGAAAATCACCTCCAAATGCTTACAGATGCTACAGAAAGGCAGACCATTCCAAATAGGTGAAGAGGAATACTACGAAGAGAACATGATCAGTCCTAAACCCATGAACGAACGGAAAATGTTACCGTCCATGATGTTATTACTAATCACCTTCACGAATAATCCAAACAGGCCCACGTCTTCCCAAGTTCAGGCAAAAGGTTGGTCCAAAAGTACAATTCAGGGCCGGCCCTGTGGTGGAGCAGGTAAGTGCCCACATTCCGCTTGGGCGGCCCGGGCCTCACTGTTTCACATTACGAGTGCATATCACATTAGTAGTGTTAGGAAATATAGATTTCATGGTATGGTGCGGGCAGAGATCATAAATAAGCAGCAATTGTGAGGATACGTTATCAATACGCACAAGAAAAGGAACCATAAGAATATTACAATCTATGGAAGTATCTGGTACACTTCCCAAAGGCAGAAGGAAGGAAAACTTGTGACCTGCCAAGGTGGAATTGGCAGAGTGCCACGAGATGACACCATCATTGTGCATCAGAACATTCCCTGGGCAACTTCAACTTGTGAGGGAGTCCAGGACTTTTTCTGGGTAAGGTCCACCCATTTTGCCATCTACCCAAGATATAAGAGATAAAACCCAGGATAATCTTACAGGAGTGACACCAGTGTCTAGAGAGAATGTAGGAGCCCTTTCGAAGTTCAAGGAGAAAGATAGAAACTGACAACAATTGCAGAAAAAGGAAAACTATCCTACCTAGACAGGGTGAGGAGTCAGACTGGTCTGAGATGGCTGTGAAACTCTGTGTGCACGGAGGTTGTCAGGACAACTTCGAATTTTGAGGTCGCTTATGACATCACGGTGAACATGTCCCCCAGGGTGGCCGCATGGTTACAGTCTGAGGATTGGCCTAGGCTAGGCTATTAAAGGGACAGATACCCAGAAACAGGTTTGGCAAACAGAAAGCAGGCACAGAAACTAGAAGAGATAAAACAGAGTCTGATGCAAGGGATAAGAAAGGAACCCTAGGCCACAAGTGAGAATAGAGGGACAGGCACGGAGAGGAGAACATTGTCATCTATTCAAGTCTATGGGGAGGTCATGCTGATTCAAGCTTGCAACTTCATTGGAAACAAGTGGCCGGACTTGGGGTTCATCACACCTACAGTGCCCTTGTGCCTTAAGCATAATGCAAAGTCAAGAAAGATGTCTTGAGGACATTGAAGAGAAGAATCGATGCCTCCTTTCCAAGGCCCATAGCATTCTTTGCAGGTCAGTCTCTTTTTCCGAAGCTCTGGTGTCACGTGGGCCCACTGGGCACATGGTAATGTGTCCCAAGAGATGTCTTGGAAGCCTTGAAGGAATGGAGCCCTGTCACGCTTGGGGTATGTCTCTTTGTTTGGAAGTGCTCTACAAGGGTGCTGAAAAGCACCCTCTTCCACAGGGCTTCGTTCCTTCGTGAAGGCTGCCCTCCCAGGCTAGTGTGCTCTGTTTGCCTCCATCGAAATTCTCTCCCCCTACCTCTTGCCGTAGAAGGATTATTGATTATGTGTTTTGACACCATATGTAAGGAAGTTGCACGAAAATTAGAACTTTACAGTTGTGTTTCAAGAAAAATAAACAGGCCAGGGTAGAGGATGTAGGGCAAACAAATGGCACACCCTATAAAAATTAAGTAAGCCCGTATCTGGACGGAATCTAGGGGAACGTTCAAGGATCAGGGGTCAAGTTCGAAACTTCCCAAATCCGGAAAAGAGACAGAAAAATATCTTTCCTGGAGAGTGGAATTCATCCGATTTGTCTAAGTTGTCTTGGAAACATTGTGTCCGTGAAGGGGGTTGCCAGGACCACCTCGAATTTGGAGTTTCTGATCTCAGGATGTCAAACCAACCCACATGACCACGTGTTCTCAGTGCTTAGTTTGACCTAGGCTAGGGTAGCCAAGAGTCCTACAAGTGACCGGTGCAAATTCAAGGACAACAACCAAGAGTCACGAAAGCACTCACACCTCACCCTAGAGAACATACAGCGATTAAAGAAATACAAACTAATCCCTTGGAATGAAGGAGAACGGACTGATAAGCATGTCTAAGGGAGATAGCTGAGAAAGACCATGACGAGTATACTATGGAAAAGAAAAAGAGGACCCAGAAAATGGAAGGTGAACAGAAATCACACCTGAATTATCCACAATGAAAGATGATGTCCGTCTTTAGACAGACTCTGCTGGAACGTTTGAAAGTCAGAGAAATTCACAAGCCAAAAAACGGCAGCGAAGGTCAAGCATGGGCTAACTGGGAAGGGTGAGTTATGAGACTGCTCCAAGCAGGCTCTGAAACCTGTATCCAGGAAGCATGCTGGACCTCAGAGACACAATTATGACAAATCCTCTGACATCACAATGGACCCGAAAAACAACCTAGCCTCATCTACACAGTGCTAGAGTTGGGCTCACTAGTATATTTAACTCCCATTGCACTCAACTGCACGTTGCCACTGAACATGTAAGTGGCCGGCCGGTGGTGCAGTGGTGAGGTCCGCACCTTCTGGGTCTGTGGCCCAGTATGGGCTGGGTGGAATCCTCGGTTTGGGCCTCCTCACCACTGCTTCAGTTGTTCTGGTGCAGGCGTCCGAGGTAGAGTAGAGGCAGATGGGAAGGGACGTTGGACAGGGCCAGACTTCCACAGCAAATACAGGAGCATTGCCAGCAGATGTGAGCACAGCAATGAACTTGTGCCAAAACAAAACCAATTAAAAGTTGCAAAGAACAGAAAAACTGAAGCTAAGGAAAAAAAAACCAAAAAAACAGGAGCTTGCCATTACGAAGAATAGGATCTCTGTGAATAACCTTAGCAAAACAGGTGAATTCTATGTTAATTCAAAAACTAGCAAACCTTTGGGGAAAGAAACTCAAGAAGACACAAGAAAAAAAAAGATATCGAGGGATCTAGGAATGGAAGGATTAACACACTTGAAAGGTTCATACCGCAGTAAGGAATCTCTGGATTCCATGCAATCCCAGTCAAAGTTGCAGCAGTATTTGCCACAGAGAAGAAGAGAGAATCCTAAAGTTTCTAGCCAGCAACGCGAGACCCTGACTAGGCAAAGGAATCCTCAGGAAAACGAACAAAGCAGCACGTGTCACAATTTCTGATTTCAACATAGAGGACGAAGCGCGAGGTACCGAAACGGCACAGTCTGGGCCCCAAAACAGGCATGAAGACCCATGCAAAACAATTGAGAGCCCAGAGCCCAACTCAAACTTACATGGACAGCCCATTTTGGACCAGGGAGCCAAGTGGAGACAGCGGAGAAAGGAGAGTCTCTACAATAAACGGTGCTGGGAAGCCTGCACAGCCACATGGAACACAACGAGAGTACGCCATGATGTTACACCTGGCACACACACCACCTGAAATGGATTAAAGCCTTGAATGGCAGACTTGAAACCGTGAACCTTGTAGGAGAAGACCTAGGCAGAGTGCTCTTTGCCATCTGTCTGAGCCGCCTATTTGGAAGAAGCATGTCTGACTGGGCAAGGGCAACAAAGGAAACAAGAAACAAACGGGACCACATCAAATGCACACACTTCTGCCCACTCAAGGAAACCATCAACTGAATACTAAGACACCACAACAATTGGGAGAGGATGTTTGCAAACCACACATCGGACAAGGGGTGAAAAGCCCAAAGATACAATCAACTCGCACGTCTCCACAAGAAAAAAAACAAGCCAATGAAAACCTGGTCAAAAGATGGAAGCAGAGATTTCTCCGAAGAAGACAGAAAGAGGGCCAGTAGGTGCATGAAAACTTGTTCACCATCATGAAGTCTCAGGAAAATGCAAATCCAAACTGCAAGGCCATGGCAGCTCACTGTGGTCAGCATGGCTAGAAGGAAGCAGACAGGAAATAACAAGTGTCAGAGAGGAGGTGGAGAGAAGGGAAGCCTCCTGCACTGCTGGTGGGAGTGTAACCCGGTGCAGCCACGATGCCAAAGGTGTGGAACTGCCTCAGAAATTTAAGTATCCATGTCCCATATGACCCAGCTATTAATCTGCCGCTTGCTTATCCAAAAAAGTCAGAAAGACTACCGCATAAAGACATGTGCATGGCTGTGTTCACCACAGTCTTACTCCTGATATCCAAGACTTGGAAAGCACCCTGGTGTCCAGCAAGGGATGATTGGAGAAGGAAGATGGGCTATAGCCACACAATGGTATACCACTCAGCCGGAACAAATGATGCAATCCAGCCATTTGTGACCACCAGAATGGCTGTGAGGGTTTTAGGGGAAGTGTAACAAGCCCCAGTGAGAAATTCAAATACCATAGAATCTCACTTACAAGGCGAAGAAAAAGCAAGCACTAACCAACAGGTGGCACTGAACATTTGTATGCGGGCTCCCAGAGGCAAAGAGGGGCGGTGACGGAGGGTGAAAGAGAAGATTAGGCACAAGTGTGTGGTGAGGGCCTGTGATTAGTCTTACA
The DNA here is from genome assembly GCF_041296235.1 of Equus asinus. NCBI lineage: Eukaryota > Metazoa > Chordata > Mammalia > Perissodactyla > Equidae > Equus > Equus asinus. The sequence goes on along the minus strand of NC_091813.1, from coordinate 6,206,251 downwards.
CTGGTGAAGATGATGTAAGCTACACAGAAGTCTAAAGCAATGAGGATGTGAATCTGGAAGTTATAGTACGTTCTAATGCAGGGTCATGGCTATAAATTCACCTCAAATCAAAAATCCAAAAAGGGGTCCAGAATGATGTCATAAAGCTTTGGGGGCGGAAAGAGTTTACGGAAGGTGAACTTCCAAGGATGGAAAATCACCTCCAAATGCTTACAGATGCTACAGAAAGGCAGACCATTCCAAATAGGTGAAGAGGAATACTACGAAGAGAACATGATCAGTCCTAAACCCATGAACGAACGGAAAATGTTACCGTCCATGATGTTATTACTAATCACCTTCACGAATAATCCAAACAGGCCCACGTCTTCCCAAGTTCAGGCAAAAGGTTGGTCCAAAAGTACAATTCAGGGCCGGCCCTGTGGTGGAGCAGGTAAGTGCCCACATTCCGCTTGGGCGGCCCGGGCCTCACTGTTTCACATTACGAGTGCATATCACATTAGTAGTGTTAGGAAATATAGATTTCATGGTATGGTGCGGGCAGAGATCATAAATAAGCAGCAATTGTGAGGATACGTTATCAATACGCACAAGAAAAGGAACCATAAGAATATTACAATCTATGGAAGTATCTGGTACACTTCCCAAAGGCAGAAGGAAGGAAAACTTGTGACCTGCCAAGGTGGAATTGGCAGAGTGCCACGAGATGACACCATCATTGTGCATCAGAACATTCCCTGGGCAACTTCAACTTGTGAGGGAGTCCAGGACTTTTTCTGGGTAAGGTCCACCCATTTTGCCATCTACCCAAGATATAAGAGATAAAACCCAGGATAATCTTACAGGAGTGACACCAGTGTCTAGAGAGAATGTAGGAGCCCTTTCGAAGTTCAAGGAGAAAGATAGAAACTGACAACAATTGCAGAAAAAGGAAAACTATCCTACCTAGACAGGGTGAGGAGTCAGACTGGTCTGAGATGGCTGTGAAACTCTGTGTGCACGGAGGTTGTCAGGACAACTTCGAATTTTGAGGTCGCTTATGACATCACGGTGAACATGTCCCCCAGGGTGGCCGCATGGTTACAGTCTGAGGATTGGCCTAGGCTAGGCTATTAAAGGGACAGATACCCAGAAACAGGTTTGGCAAACAGAAAGCAGGCACAGAAACTAGAAGAGATAAAACAGAGTCTGATGCAAGGGATAAGAAAGGAACCCTAGGCCACAAGTGAGAATAGAGGGACAGGCACGGAGAGGAGAACATTGTCATCTATTCAAGTCTATGGGGAGGTCATGCTGATTCAAGCTTGCAACTTCATTGGAAACAAGTGGCCGGACTTGGCGTTCATCACACCTACAGTGCCCTTGTGCCTTAAGCATAATGCAAAGTCAAGAAAGATGTCTTGAGGACATTGAAGAGAAGAATCGATGCCTCCTTTCCAAGGCCCATAGCATTCTTTGCAGGTCAGTCTCTTTTTCCGAAGCTCTGGTGTCACGTGGGCCCACTGGGCACATGGTAATGTGTCCCAAGAGATGTCTTGGAAGCCTTGAAGGAATGGAGCCCTGTCACGCTTGGGGTATGTCTCTTTGTTTGGAAGTGCTCTACAAGGGTGCTGAAAAGCACCCTCTTCCACAGGGCTTCGTTCCTTCGTGAAGGCTGCCCTCCCAGGCTAGTGTGCTCTGTTTGCCTCCATCGAAATTCTCTCCCCCTACCTCTTGCCGTAGAAGGATTATTGATTATGTGTTTTGACACCATATGTAAGGAAGTTGCACGAAAATTAGAACTTTACAGTTGTGTTTCAAGAAAAATAAACAGGCCAGGGTAGAGGATGTAGGGCAAACAAATGGCACACCCTATAAAAATTAAGTAAGCCCGTATCTGGACGGAATCTAGGGGAACGTTCAAGGATCAGGGGTCAAGTTCGAAACTTCCCAAATCCGGAAAAGAGACAGAAAAATATCTTTCCTGGAGAGTGGAATTCATCCGATTTGTCTAAGTTGTCTTGGAAACATTGTGTCCGTGAAGGGGGTTGCCAGGACCACCTCGAATTTGGAGTTTCTGATCTCAGGATGTCAAACCAACCCACATGACCACGTGTTCTCAGTGCTTAGTTTGACCTAGGCTAGGGTAGCCAAGAGTCCTACAAGTGACCGGTGCAAATTCAAGGACAACAACCAAGAGTCACGAAAGCACTCACACCTCACCCTAGAGAACATACAGCGATTAAAGAAATACAAACTAATCCCTTGGAATGAAGGAGAACGGACTGATAAGCATGTCTAAGGGAGATAGCTGAGAAAGACCATGACGAGTATACTATGGAAAAGAAAAAGAGGACCCAGAAAATGGAAGGTGAACAGAAATCACACCTGAATTATCCACAATGAAAGATGATGTCCGTCTTTAGACAGACTCTGCTGGAACGTTTGAAAGTCAGAGAAATTCACAAGGCAAAAAACGGCAGCGAAGGTCAAGCATGGGCTAACTGGGAAGGGTGAGTTATGAGACTGCTCCAAGCAGGCTCTGAAACCTGTATCCAGGAAGCATGCTGGACCTCAGAGACACAATTATGACAAATCCTCTGACATCACAATGGACCCGAAAAACAACCTAGCCTCATCTACACAGTGCTAGAGTTGGGCTCACTAGTATATTTAACTCCCATTGCACTCAACTGCACGTTGCCACTGAACATGTAAGTGGCCGGCCGGTGGTGCAGTGGTGAGGTCCGCACCTTCTGGGTCTGTGGCCCAGTATGGGCTGGGTGGAATCCTCGGTTTGGGCCTCCTCACCACTGCTTCAGTTGTTCTGGTGCAGGCGTCCGAGGTAGAGTAGAGGCAGATGGGAAGGGACGTTGGACAGGGCCAGACTTCCACAGCAAATACAGGAGCATTGCCAGCAGATGTGAGCACAGCAATGAACTTGTGCCAAAACAAAACCAATTAAAAGTTGCAAAGAACAGAAAAACTGAAGCTAAGGAAAAAAAAAACAAAAAAACAGGAGCTTGCCATTACGAAGAATAGGATCTCTGTGAATAACCTTAGCAAAACAGGTGAATTCTATGTTAATTCAAAAACTAGCAAACCTTTGGGGAAAGAAACTCAAGAAGACACAAGAAAAAAAAAGATATCGAGGGATCTAGGAATGGAAGGATTAACACACTTGAAAGGTTCATACCGCAGTAAGGAATCTCTGGATTCCATGCAATCCCAGTCAAAGTTGCAGCAGTATTTGCCACAGAGAAGAAGAGAGAATCCTAAAGTTTCTAGCCAGCAACGCGAGACCCTGACTAGGCAAAGGAATCCTCAGGAAAACGAACAAAGCAGCACGTGTCACAATTTCTGATTTCAACATAGAGGACGAAGCGCGAGGTACCGAAACGGCACAGTCTGGGCCCCAAAACAGGCATGAAGACCCATGCAAAACAATTGAGAGCCCAGAGCCCAACTCAAACTTACATGGACAGCCCATTTTGGACCAGGGAGCCAAGTGGAGACAGCGGAGAAAGGAGAGTCTCTACAATAAACGGTGCTGGGAAGCCTGCACAGCCACATGGAACACAACGAGAGTACGCCATGATGTTACACCTGGCACACACACCACCTGAAATGGATTAAAGCCTTGAATGGCAGACTTGAAACCGTGAACCTTGTAGGAGAAGACCTAGGCAGAGTGCTCTTTGCCATCTGTCTGAGCCGCCTATTTGGAAGAAGCATGTCTGACTGGGCAAGGGCAACAAAGGAAACAAGAAACAAACGGGACCACATCAAATGCACACACTTCTGCCCACTCAAGGAAACCATCAACTGAATACTAAGACACCACAACAATTGGGAGAGGATGTTTGCAAACCACACATCGGACAAGGGGTGAAAAGCCCAAAGATACAATCAACTCGCACGTCTCCACAAGAAAAAAAACAAGCCAATGAAAACCTGGTCAAAAGATGGAAGCAGAGATTTCTCCGAAGAAGACAGAAAGAGGGCCAGTAGGTGCATGAAAACTTGTTCACCATCATGAAGTCTCAGGAAAATGCAAATCCAAACTGCAAGGCCATGGCAGCTCACTGTGGTCAGCATGGCTAGAAGGAAGCAGACAGGAAATAACAAGTGTCAGAGAGGAGGTGGAGAGAAGGGAAGCCTCCTGCACTGCTGGTGGGAGTGTAACCCGGTGCAGCCACGATGCCAAAGGTGTGGAACTGCCTCAGAAATTTAAGTATCCATGTCCCATATGACCCAGCTATTAATCTGCCGCTTGCTTATCCAAAAAAGTCAGAAAGACTACCGCATAAAGACATGTGCATGGCTGTGTTCACCACAGTCTTACTCCTGATATCCAAGACTTGGAAAGCACCCTGGTGTCCAGCAAGGGATGATTGGAGAAGGAAGATGGGCTATAGCCACACAATGGTATACCACTCAGCCGGAACAAATGATGCAATCCAGCCATTTGTGACCACCAGAATGGCTGTGAGGGTTTTAGGGGAAGTGTAACAAGCCCCAGTGAGAAATTCAAATACCATAGAATCTCACTTACAAGGCGAAGAAAAAGCAAGCACTAACCAACAGGTGGCACTGAACATTTGTATGCGGGCTCCCAGAGGCAAAGAGGGGCGGTGACGGAGGGTGAAAGAGAAGATTAGGCACAAGTGTGTGGTGAGGGCCTGTGATTAGTCTTACACTGGTGAAGATGATGTAAGCTACACAGAAGTCTAAAGCAATGAGGATGTGAATCTGGAAGTTATAGTACGTTCTAATGCAGGGTCATGGCTATAAATTCACCTCAAATCAAAAATCCAAAAAGGGGTCCAGAATGATGTCATAAAGCTTTGGGGGCGGAAAGAGTTTACGGAAGGTGAACTTCCAAGGATGGAAAATCACCTCCAAATGCTTACAGATGCTACAGAAAGGCAGACCATTCCAAATAGGTGAAGAGGAATACTACGAAGAGAACATGATCAGTCCTAAACCCATGAACGAACGGAAAATGTTACCGTCCATGATGTTATTACTAATCACCTTCACGAATAATCCAAACAGGCCCACGTCTTCCCAAGTTCAGGCAAAAGGTTGGTCCAAAAGTACAATTCAGGGCCGGCCCTGTGGTGGAGCAGGTAAGTGCCCACATTCCGCTTGGGCGGCCCGGGCCTCACTGTTTCACATTACGAGTGCATATCACATTAGTAGTGTTAGGAAATATAGATTTCATGGTATGGTGCGGGCAGAGATCATAAATAAGCAGCAATTGTGAGGATACGTTATCAATACGCACAAGAAAAGGAACCATAAGAATATTACAATCTATGGAAGTATCTGGTACACTTCCCAAAGGCAGAAGGAAGGAAAACTTGTGACCTGCCAAGGTGGAATTGGCAGAGTGCCACGAGATGACACCATCATTGTGCATCAGAACATTCCCTGGGCAACTTCAACTTGTGAGGGAGTCCAGGACTTTTTCTGGGTAAGGTCCACCCATTTTGCCATCTACCCAAGATATAAGAGATAAAACCCAGGATAATCTTACAGGAGTGACACCAGTGTCTAGAGAGAATGTAGGAGCCCTTTCGAAGTTCAAGGAGAAAGATAGAAACTGACAACAATTGCAGAAAAAGGAAAACTATCCTACCTAGACAGGGTGAGGAGTCAGACTGGTCTGAGATGGCTGTGAAACTCTGTGTGCACGGAGGTTGTCAGGACAACTTCGAATTTTGAGGTCGCTTATGACATCACGGTGAACATGTCCCCCAGGGTGGCCGCATGGTTACAGTCTGAGGATTGGCCTAGGCTAGGCTATTAAAGGGACAGATACCCAGAAACAGGTTTGGCAAACAGAAAGCAGGCACAGAAACTAGAAGAGATAAAACAGAGTCTGATGCAAGGGATAAGAAAGGAACCCTAGGCCACAAGTGAGAATAGAGGGACAGGCACGGAGAGGAGAACATTGTCATCTATTCAAGTCTATGGGGAGGTCATGCTGATTCAAGCTTGCAACTTCATTGGAAACAAGTGGCCGGACTTGGGGTTCATCACACCTACAGTGCCCTTGTGCCTTAAGCATAATGCAAAGTCAAGAAAGATGTCTTGAGGACATTGAAGAGAAGAATCGATGCCTCCTTTCCAAGGCCCATAGCATTCTTTGCAGGTCAGTCTCTTTTTCCGAAGCTCTGGTGTCACGTGGGCCCACTGGGCACATGGTAATGTGTCCCAAGAGATGTCTTGGAAGCCTTGAAGGAATGGAGCCCTGTCACGCTTGGGGTATGTCTCTTTGTTTGGAAGTGCTCTACAAGGGTGCTGAAAAGCACCCTCTTCCACAGGGCTTCGTTCCTTCGTGAAGGCTGCCCTCCCAGGCTAGTGTGCTCTGTTTGCCTCCATCGAAATTCTCTCCCCCTACCTCTTGCCGTAGAAGGATTATTGATTATGTGTTTTGACACCATATGTAAGGAAGTTGCACGAAAATTAGAACTTTACAGTTGTGTTTCAAGAAAAATAAACAGGCCAGGGTAGAGGATGTAGGGCAAACAAATGGCACACCCTATAAAAATTAAGTAAGCCCGTATCTGGACGGAATCTAGGGGAACGTTCAAGGATCAGGGGTCAAGTTCGAAACTTCCCAAATCCGGAAAAGAGACAGAAAAATATCTTTCCTGGAGAGTGGAATTCATCCGATTTGTCTAAGTTGTCTTGGAAACATTGTGTCCGTGAAGGGGGTTGCCAGGACCACCTCGAATTTGGAGTTTCTGATCTCAGGATGTCAAACCAACCCACATGACCACGTGTTCTCAGTGCTTAGTTTGACCTAGGCTAGGGTAGCCAAGAGTCCTACAAGTGACCGGTGCAAATTCAAGGACAACAACCAAGAGTCACGAAAGCACTCACACCTCACCCTAGAGAACATACAGCGATTAAAGAAATACAAACTAATCCCTTGGAATGAAGGAGAACGGACTGATAAGCATGTCTAAGGGAGATAGCTGAGAAAGACCATGACGAGTATACTATGGAAAAGAAAAAGAGGACCCAGAAAATGGAAGGTGAACAGAAATCACACCTGAATTATCCACAATGAAAGATGATGTCCGTCTTTAGACAGACTCTGCTGGAACGTTTGAAAGTCAGAGAAATTCACAAGGCAAAAAACGGCAGCGAAGGTCAAGCATGGGCTAACTGGGAAGGGTGAGTTATGAGACTGCTCCAAGCAGGCTCTGAAACCTGTATCCAGGAAGCATGCTGGACCTCAGAGACACAATTATGACAAATCCTCTGACATCACAATGGACCCGAAAAACAACCTAGCCTCATCTACACAGTGCTAGAGTTGGGCTCACTAGTATATTTAACTCCCATTGCACTCAACTGCACGTTGCCACTGAACATGTAAGTGGCCGGCCGGTGGTGCAGTGGTGAGGTCCGCACCTTCTGGGTCTGTGGCCCAGTATGGGCTGGGTGGAATCCTCGGTTTGGGCCTCCTCACCACTGCTTCAGTTGTTCTGGTGCAGGCGTCCGAGGTAGAGTAGAGGCAGATGGGAAGGGACGTTGGACAGGGCCAGACTTCCACAGCAAATACAGGAGCATTGCCAGCAGATGTGAGCACAGCAATGAACTTGTGCCAAAACAAAACCAATTAAAAGTTGCAAAGAACAGAAAAACTGAAGCTAAGGAAAAAAAAAACAAAAAAACAGGAGCTTGCCATTACGAAGAATAGGATCTCTGTGAATAACCTTAGCAAAACAGGTGAATTCTATGTTAATTCAAAAACTAGCAAACCTTTGGGGAAAGAAACTCAAGAAGACACAAGAAAAAAAAAGATATCGAGGGATCTAGGAATGGAAGGATTAACACACTTGAAAGGTTCATACCGCAGTAAGGAATCTCTGGATTCCATGCAATCCCAGTCAAAGTTGCAGCAGTATTTGCCACAGAGAAGAAGAGAGAATCCTAAAGTTTCTAGCCAGCAACGCGAGACCCTGACTAGGCAAAGGAATCCTCAGGAAAACGAACAAAGCAGCACGTGTCACAATTTCTGATTTCAACATAGAGGACGAAGCGCGAGGTACCGAAACGGCACAGTCTGGGCCCCAAAACAGGCATGAAGACCCATGCAAAACAATTGAGAGCCCAGAGCCCAACTCAAACTTACATGGACAGCCCATTTTGGACCAGGGAGCCAAGTGGAGACAGCGGAGAAAGGAGAGTCTCTACAATAAACGGTGCTGGGAAGCCTGCACAGCCACATGGAACACAACGAGAGTACGCCATGATGTTACACCTGGCACACACACCACCTGAAATGGATTAAAGCCTTGAATGGCAGACTTGAAACCGTGAACCTTGTAGGAGAAGACCTAGGCAGAGTGCTCTTTGCCATCTGTCTGAGCCGCCTATTTGGAAGAAGCATGTCTGACTGGGCAAGGGCAACAAAGGAAACAAGAAACAAACGGGACCACATCAAATGCACACACTTCTGCCCACTCAAGGAAACCATCAACTGAATACTAAGACACCACAACAATTGGGAGAGGATGTTTGCAAACCACACATCGGACAAGGGGTGAAAAGCCCAAAGATACAATCAACTCGCACGTCTCCACAAGAAAAAAAACAAGCCAATGAAAACCTGGTCAAAAGATGGAAGCAGAGATTTCTCCGAAGAAGACAGAAAGAGGGCCAGTAGGTGCATGAAAACTTGTTCACCATCATGAAGTCTCAGGAAAATGCAAATCCAAACTGCAAGGCCATGGCAGCTCACTGTGGTCAGCATGGCTAGAAGGAAGCAGACAGGAAATAACAAGTGTCAGAGAGGAGGTGGAGAGAAGGGAAGCCTCCTGCACTGCTGGTGGGAGTGTAACCCGGTGCAGCCATGATGCCAAAGGTGTGGAACTGCCTCAGAAATTTAAGTATCCATGTCCCGTATGACCCAGCTATTAATCTGCCGCTTGCTTATCCAAAAAAGTCAGAAAGACTACCGCATAAAGACATGTGCATGGCTGTGTTCACCACAGTCTTACTCCTGATATCCAAGACTTGGAAAGCACCCTGGTGTCCAGCAAGGGATGATTGGAGAAGGAAGATGGGCTATAGCCACACAATGGTATACCACTCAGCCGGAACAAATGATGCAATCCAGCCATTTGTGACCACCAGAATGGCTGTGAGGGTTTTAGGGGAAGTGTAACAAGCCCCAGTGAGAAATTCAAATACCATAGAATCTCACTTACAAGGCGAAGAAAAAGCAAGCACTAACCAACAGGTGGCACTGAACATTTGTATGCGGGCTCCCAGAGGCAAAGAGGGGCGGTGACGGAGGGTGAAAGAGAAGATTAGGCACAAGTGTGTGGTGAGGGCCTGTGATTAGTCTTACACTGGTGAAGATGATGTAAGCTACACAGAAGTCTAAAGCAATGAGGATGTGAATCTGGAAGTTATAGTACGTTCTAATGCAGGGTCATGGCTATAAATTCACCTCAAATCAAAAATCCAAAAAGGGGTCCAGAATGATGTCATAAAGCTTTGGGGGCGGAAAGAGTTTACGGAAGGTGAACTTCCAAGGATGGAAAATCACCTCCAAATGCTTACAGATGCTACAGAAAGGCAGACCATTCCAAATAGGTGAAGAGGAATACTACGAAGAGAACATGATCAGTCCTAAACCCATGAACGAACGGAAAATGTTACCGTCCATGATGTTATTACTAATCACCTTCACGAATAATCCAAACAGGCCCACGTCTTCCCAAGTTCAGGCAAAAGGTTGGTCCAAAAGTACAATTCAGGGCCGGCCCTGTGGTGGAGCAGGTAAGTGCCCACATTCCGCTTGGGCGGCCCGGGCCTCACTGTTTCACATTACGAGTGCATATCACATTAGTAGTGTTAGGAAATATAGATTTCATGGTATGGTGCGGGCAGAGATCATAAATAAGCAGCAATTGTGAGGATACGTTATCAATACGCACAAGAAAAGGAACCATAAGAATATTACAATCTATGGAAGTATCTGGTACACTTCCCAAAGGCAGAAGGAAGGAAAACTTGTGACCTGCCAAGGTGGAATTGGCAGAGTGCCACGAGATGACACCATCATTGTGCATCAGAACATTCCCTGGGCAACTTCAACTTGTGAGGGAGTCCAGGACTTTTTCTGGGTAAGGTCCACCCATTTTGCCATCTACCCAAGATATAAGAGATAAAACCCAGGATAATCTTACAGGAGTGACACCAGTGTCTAGAGAGAATGTAGGAGCCCTTTCGAAGTTCAAGGAGAAAGATAGAAACTGACAACAATTGCAGAAAAAGGAAAACTATCCTACCTAGACAGGGTGAGGAGTCAGACTGGTCTGAGATGGCTGTGAAACTCTGTGTGCACGGAGGTTGTCAGGACAACTTCGAATTTTGAGGTCGCTTATGACATCACGGTGAACATGTCCCCCAGGGTGGCCGCATGGTTACAGTCTGAGGATTGGCCTAGGCTAGGCTATTAAAGGGACAGATACCCAGAAACAGGTTTGGCAAACAGAAAGCAGGCACAGAAACTAGAAGAGATAAAACAGAGTCTGATGCAAGGGATAAGAAAGGAACCCTAGGCCACAAGTGAGAATAGAGGGACAGGCACGGAGAGGAGAACATTGTCATCTATTCAAGTCTATGGGGAGGTCATGCTGATTCAAGCTTGCAACTTCATTGGAAACAAGTGGCCGGACTTGGGGTTCATCACACCTACAGTGCCCTTGTGCCTTAAGCATAATGCAAAGTCAAGAAAGATGTCTTGAGGACATTGAAGAGAAGAATCGATGCCTCCTTTCCAAGGCCCATAGCATTCTTTGCAGGTCAGTCTCTTTTTCCGAAGCTCTGGTGTCACGTGGGCCCACTGGGCACATGGTAATGTGTCCCAAGAGATGTCTTGGAAGCCTTGAAGGAATGGAGCCCTGTCACGCTTGGGGTATGTCTCTTTGTTTGGAAGTGCTCTACAAGGGTGCTGAAAAGCACCCTCTTCCACAGGGCTTCGTTCCTTCGTGAAGGCTGCCCTCCCAGGCTAGTGTGCTCTGTTTGCCTCCATCGAAATTCTCTCCCCCTACCTCTTGCCGTAGAAGGATTATTGATTATGTGTTTTGACACCATATGTAAGGAAGTTGCACGAAAATTAGAACTTTACAGTTGTGTTTCAAGAAAAATAAACAGGCCAGGGTAGAGGATGTAGGGCAAACAAATGGCACACCCTATAAAAATTAAGTAAGCCCGTATCTGGACGGAATCTAGGGGAACGTTCAAGGATCAGGGGTCAAGTTCGAAACTTCCCAAATCCGGAAAAGAGACAGAAAAATATCTTTCCTGGAGAGTGGAATTCATCCGATTTGTCTAAGTTGTCTTGGAAACATTGTGTCCGTGAAGGGGGTTGCCAGGACCACCTCGAATTTGGAGTTTCTGATCTCAGGATGTCAAACCAACCCACATGACCACGTGTTCTCAGTGCTTAGTTTGACCTAGGCTAGGGTAGCCAAGAGTCCTACAAGTGACCGGTGCAAATTCAAGGACAACAACCAAGAGTCACGAAAGCACTCACACCTCACCCTAGAGAACATACAGCGATTAAAGAAATACAAACTAATCCCTTGGAATGAAGGAGAACGGACTGATAAGCATGTCTAAGGGAGATAGCTGAGAAAGACCATGACGAGTATACTATGGAAAAGAAAAAGAGGACCCAGAAAATGGAAGGTGAACAGAAATCACACCTGAATTATCCACAATGAAAGATGATGTCCGTCTTTAGACAGACTCTGCTGGAACGTTTGAAAGTCAGAGAAATTCACAAGGCAAAAAACGGCAGCGAAGGTCAAGCATGGGCTAACTGGGAAGGGTGAGTTATGAGACTGCTCCAAGCAGGCTCTGAAACCTGTATCCAGGAAGCATGCTGGACCTCAGAGACACAATTATGACAAATCCTCTGACATCACAATGGACCCGAAAAACAACCTAGCCTCATCTACACAGTGCTAGAGTTGGGCTCACTAGTATATTTAACTCCCATTGCACTCAACTGCACGTTGCCACTGAACATGTAAGTGGCCGGCCGGTGGTGCAGTGGTGAGGTCCGCACCTTCTGGGTCTGTGGCCCAGTATGGGCTGGGTGGAATCCTCGGTTTGGGCCTCCTCACCACTGCTTCAGTTGTTCTGGTGCAGGCGTCCGAGGTAGAGTAGAGGCAGATGGGAAGGGACGTTGGACAGGGCCAGACTTCCACAGCAAATACAGGAGCATTGCCAGCAGATGTGAGCACAGCAATGAACTTGTGCCAAAACAAAACCAATTAAAAGTTGCAAAGAACAGAAAAACTGAAGCTAAGGAAAAAAAAAACAAAAAAACAGGAGCTTGCCATTACGAAGAATAGGATCTCTGTGAATAACCTTAGCAAAACAGGTGAATTCTATGTTAATTCAAAAACTAGCAAACCTTTGGGGAAAGAAACTCAAGAAGACACAAGAAAAAAAAAGATATCGAGGGATCTAGGAATGGAAGGATTAACACACTTGAAAGGTTCATACCGCAGTAAGGAATCTCTGGATTCCATGCAATCCCAGTCAAAGTTGCAGCAGTATTTGCCACAGAGAAGAAGAGAGAATCCTAAAGTTTCTAGCCAGCAACGCGAGACCCTGACTAGGCAAAGGAATCCTCAGGAAAACGAACAAAGCAGCACGTGTCACAATTTCTGATTTCAACATAGAGGACGAAGCGCGAGGTACCGAAACGGCACAGTCTGGGCCCCAAAACAGGCATGAAGACCCATGCAAAACAATTGAGAGCCCAGAGCCCAACTCAAACTTACATGGACAGCCCATTTTGGACCAGGGAGCCAAGTGGAGACAGCGGAGAAAGGAGAGTCTCTACAATAAACGGTGCTGGGAAGCCTGCACAGCCACATGGAACACAACGAGAGTACGCCATGATGTTACACCTGGCACACACACCACCTGAAATGGATTAAAGCCTTGAATGGCAGACTTGAAACCGTGAACCTTGTAGGAGAAGACCTAGGCAGAGTGCTCTTTGCCATCTGTCTGAGCCGCCTATTTGGAAGAAGCATGTCTGACTGGGCAAGGGCAACAAAGGAAACAAGAAACAAACGGGACCACATCAAATGCACACACTTCTGCCCACTCAAGGAAACCATCAACTGAATACTAAGACACCACAACAATTGGGAGAGGATGTTTGCAAACCACACATCGGACAAGGGGTGAAAAGCCCAAAGATACAATCAACTCGCACGTCTCCACAAGAAAAAAAACAAGCCAATGAAAACCTGGTCAAAAGATGGAAGCAGAGATTTCTCCGAAGAAGACAGAAAGAGGGCGAGTAGGTGCATGAAAACTTGTTCACCATCATGAAGTCTCAGGAAAATGCAAATCCAAACTGCAAGGCCATGGCAGCTCACTGTGGTCAGCATGGCTAGAAGGAAGCAGACAGGAAATAACAAGTGTCAGAGAGGAGGTGGAGAGAAGGGAAGCCTCCTGCACTGCTGGTGGGAGTGTAACCCGGTGCAGCCACGATGCCAAAGGTGTGGAACTGCCTCAGAAATTTAAGTATCCATGTCCCGTATGACCCAGCTATTAATCTGCCGCTTGCTTATCCAAAAAAGTCAGAAAGACTACCGCATAAAGACATGTGCATGGCTGTGTTCACCACAGTCTTACTCCTGATATCCAAGACTTGGAAAGCACCCTGGTGTCCAGCAAGGGATGATTGGAGAAGGAAGATGGGCTATAGCCACACAATGGTATACCACTCAGCCGGAACAAATGATGCAATCCAGCCATTTGTGACCACCAGAATGGCTGTGAGGGTTTTAGGGGAAGTGTAACAAGCCCCAGTGAGAAATTCAAATACCATAGAATCTCACTTACAAGGCGAAGAAAAAGCAAGCACTAACCAACAGGTGGCACTGAACATTTGTATGCGGGCTCCCAGAGGCAAAGAGGGGCGGTGACGGAGGGTGAAAGAGAAGATTAGGCACAAGTGTGTGGTGAGGGCCTGTGATTAGTCTTACACTGGTGAAGATGATGTAAGCTACACAGAAGTCTAAAGCAATGAGGATGTGAATCTGGAAGTTATAGTACGTTCTAATGCAGGGTCATGGCTATAAATTCACCTCAAATCAAAAATCCAAAAAGGGGTCCAGAATGATGTCATAAAGCTTTGGGGGCGGAAAGAGTTTACGGAAGGTGAACTTCCAAGGATGGAAAATCACCTCCAAATGCTTACAGATGCTACAGAAAGGCAGACCATTCCAAATAGGTGAAGAGGAATACTACGAAGAGAACATGATCAGTCCTAAACCCATGAACGAACGGAAAATGTTACCGTCCATGATGTTATTACTAATCACCTTCACGAATAATCCAAACAGGCCCACGTCTTCCCAAGTTCAGGCAAAAGGTTGGTCCAAAAGTACAATTCAGGGCCGGCCCTGTGGTGGAGCAGGTAAGTGCCCACATTCCGCTTGGGCGGCCCGGGCCTCACTGTTTCACATTACGAGTGCATATCACATTAGTAGTGTTAGGAAATATAGATTTCATGGTATGGTGCGGGCAGAGATCATAAATAAGCAGCAATTGTGAGGATACGTTATCAATACGCACAAGAAAAGGAACCATAAGAATATTACAATCTATGGAAGTATCTGGTACACTTCCCAAAGGCAGAAGGAAGGAAAACTTGTGACCTGCCAAGGTGGAATTGGCAGAGTGCCACGAGATGACACCATCATTGTGCATCAGAACATTCCCTGGGCAACTTCAACTTGTGAGGGAGTCCAGGACTTTTTCTGGGTAAGGTCCACCCATTTTGCCATCTACCCAAGATATAAGAGATAAAACCCAGGATAATCTTACAGGAGTGACACCAGTGTCTAGAGAGAATGTAGGAGCCCTTTCGAAGTTCAAGGAGAAAGATAGAAACTGACAACAATTGCAGAAAAAGGAAAACTATCCTACCTAGACAGGGTGAGGAGTCAGACTGGTCTGAGATGGCTGTGAAACTCTGTGTGCACGGAGGTTGTCAGGACAACTTCGAATTTTGAGGTCGCTTATGACATCACGGTGAACATGTCCCCCAGGGTGGCCGCATGGTTACAGTCTGAGGATTGGCCTAGGCTAGGCTATTAAAGGGACAGATACCCAGAAACAGGTTTGGCAAACAGAAAGCAGGCACAGAAACTAGAAGAGATAAAACAGAGTCTGATGCAAGGGATAAGAAAGGAACCCTAGGCCACAAGTGAGAATAGAGGGACAGGCACGGAGAGGAGAACATTGTCATCTATTCAAGTCTATGGGGAGGTCATGCTGATTCAAGCTTGCAACTTCATTGGAAACAAGTGGCCGGACTTGGGGTTCATCACACCTACAGTGCCCTTGTGCCTTAAGCATAATGCAAAGTCAAGAAAGATGTCTTGAGGACATTGAAGAGAAGAATCGATGCCTCCTTTCCAAGGCCCATAGCATTCTTTGCAGGTCAGTCTCTTTTTCCGAAGCTCTGGTGTCACGTGGGCCCACTGGGCACATGGTAATGTGTCCCAAGAGATGTCTTGGAAGCCTTGAAGGAATGGAGCCCTGTCACGCTTGGGGTATGTCTCTTTGTTTGGAAGTGCTCTACAAGGGTGCTGAAAAGCACCCTCTTCCACAGGGCTTCGTTCCTTCGTGAAGGCTGCCCTCCCAGGCTAGTGTGCTCTGTTTGCCTCCATCGAAATTCTCTCCCCCTACCTCTTGCCGTAGAAGGATTATTGATTATGTGTTTTGACACCATATGTAAGGAAGTTGCACGAAAATTAGAACTTTACAGTTGTGTTTCAAGAAAAATAAACAGGCCAGGGTAGAGGATGTAGGGCAAACAAATGGCACACCCTATAAAAATTAAGTAAGCCCGTATCTGGACGGAATCTAGGGGAACGTTCAAGGATCAGGGGTCAAGTTCGAAACTTCCCAAATCCGGAAAAGAGACAGAAAAATATCTTTCCTGGAGAGTGGAATTCATCCGATTTGTCTAAGTTGTCTTGGAAACATTGTGTCCGTGAAGGGGGTTGCCAGGACCACCTCGAATTTGGAGTTTCTGATCTCAGGATGTCAAACCAACCCACATGACCACGTGTTCTCAGTGCTTAGTTTGACCTAGGCTAGGGTAGCCAAGAGTCCTACAAGTGACCGGTGCAAATTCAAGGACAACAACCAAGAGTCACGAAAGCACTCACACCTCACCCTAGAGAACATACAGCGATTAAAGAAATACAAACTAATCCCTTGGAATGAAGGAGAACGGACTGATAAGCATGTCTAAGGGAGATAGCTGAGAAAGACCATGACGAGTATACTATGGAAAAGAAAAAGAGGACCCAGAAAATGGAAGGTGAACAGAAATCACACCTGAATTATCCACAATGAAAGATGATGTCCGTCTTTAGACAGACTCTGCTGGAACGTTTGAAAGTCAGAGAAATTCACAAGGCAAAAAACGGCAGCGAAGGTCAAGCATGGGCTAACTGGGAAGGGTGAGTTATGAGACTGCTCCAAGCAGGCTCTGAAACCTGTATCCAGGAAGCATGCTGGACCTCAGAGACACAATTATGACAAATCCTCTGACATCACAATGGACCCGAAAAACAACCTAGCCTCATCTACACAGTGCTAGAGTTGGGCTCACTAGTATATTTAACTCCCATTGCACTCAACTGCACGTTGCCACTGAACATGTAAGTGGCCGGCCGGTGGTGCAGTGGTGAGGTCCGCACCTTCTGGGTCTGTGGCCCAGTATGGGCTGGGTGGAATCCTCGGTTTGGGCCTCCTCACCACTGCTTCAGTTGTTCTGGTGCAGGCGTCCGAGGTAGAGTAGAGGCAGATGGGAAGGGACGTTGGACAGGGCCAGACTTCCACAGCAAATACAGGAGCATTGCCAGCAGATGTGAGCACAGCAATGAACTTGTGCCAAAACAAAACCAATTAAAAGTTGCAAAGAACAGAAAAACTGAAGCTAAGGAAAAAAAAAACAAAAAAACAGGAGCTTGCCATTACGAAGAATAGGATCTCTGTGAATAACCTTAGCAAAACAGGTGAATTCTATGTTAATTCAAAAACTAGCAAACCTTTGGGGAAAGAAACTCAAGAAGACACAAGAAAAAAAAAGATATCGAGGGATCTAGGAATGGAAGGATTAACACACTTGAAAGGTTCATACCGCAGTAAGGAATCTCTGGATTCCATGCAATCCCAGTCAAAGTTGCAGCAGTATTTGCCACAGAGAAGAAGAGAGAATCCTAAAGTTTCTAGCCAGCAACGCGACACCCTGACTAGGCAAAGGAATCCTCAGGAAAACGAACAAAGCAGCACGTGTCACAATTTCTGATTTCAACATAGAGGACGAAGCGCGAGGTACCGAAACGGCACAGTCTGGGCCCCAAAACAGGCATGAAGACCCATGCAAAACAATTGAGAGCCCAGAGCCCAACTCAAACTTACATGGACAGCCCATTTTGGACCAGGGAGCCAAGTGGAGACAGCGGAGAAAGGAGAGTCTCTACAATAAACGGTGCTGGGAAGCCTGCACAGCCACATGGAACACAACGAGAGTACACCATGATGTTACACCTGGCACACACACCACCTGAAGTGGATTAAAGCCTTGAATGGCAGACTTGAAACCGTGAACCTTGTAGGAGAAGACCTAGGCAGAGTGCTCTTTGCCATCTGTCTGAGCCGCCTATTTGGAAGAAGCATGTCTGACTGGGCAAGGGCAACAAAGGAAACAAGAAACAAACGGGACCACATCAAATGCACACACTTCTGCCCACTCAAGGAAACCATCAACTGAATACTAAGACACCACAACAATTGGGAGAGGATGTTTGCAAACCACACATCGGACAAGGGGTGAAAAGCCCAAAGATACAATCAACTCGCACGTCTCCACAAGAAAAAAAACAAGCCAATGAAAACCTGGTCAAAAGATGGAAGCAGAGATTTCTCCGAAGAAGACAGAAAGAGGGCCAGTAGGTGCATGAAAACTTGTTCACCATCATGAAGTCTCAGGAAAATGCAAATCCAAACTGCAAGGCCATGGCAGCTCACTGTGGTCAGCATGGCTAGAAGGAAGCAGACAGGAAATAACAAGTGTCAGAGAGGAGGTGGAGAGAAGGGAAGCCTCCTGCACTGCTGGTGGGAGTGTAACCCGGTGCAGCCACGATGCCAAAGGTGTGGAACTGCCTCAGAAATTTAAGTATCCATGTCCCGTATGACCCAGCTATTAATCTGCCGCTTGCTTATCCAAAAAAGTCAGAAAGACTACCGCATAAAGACATGTGCATGGCTGTGTTCACCACAGTCTTACTCCTGATATCCAAGACTTGGAAAGCACCCTGGTGTCCAGCAAGGGATGATTGGAGAAGGAAGATGGGCTATAGCCACACAATGGTATACCACTCAGCCGGAACAAATGATGCAATCCAGCCATTTGTGACCACCAGAATGGCTGTGAGGGTTTTAGGGGAAGTGTAACAAGCCCCAGTGAGAAATTCAAATACCATAGAATCTCACTTACAAGGCGAAGAAAAAGCAAGCACTAACCAACAGGTGGCACTGAACATTTGTATGCGGGCTCCCAGAGGCAAAGAGGGGCGGTGACGGAGGGTGAAAGAGAAGATTAGGCACAAGTGTGTGGTGAGGGCCTGTGATTAGTCTTACACTGGTGAAGATGATGTAAGCTACACAGAAGTCTAAAGCAATGAGGATGTGAATCTGGAAGTTATAGTACGTTCTAATGCAGGGTCATGGCTATAAATTCACCTCAAATCAAAAATCCAAAAAGGGGTCCAGAATGATGTCATAAAGCTTTGGGGGCGGAAAGAGTTTACGGAAGGTGAACTTCCAAGGATGGAAAATCACCTCCAAATGCTTACAGATGCTACAGAAAGGCAGACCATTCCAAATAGGTGAAGAGGAATACTACGAAGAGAACATGATCAGTCCTAAACCCATGAACGAACGGAAAATGTTACCGTCCATGATGTTATTACTAATCACCTTCACGAATAATCCAAACAGGCCCACGTCTTCCCAAGTTCAGGCAAAAGGTTGGTCCAAAAGTACAATTCAGGGCCGGCCCTGTGGTGGAGCAGGTAAGTGCCCACATTCCGCTTGGGCGGCCCGGGCCTCACTGTTTCACATTACGAGTGCATATCACATTAGTAGTGTTAGGAAATATAGATTTCATGGTATGGTGCGGGCAGAGATCATAAATAAGCAGCAATTGTGAGGATACGTTATCAATACGCACAAGAAAAGGAACCATAAGAATATTACAATCTATGGAAGTATCTGGTACACTTCCCAAAGGCAGAAGGAAGGAAAACTTGTGACCTGCCAAGGTGGAATTGGCAGAGTGCCACGAGATGACACCATCATTGTGCATCAGAACATTCCCTGGGCAACTTCAACTTGTGAGGGAGTCCAGGACTTTTTCTGGGTAAGGTCCACCCATTTTGCCATCTACCCAAGATATAAGAGATAAAACCCAGGATAATCTTACAGGAGTGACACCAGTGTCTAGAGAGAATGTAGGAGCCCTTTCGAAGTTCAAGGAGAAAGATAGAAACTGACAACAATTGCAGAAAAAGGAAAACTATCCTACCTAGACAGGGTGAGGAGTCAGACTGGTCTGAGATGGCTGTGAAACTCTGTGTGCACGGAGGTTGTCAGGACAACTTCGAATTTTGAGGTCGCTTATGACATCACGGTGAACATGTCCCCCAGGGTGGCCGCATGGTTACAGTCTGAGGATTGGCCTAGGCTAGGCTATTAAAGGGACAGATACCCAGAAACAGGTTTGGCAAACAGAAAGCAGGCACAGAAACTAGAAGAGATAAAACAGAGTCTGATGCAAGGGATAAGAAAGGAACCCTAGGCCACAAGTGAGAATAGAGGGACAGGCACGGAGAGGAGAACATTGTCATCTATTCAAGTCTATGGGGAGGTCATGCTGATTCAAGCTTGCAACTTCATTGGAAACAAGTGGCCGGACTTGGGGTTCATCACACCTACAGTGCCCTTGTGCCTTAAGCATAATGCAAAGTCAAGAAAGATGTCTTGAGGACATTGAAGAGAAGAATCGATGCCTCCTTTCCAAGGCCCATAGCATTCTTTGCAGGTCAGTCTCTTTTTCCGAAGCTCTGGTGTCACGTGGGCCCACTGGGCACATGGTAATGTGTCCCAAGAGATGTCTTGGAAGCCTTGAAGGAATGGAGCCCTGTCACGCTTGGGGTATGTCTCTTTGTTTGGAAGTGCTCTACAAGGGTGCTGAAAAGCACCCTCTTCCACAGGGCTTCGTTCCTTCGTGAAGGCTGCCCTCCCAGGCTAGTGTGCTCTGTTTGCCTCCATCGAAATTCTCTCCCCCTACCTCTTGCCGTAGAAGGATTATTGATTATGTGTTTTGACACCATATGTAAGGAAGTTGCACGAAAATTAGAACTTTACAGTTGTGTTTCAAGAAAAATAAACAGGCCAGGGTAGAGGATGTAGGGCAAACAAATGGCACACCCTATAAAAATTAAGTAAGCCCGTATCTGGACGGAATCTAGGGGAACGTTCAAGGATCAGGGGTCAAGTTCGAAACTTCCCAAATCCGGAAAAGAGACAGAAAAATATCTTTCCTGGAGAGTGGAATTCATCCGATTTGTCTAAGTTGTCTTGGAAACATTGTGTCCGTGAAGGGGGTTGCCAGGACCACCTCGAATTTGGAGTTTCTGATCTCAGGATGTCAAACCAACCCACATGACCACGTGTTCTCAGTGCTTAGTTTGACCTAGGCTAGGGTAGCCAAGAGTCCTACAAGTGACCGGTGCAAATTCAAGGACAACAACCAAGAGTCACGAAAGCACTCACACCTCACCCTAGAGAACATACAGCGATTAAAGAAATACAAACTAATCCCTTGGAATGAAGGAGAACGGACTGATAAGCATGTCTAAGGGAGATAGCTGAGAAAGACCATGACGAGTATACTATGGAAAAGAAAAAGAGGACCCAGAAAATGGAAGGTGAACAGAAATCACACCTGAATTATCCACAATGAAAGATGATGTCCGTCTTTAGACAGACTCTGCTGGAACGTTTGAAAGTCAGAGAAATTCACAAGGCAAAAAACGGCAGCGAAGGTCAAGCATGGGCTAACTGGGAAGGGTGAGTTATGAGACTGCTCCAAGCAGGCTCTGAAACCTGTATCCAGGAAGCATGCTGGACCTCAGAGACACAATTATGACAAATCCTCTGACATCACAATGGACCCGAAAAACAACCTAGCCTCATCTACACAGTGCTAGAGTTGGGCTCACTAGTATATTTAACTCCCATTGCACTCAACTGCACGTTGCCACTGAACATGTAAGTGGCCGGCCGGTGGTGCAGTGGTGAGGTCCGCACCTTCTGGGTCTGTGGCCCAGTATGGGCTGGGTGGAATCCTCGGTTTGGGCCTCCTCACCACTGCTTCAGTTGTTCTGGTGCAGGCGTCCGAGGTAGAGTAGAGGCAGATGGGAAGGGACGTTGGACAGGGCCAGACTTCCACAGCAAATACAGGAGCATTGCCAGCAGATGTGAGCACAGCAATGAACTTGTGCCAAAACAAAACCAATTAAAAGTTGCAAAGAACAGAAAAACTGAAGCTAAGGAAAAAAAAAACAAAAAAACAGGAGCTTGCCATTACGAAGAATAGGATCTCTGTGAATAACCTTAGCAAAACAGGTGAATTCTATGTTAATTCAAAAACTAGCAAACCTTTGGGGAAAGAAACTCAAGAAGACACAAGAAAAAAAAAGATATCGAGGGATCTAGGAATGGAAGGATTAACACACTTGAAAGGTTCATACCGCAGTAAGGAATCTCTGGATTCCATGCAATCCCAGTCAAAGTTGCAGCAGTATTTGCCACAGAGAAGAAGAGAGAATCCTAAAGTTTCTAGCCAGCAACGCGAGACCCTGACTAGGCAAAGGAATCCTCAGGAAAACGAACAAAGCAGCACGTGTCACAATTTCTGATTTCAACATAGAGGACGAAGCGCGAGGTACCGAAACGGCACAGTCTGGGCCCCAAAACAGGCATGAAGACCCATGCAAAACAATTGAGAGCCCAGAGCCCAACTCAAACTTACATGGACAGCCCATTTTGGACCAGGGAGCCAAGTGGAGACAGCGGAGAAAGGAGAGTCTCTACAATAAACGGTGCTGGGAAGCCTGCACAGCCACATGGAACACAACGAGAGTACGCCATGATGTTACACCTGGCACACACACCACCTGAAATGGATTAAAGCCTTGAATGGCAGACTTGAAACCGTGAACCTTGTAGGAGAAGACCTAGGCAGAGTGCTCTTTGCCATCTGTCTGAGCCGCCTATTTGGAAGAAGCATGTCTGACTGGGCAAGGGCAACAAAGGAAACAAGAAACAAACGGGACCACATCAAATGCACACACTTCTGCCCACTCAAGGAAACCATCAACTGAATACTAAGACACCACAACAATTGGGAGAGGATGTTTGCAAACCACACATCGGACAAGGGGTGAAAAGCCCAAAGATACAATCAACTCGCACGTCTCCACAAGAAAAAAAACAAGCCAATGAAAACCTGGTCAAAAGATGGAAGCAGAGATTTCTCCGAAGAAGACAGAAAGAGGGCCAGTAGGTGCATGAAAACTTGTTCACCATCATGAAGTCTCAGGAAAATGCAAATCCAAACTGCAAGGCCATGGCAGCTCACTGTGGTCAGCATGGCTAGAAGGAAGCAGACAGGAAATAACAAGTGTCAGAGAGGAGGTGGAGAGAAGGGAAGCCTCCTGCACTGCTGGTGGGAGTGTAACCCGGTGCAGCCACGATGCCAAAGGTGTGGAACTGCCTCAGAAATTTAAGTATCCATGTCCCGTATGACCCAGCTATTAATCTGCCGCTTGCTTATCCAAAAAAGTCAGAAAGACTACCGCATAAAGACATGTGCATGGCTGTGTTCACCACAGTCTTACTCCTGATATCCAAGACTTGGAAAGCACCCTGGTGTCCAGCAAGGGATGATTGGAGAAGGAAGATGGGCTATAGCCACACAATGGTATACCACTCAGCCGGAACAAATGATGCAATCCAGCCATTTGTGACCACCAGAATGGCTGTGAGGGTTTTAGGGGAAGTGTAACAAGCCCCAGTGAGAAATTCAAATACCATAGAATCTCACTTACAAGGCGAAGAAAAAGCAAGCACTAACCAACAGGTGGCACTGAACATTTGTATGCGGGCTCCCAGAGGCAAAGAGGGGCGGTGACGGAGGGTGAAAGAGAAGATTAGGCACAAGTGTGTGGTGAGGGCCTGTGATTAGTCTTACACTGGTGAAGATGATGTAAGCTACACAGAAGTCTAAAGCAATGAGGATGTGAATCTGGAAGTTATAGTACGTTCTAATGCAGGGTCATGGCTATAAATTCACCTCAAATCAAAAATCCAAAAAGGGGTCCAGAATGATGTCATAAAGCTTTGGGGGCGGAAAGAGTTTACGGAAGGTGAACTTCCAAGGATGGAAAATCACCTCCAAATGCTTACAGATGCTACAGAAAGGCAGACCATTCCAAATAGGTGAAGAGGAATACTACGAAGAGAACATGATCAGTCCTAAACCCATGAACGAACGGAAAATGTTACCGTCCATGATGTTATTACTAATCACCTTCACGAATAATCCAAACAGGCCCACGTCTTCCCAAGTTCAGGCAAAAGGTTGGTCCAAAAGTACAATTCAGGGCCGGCCCTGTGGTGGAGCAGGTAAGTGCCCACATTCCGCTTGGGCGGCCCGGGCCTCACTGTTTCACATTACGAGTGCATATCACATTAGTAGTGTTAGGAAATATAGATTTCATGGTATGGTGCGGGCAGAGATCATAAATAAGCAGCAATTGTGAGGATACGTTATCAATACGCACAAGAAAAGGAACCATAAGAATATTACAATCTATGGAAGTATCTGGTACACTTCCCAAAGGCAGAAGGAAGGAAAACTTGTGACCTGCCAAGGTGGAATTGGCAGAGTGCCACGAGATGACACCATCATTGTGCATCAGAACATTCCCTGGGCAACTTCAACTTGTGAGGGAGTCCAGGACTTTTTCTGGGTAAGGTCCACCCATTTTGCCATCTACCCAAGATATAAGAGATAAAACCCAGGATAATCTTACAGGAGTGACACCAGTGTCTAGAGAGAATGTAGGAGCCCTTTCGAAGTTCAAGGAGAAAGATAGAAACTGACAACAATTGCAGAAAAAGGAAAACTATCCTACCTAGACAGGGTGAGGAGTCAGACTGGTCTGAGATGGCTGTGAAACTCTGTGTGCACGGAGGTTGTCAGGACAACTTCGAATTTTGAGGTCGCTTATGACATCACGGTGAACATGTCCCCCAGGGTGGCCGCATGGTTACAGTCTGAGGATTGGCCTAGGCTAGGCTATTAAAGGGACAGATACCCAGAAACAGGTTTGGCAAACAGAAAGCAGGCACAGAAACTAGAAGAGATAAAACAGAGTCTGATGCAAGGGATAAGAAAGGAACCCTAGGCCACAAGTGAGAATAGAGGGACAGGCACGGAGAGGAGAACATTGTCATCTATTCAAGTCTATGGGGAGGTCATGCTGATTCAAGCTTGCAACTTCATTGGAAACAAGTGGCCGGACTTGGGGTTCATCACACCTACAGTGCCCTTGTGCCTTAAGCATAATGCAAAGTCAAGAAAGATGTCTTGAGGACATTGAAGAGAAGAATCGATGCCTCCTTTCCAAGGCCCATAGCATTCTTTGCAGGTCAGTCTCTTTTTCCGAAGCTCTGGTGTCACGTGGGCCCACTGGGCACATGGTAATGTGTCCCAAGAGATGTCTTGGAAGCCTTGAAGGAATGGAGCCCTGTCACGCTTGGGGTATGTCTCTTTGTTTGGAAGTGCTCTACAAGGGTGCTGAAAAGCACCCTCTTCCACAGGGCTTCGTTCCTTCGTGAAGGCTGCCCTCCCAGGCTAGTGTGCTCTGTTTGCCTCCATCGAAATTCTCTCCCCCTACCTCTTGCCGTAGAAGGATTATTGATTATGTGTTTTGACACCATATGTAAGGAAGTTGCACGAAAATTAGAACTTTACAGTTGTGTTTCAAGAAAAATAAACAGGCCAGGGTAGAGGATGTAGGGCAAACAAATGGCACACCCTATAAAAATTAAGTAAGCCCGTATCTGGACGGAATCTAGGGGAACGTTCAAGGATCAGGGGTCAAGTTCGAAACTTCCCAAATCCGGAAAAGAGACAGAAAAATATCTTTCCTGGAGAGTGGAATTCATCCGATTTGTCTAAGTTGTCTTGGAAACATTGTGTCCGTGAAGGGGGTTGCCAGGACCACCTCGAATTTGGAGTTTCTGATCTCAGGATGTCAAACCAACCCACATGACCACGTGTTCTCAGTGCTTAGTTTGACCTAGGCTAGGGTAGCCAAGAGTCCTACAAGTGACCGGTGCAAATTCAAGGACAACAACCAAGAGTCACGAAAGCACTCACACCTCACCCTAGAGAACATACAGCGATTAAAGAAATACAAACTAATCCCTTGGAATGAAGGAGAACGGACTGATAAGCATGTCTAAGGGAGATAGCTGAGAAAGACCATGACGAGTATACTATGGAAAAGAAAAAGAGGACCCAGAAAATGGAAGGTGAACAGAAATCACACCTGAATTATCCACAATGAAAGATGATGTCCGTCTTTAGACAGACTCTGCTGGAACGTTTGAAAGTCAGAGAAATTCACAAGGCAAAAAACGGCAGCGAAGGTCAAGCATGGGCTAACTGGGAAGGGTGAGTTATGAGACTGCTCCAAGCAGGCTCTGAAACCTGTATCCAGGAAGCATGCTGGACCTCAGAGACACAATTATGACAAATCCTCTGACATCACAATGGACCCGAAAAACAACCTAGCCTCATCTACACAGTGCTAGAGTTGGGCTCACTAGTATATTTAACTCCCATTGCACTCAACTGCACGTTGCCACTGAACATGTAAGTGGCCGGCCGGTGGTGCAGTGGTGAGGTCCGCACCTTCTGGGTCTGTGGCCCAGTATGGGCTGGGTGGAATCCTCGGTTTGGGCCTCCTCACCACTGCTTCAGTTGTTCTGGTGCAGGCGTCCGAGGTAGAGTAGAGGCAGATGGGAAGGGACGTTGGACAGGGCCAGACTTCCACAGCAAATACAGGAGCATTGCCAGCAGATGTGAGCACAGCAATGAACTTGTGCCAAAACAAAACCAATTAAAAGTTGCAAAGAACAGAAAAACTGAAGCTAAGGAAAAAAAAAACAAAAAAACAGGAGCTTGCCATTACGAAGAATAGGATCTCTGTGAATAACCTTAGCAAAACAGGTGAATTCTATGTTAATTCAAAAACTAGCAAACCTTTGGGGAAAGAAACTCAAGAAGACACAAGAAAAAAAAAGATATCGAGGGATCTAGGAATGGAAGGATTAACACACTTGAAAGGTTCATACCGCAGTAAGGAATCTCTGGATTCCATGCAATCCCAGTCAAAGTTGCAGCAGTATTTGCCACAGAGAAGAAGAGAGAATCCTAAAGTTTCTAGCCAGCAACGCGAGACCCTGACTAGGCAAAGGAATCCTCAGGAAAACGAACAAAGCAGCACATGTCACAATTTCTGATTTCAACATAGAGGACGAAGCGCGAGGTACCGAAACGGCACAGTCTGGGCCCCAAAACAGGCATGAAGACCCATGCAAAACAATTGAGAGCCCAGAGCCCAACTCAAACTTACATGGACAGCCCATTTTGGACCAGGGAGCCAAGTGGAGACAGCGGAGAAAGGAGAGTCTCTACAATAAACGGTGCTGGGAAGCCTGCACAGCCACATGGAACACAACGAGAGTACGCCATGATGTTACACCTGGCACACACACCACCTGAAATGGATTAAAGCCTTGAATGGCAGACTTGAAACCGTGAACCTTGTAGGAGAAGACCTAGGCAGAGTGCTCTTTGCCATCTGTCTGAGCCGCCTATTTGGAAGAAGCATGTCTGACTGGGCAAGGGCAACAAAGGAAACAAGAAACAAACGGGACCACATCAAATGCACACACTTCTGCCCACTCAAGGAAACCATCAACTGAATACTAAGACACCACAACAATTGGGAGAGGATGTTTGCAAACCACACATCGGACAAGGGGTGAAAAGCCCAAAGATACAATCAACTCGCACGTCTCCACAAGAAAAAAAACAAGCCAATGAAAACCTGGTCAAAAGATGGAAGCAGAGATTTCTCCGAAGAAGACAGAAAGAGGGCCAGTAGGTGCATGAAAACTTGTTCACCATCATGAAGTCTCAGGAAAATGCAAATCCAAACTGCAAGGCCATGGCAGCTCACTGTGGTCAGCATGGCTAGAAGGAAGCAGACAGGAAATAACAAGTGTCAGAGAGGAGGTGCAGAGAAGGGAAGCCTCCTGCACTGCTGGTGGGAGTGTAACCCGGTGCAGCCACGATGCCAAAGGTGTGGAACTGCCTCAGAAATTTAAGTATCCATGTCCCGTATGACCCAGCTATTAATCTGCCGCTTGCTTATCCAAAAAAGTCAGAAAGACTACCGCATAAAGACATGTGCATGGCTGTGTTCACCACAGTCTTACTCCTGATATCCAAGACTTGGAAAGCACCCTGGTGTCCAGCAAGGGATGATTGGAGAAGGAAGATGGGCTATAGCCACACAATGGTATACCACTCAGCCGGAACAAATGATGCAATCCAGCCATTTGTGACCACCAGAATGGCTGTGAGGGTTTTAGGGGAAGTGTAACAAGCCCCAGTGAGAAATTCAAATACCATAGAATCTCACTTACAAGGCGAAGAAAAAGCAAGCACTAACCAACAGGTGGCACTGAACATTTGTATGCGGGCTCCCAGAGGCAAAGAGGGGCGGTGACGGAGGGTGAAAGAGAAGATTAGGCACAAGTGTGTGGTGAGGGCCTGTGATTAGTCTTACACTGGTGAAGATGATGTAAGCTACACAGAAGTCTAAAGCAATGAGGATGTGAATCTGGAAGTTATAGTACGTTCTAATGCAGGGTCATGGCTATAAATTCACCTCAAATCAAAAATCCAAAAAGGGGTCCAGAATGATGTCATAAAGCTTTGGGGGCGGAAAGAGTTTACGGAAGGTGAACTTCCAAGGATGGAAAATCACCTCCAAATGCTTACAGATGCTACAGAAAGGCAGACCATTCCAAATAGGTGAAGAGGAATACTACGAAGAGAACATGATCAGTCCTAAACCCATGAACGAACGGAAAATGTTACCGTCCATGATGTTATTACTAATCACCTTCACGAATAATCCAAACAGGCCCACGTCTTCCCAAGTTCAGGCAAAAGGTTGGTCCAAAAGTACAATTCAGGGCCGGCCCTGTGGTGGAGCAGGTAAGTGCCCACATTCCGCTTGGGCGGCCCGGGCCTCACTGTTTCACATTACGAGTGCATATCACATTAGTAGTGTTAGGAAATATAGATTTCATGGTATGGTGCGGGCAGAGATCATAAATAAGCAGCAATTGTGAGGATACGTTATCAATACGCACAAGAAAAGGAACCATAAGAATATTACAATCTATGGAAGTATCTGGTACACTTCCCAAAGGCAGAAGGAAGGAAAACTTGTGACCTGCCAAGGTGGAATTGGCAGAGTGCCACGAGATGACACCATCATTGTGCATCAGAACATTCCCTGGGCAACTTCAACTTGTGAGGGAGTCCAGGACTTTTTCTGGGTAAGGTCCACCCATTTTGCCATCTACCCAAGATATAAGAGATAAAACCCAGGATAATCTTACAGGAGTGAAACCAGTGTCTAGAGAGAATGTAGGAGCCCTTTCGAAGTTCAAGGAGAAAGATAGAAACTGACAACAATTGCAGAAAAAGGAAAACTATCCTACCTAGACAGGGTGAGGAGTCAGACTGGTCTGAGATGGCTGTGAAACTCTGTGTGCACGGAGGTTGTCAGGACAACTTCGAATTTTGAGGTCGCTTATGACATCACGGTGAACATGTCCCCCAGGGTGGCCGCATGGTTACAGTCTGAGGATTGGCCTAGGCTAGGCTATTAAAGGGACAGATACCCAGAAACAGGTTTGGCAAACAGAAAGCAGGCACAGAAACTAGAAGAGATAAAACAGAGTCTGATGCAAGGGATAAGAAAGGAACCCTAGGCCACAAGTGAGAATAGAGGGACAGGCACGGAGAGGAGAACATTGTCATCTATTCAAGTCTATGGGGAGGTCATGCTGATTCAAGCTTGCAACTTCATTGGAAACAAGTGGCCGGACTTGGGGTTCATCACACCTACAGTGCCCTTGTGCCTTAAGCATAATGCAAAGTCAAGAAAGATGTCTTGAGGACATTGAAGAGAAGAATCGATGCCTCCTTTCCAAGGCCCATAGCATTCTTTGCAGGTCAGTCTCTTTTTCCGAAGCTCTGGTGTCACGTGGGCCCACTGGGCACATGGTAATGTGTCCCAAGAGATGTCTTGGAAGCCTTGAAGGAATGGAGCCCTGTCACGCTTGGGGTATGTCTCTTTGTTTGGAAGTGCTCTACAAGGGTGCTGAAAAGCACCCTCTTCCACAGGGCTTCGTTCCTTCGTGAAGGCTGCCCTCCCAGGCTAGTGTGCTCTGTTTGCCTCCATCGAAATTCTCTCCCCCTACCTCTTGCCGTAGAAGGATTATTGATTATGTGTTTTGACACCATATGTAAGGAAGTTGCACGAAAATTAGAACTTTACAGTTGTGTTTCAAGAAAAATAAACAGGCCAGGGTAGAGGATGTAGGGCAAACAAATGGCACACCCTATAAAAATTAAGTAAGCCCGTATCTGGACGGAATCTAGGGGAACGTTCAAGGATCAGGGGTCAAGTTCGAAACTTCCCAAATCCGGAAAAGAGACAGAAAAATATCTTTCCTGGAGAGTGGAATTCATCCGATTTGTCTAAGTTGTCTTGGAAACATTGTGTCCGTGAAGGGGGTTGCCAGGACCACCTCGAATTTGGAGTTTCTGATCTCAGGATGTCAAACCAACCCACATGACCACGTGTTCTCAGTGCTTAGTTTGACCTAGGCTAGGGTAGCCAAGAGTCCTACAAGTGACCGGTGCAAATTCAAGGACAACAACCAAGAGTCACGAAAGCACTCACACCTCACCCTAGAGAACATACAGCGATTAAAGAAATACAAACTAATCCCTTGGAATGAAGGAGAACGGACTGATAAGCATGTCTAAGGGAGATAGCTGAGAAAGACCATGACGAGTATACTATGGAAAAGAAAAAGAGGACCCAGAAAATGGAAGGTGAACAGAAATCACACCTGAATTATCCACAATGAAAGATGATGTCCGTCTTTAGACAGACTCTGCTGGAACGTTTGAAAGTCAGAGAAATTCACAAGGCAAAAAACGGCAGCGAAGGTCAAGCATGGGCTAACTGGGAAGGGTGAGTTATGAGACTGCTCCAAGCAGGCTCTGAAACCTGTATCCAGGAAGCATGCTGGACCTCAGAGACACAATTATGACAAATCCTCTGACATCACAATGGACCCGAAAAACAACCTAGCCTCATCTACACAGTGCTAGAGTTGGGCTCACTAGTATATTTAACTCCCATTGCACTCAACTGCACGTTGCCACTGAACATGTAAGTGGCCGGCCGGTGGTGCAGTGGTGAGGTCCGCACCTTCTGGGTCTGTGGCCCAGTATGGGCTGGGTGGAATCCTCGGTTTGGGCCTCCTCACCACTGCTTCAGTTGTTCTGGTGCAGGCGTCCGAGGTAGAGTAGAGGCAGATGGGAAGGGACGTTGGACAGGGCCAGACTTCCACAGCAAATACAGGAGCATTGCCAGCAGATGTGAGCACAGCAATGAACTTGTGCCAAAACAAAACCAATTAAAAGTTGCAAAGAACAGAAAAACTGAAGCTAAGGAAAAAAAAAACAAAAAAACAGGAGCTTGCCATTACGAAGAATAGGATCTCTGTGAATAACCTTAGCAAAACAGGTGAATTCTATGTTAATTCAAAAACTAGCAAACCTTTGGGGAAAGAAACTCAAGAAGACACAAGAAAAAAAAAGATATCGAGGGATCTAGGAATGGAAGGATTAACACACTTGAAAGGTTCATACCGCAGTAAGGAATCTCTGGATTCCATGCAATCCCAGTCAAAGTTGCAGCAGTATTTGCCACAGAGAAGAAGAGAGAATCCTAAAGTTTCTAGCCAGCAACGCGAGACCCTGACTAGGCAAAGGAATCCTCAGGAAAACGAACAAAGCAGCACGTGTCACAATTTCTGATTTCAACATAGAGGACGAAGCGCGAGGTACCGAAACGGCACAGTCTGGGCCCCAAAACAGGCATGAAGACCCATGCAAAACAATTGAGAGCCCAGAGCCCAACTCAAACTTACATGGACAGCCCATTTTGGACCAGGGAGCCAAGTGGAGACAGCGGAGAAAGGAGAGTCTCTACAATAAACGGTGCTGGGAAGCCTGCACAGCCACATGGAACACAACGAGAGTACGCCATGATGTTACACCTGGCACACACACCACCTGAAATGGATTAAAGCCTTGAATGGCAGACTTGAAACCGTGAACCTTGTAGGAGAAGACCTAGGCAGAGTGCTCTTTGCCATCTGTCTGAGCCGCCTATTTGGAAGAAGCATGTCTGACTGGGCAAGGGCAACAAAGGAAACAAGAAACAAACGGGACCACATCAAATGCACACACTTCTGCCCACTCAAGGAAACCATCAACTGAATACTAAGACACCACAACAATTGGGAGAGGATGTTTGCAAACCACACATCGGACAAGGGGTGAAAAGCCCAAAGATACAATCAACTCGCACGTCTCCACAAGAAAAAAAACAAGCCAATGAAAACCTGGTCAAAAGATGGAAGCAGAGATTTCTCCGAAGAAGACAGAAAGAGGGCCAGTAGGTGCATGAAAACTTGTTCACCATCATGAAGTCTCAGGAAAATGCAAATCCAAACTGCAAGGCCATGGCAGCTCACTGTGGTCAGCATGGCTAGAAGGAAGCAGACAGGAAATAACAAGTGTCAGAGAGGAGGTGCAGAGAAGGGAAGCCTCCTGCACTGCTGGTGGGAGTGTAACCCGGTGCAGCCACGATGCCAAAGGTGTGGAACTGCCTCAGAAATTTAAGTATCCATGTCCCGTATGACCCAGCTATTAATCTGCCGCTTGCTTATCCAAAAAAGTCAGAAAGACTACCGCATAAAGACATGTGCATGGCTGTGTTCACCACAGTCTTACTCCTGATATCCAAGACTTGGAAAGCACCCTGGTGTCCAGCAAGGGATGATTGGAGAAGGAAGATGGGCTATAGCCACACAATGGTATACCACTCAGCCGGAACAAATGATGCAATCCAGCCATTTGTGACCACCAGAATGGCTGTGAGGGTTTTAGGGGAAGTGTAACAAGCCCCAGTGAGAAATTCAAATACCATAGAATCTCACTTACAAGGTGAAGAAAAAGCAAGCACTAACCAACAGGTGGCACTGAACATTTGTATGCGGGCTCCCAGAGGCAAAGAGGGGCGGTGACGGAGGGTGAAAGAGAAGATTAGGCACAAGTGTGTGGTGAGGGCCTGTGATTAGTCTTACACTGGTGAAGATGATGTAAGCTACACAGAAGTCTAAAGCAATGAGGATGTGAATCTGGAAGTTATAGTACGTTCTAATGCAGGGTCATGGCTATAAATTCACCTCAAATCAAAAATCCAAAAAGGGGTCCAGAATGATGTCATAAAGCTTTGGGGGCGGAAAGAGTTTACGGAAGGTGAACTTCCAAGGATGGAAAATCACCTCCAAATGCTTACAGATGCTACAGAAAGGCAGACCATTCCAAATAGGTGAAGAGGAATACTACGAAGAGAACATGATCAGTCCTAAACCCATGAACGAACGGAAAATGTTACCGTCCATGATGTTATTACTAATCACCTTCACGAATAATCCAAACAGGCCCACGTCTTCCCAAGTTCAGGCAAAAGGTTGGTCCAAAAGTACAATTCAGGGCCGGCCCTGTGGTGGAGCAGGTAAGTGCTCACATTCCGCTTGGGCGGCCCGGGCCTCACTGTTTCACATTACGAGTGCATATCACATTAGTAGTGTTAGGAAATATAGATTTCATGGTATGGTGCGGGCAGAGATCATAAATAAGCAGCAATTGTGAGGATACGTTATCAATACGCACAAGAAAAGGAACCATAAGAATATTACAATCTATGGAAGTATCTGGTACACTTCCCAAAGGCAGAAGGAAGGAAAACTTGTGACCTGCCAAGGTGGAATTGGCAGAGTGCCACGAGATGACACCATCATTGTGCATCAGAACATTCCCTGGGCAACTTCAACTTGTGAGGGAGTCCAGGACTTTTTCTGGGTAAGGTCCACCCATTTTGCCATCTACCCAAGATATAAGAGATAAAACCCAGGATAATCTTACAGGAGTGACACCAGTGTCTAGAGAGAATGTAGGAGCCCTTTCGAAGTTCAAGGAGAAAGATAGAAACTGACAACAATTGCAGAAAAAGGAAAACTATCCTACCTAGACAGGGTGAGGAGTCAGACTGGTCTGAGATGGCTGTGAAACTCTGTGTGCACGGAGGTTGTCAGGACAACTTCGAATTTTGAGGTCGCTTATGACATCACGGTGAACATGTCCCCCAGGGTGGCCGCATGGTTACAGTCTGAGGATTGGCCTAGGCTAGGCTATTAAAGGGACAGATACCCAGAAACAGGTTTGGCAAACAGAAAGCAGGCACAGAAACTAGAAGAGATAAAACAGAGTCTGATGCAAGGGATAAGAAAGGAACCCTAGGCCACAAGTGAGAATAGAGGGACAGGCACGGAGAGGAGAACATTGTCATCTATTCAAGTCTATGGGGAGGTCATGCTGATTCAAGCTTGCAACTTCATTGGAAACAAGTGGCCGGACTTGGGGTTCATCACACCTACAGTGCCCTTGTGCCTTAAGCATAATGCAAAGTCAAGAAAGATGTCTTGAGGACATTGAAGAGAAGAATCGATGCCTCCTTTCCAAGGCCCATAGCATTCTTTGCAGGTCAGTCTCTTTTTCCGAAGCTCTGGTGTCACGTGGGCCCACTGGGCACATGGTAATGTGTCCCAAGAGATGTCTTGGAAGCCTTGAAGGAATGGAGCCCTGTCACGCTTGGGGTATGTCTCTTTGTTTGGAAGTGCTCTACAAGGGTGCTGAAAAGCACCCTCTTCCACAGGGCTTCGTTCCTTCGTGAAGGCTGCCCTCCCAGGCTAGTGTGCTCTGTTTGCCTCCATCGAAATTCTCTCCCCCTACCTCTTGCCGTAGAAGGATTATTGATTATGTGTTTTGACACCATATGTAAGGAAGTTGCACGAAAATTAGAACTTTACAGTTGTGTTTCAAGAAAAATAAACAGGCCAGGGTAGAGGATGTAGGGCAAACAAATGGCACACCCTATAAAAATTAAGTAAGCCCGTATCTGGACGGAATCTAGGGGAACGTTCAAGGATCAGGGGTCAAGTTCGAAACTTCCCAAATCCGGAAAAGAGACAGAAAAATATCTTTCCTGGAGAGTGGAATTCATCCGATTTGTCTAAGTTGTCTTGGAAACATTGTGTCCGTGAAGGGGGTTGCCAGGACCACCTCGAATTTGGAGTTTCTGATCTCAGGATGTCAAACCAACCCACATGACCACGTGTTCTCAGTGCTTAGTTTGACCTAGGCTAGGGTAGCCAAGAGTCCTACAAGTGACCGGTGCAAATTCAAGGACAACAACCAAGAGTCACGAAAGCACTCACACCTCACCCTAGAGAACATACAGCGATTAAAGAAATACAAACTAATCCCTTGGAATGAAGGAGAACGGACTGATAAGCATGTCTAAGGGAGATAGCTGAGAAAGACCATGACGAGTATACTATGGAAAAGAAAAAGAGGACCCAGAAAATGGAAGGTGAACAGAAATCACACCTGAATTATCCACAATGAAAGATGATGTCCGTCTTTAGACAGACTCTGCTGGAACGTTTGAAAGTCAGAGAAATTCACAAGGCAAAAAACGGCAGCGAAGGTCAAGCATGGGCTAACTGGGAAGGGTGAGTTATGAGACTGCTCCAAGCAGGCTCTGAAACCTGTATCCAGGAAGCATGCTGGACCTCAGAGACACAATTATGACAAATCCTCTGACATCACAATGGACCCGAAAAACAACCTAGCCTCATCTACACAGTGCTAGAGTTGGGCTCACTAGTATATTTAACTCCCATTGCACTCAACTGCACGTTGCCACTGAACATGTAAGTGGCCGGCCGGTGGTGCAGTGGTGAGGTCCGCACCTTCTGGGTCTGTGGCCCAGTATGGGCTGGGTGGAATCCTCGGTTTGGGCCTCCTCACCACTGCTTCAGTTGTTCTGGTGCAGGCGTCCGAGGTAGAGTAGAGGCAGATGGGAAGGGACGTTGGACAGGGCCAGACTTCCACAGCAAATACAGGAGCATTGCCAGCAGATGTGAGCACAGCAATGAACTTGTGCCAAAACAAAACCAATTAAAAGTTGCAAAGAACAGAAAAACTGAAGCTAAGGAAAAAAAAAACAAAAAAACAGGAGCTTGCCATTAGGAAGAATAGGATCTCTGTGAATAACCTTAGCAAAACAGGTGAATTCTATGTTAATTCAAAAACTAGCAAACCTTTGGGGAAAGAAACTCAAGAAGACACAAGAAAAAAAAAGATATCGAGGGATCTAGGAATGGAAGGATTAACACACTTGAAAGGTTCATACCGCAGTAAGGAATCTCTGGATTCCATGCAATCCCAGTCAAAGTTGCAGCAGTATTTGCCACAGAGAAGAAGAGAGAATCCTAAAGTTTCTAGCCAGCAACGCGAGACCCTGACTAGGCAAAGGAATCCTCAGGAAAACGAACAAAGCAGCACGTGTCACAATTTCTGATTTCAACATAGAGGACGAAGCGCGAGGTACCGAAACGGCACAGTCTGGGCCCCAAAACAGGCATGAAGACCCATGCAAAACAATTGAGAGCCCAGAGCCCAACTCAAACTTACATGGACAGCCCATTTTGGACCAGGGAGCCAAGTGGAGACAGCGGAGAAAGGAGAGTCTCTACAATAAACGGTGCTGGGAAGCCTGCACAGCCACATGGAACACAACGAGAGTACACCATGATGTTACACCTGGCACACACACCACCTGAAGTGGATTAAAGCCTTGAATGGCAGACTTGAAACCGTGAACCTTGTAGGAGAAGACCTAGGCAGAGTGCTCTTTGCCATCTGTCTGAGCCGCCTATTTGGAAGAAGCATGTCTGACTGGGCAAGGGCAACAAAGGAAACAAGAAACAAACGGGACCACATCAAATGCACACACTTCTGCCCACTCAAGGAAACCATCAACTGAATACTAAGACACCACAACAATTGGGAGAGGATGTTTGCAAACCACACATCGGACAAGGGGTGAAAAGCCCAAAGATACAATCAACTCGCACGTCTCCACAAGAAAAAAAACAAGCCAATGAAAACCTGGTCAAAAGATGGAAGCAGAGATTTCTCCGAAGAAGACAGAAAGAGGGCCAGTAGGTGCATGAAAACTTGTTCACCATCATGAAGTCTCAGGAAAATGCAAATCCAAACTGCAAGGCCATGGCAGCTCACTGTGGTCAGCATGGCTAGAAGGAAGCAGACAGGAAATAACAAGTGTCAGAGAGGAGGTGCAGAGAAGGGAAGCCTCCTGCACTGCTGGTGGGAGTGTAACCCGGTGCAGCCACGATGCCAAAGGTGTGGAACTGCCTCAGAAATTTAAGTATCCATGTCCCGTATGACCCAGCTATTAATCTGCCGCTTGCTTATCCAAAAAAGTCAGAAAGACTACCGCATAAAGACATGTGCATGGCTGTGTTCACCACAGTCTTACTCCTGATATCCAAGACTTGGAAAGCACCCTGGTGTCCAGCAAGGGATGATTGGAGAAGGAAGATGGGCTATAGCCACACAATGGTATACCACTCAGCCGGAACAAATGATGCAATCCAGCCATTTGTGACCACCAGAATGGCTGTGAGGGTTTTAGGGGAAGTGTAACAAGCCCCAGTGAGAAATTCAAATACCATAGAATCTCACTTACAAGGCGAAGAAAAAGCAAGCACTAACCAACAGGTGGCACTGAACATTTGTATGCGGGCTCCCAGAGGCAAAGAGGGGCGGTGACGGAGGGTGAAAGAGAAGATTAGGCACAAGTGTGTGGTGAGGGCCTGTGATTAGTCTTACACTGGTGAAGATGATGTAAGCTACACAGAAGTCTAAAGCAATGAGGATGTGAATCTGGAAGTTATAGTACGTTCTAATGCAGGGTCATGGCTATAAATTCACCTCAAATCAAAAATCCAAAAAGGGGTCCAGAATGATGTCATAAAGCTTTGGGGGCGGAAAGAGTTTACAGAAGGTGAACTTCCAAGGATGGAAAATCACCTCCAAATGCTTACAGATGCTACAGAAAGGCAGACCATTCCAAATAGGTGAAGAGGAATACTACGAAGAGAACATGATCAGTCCTAAACCCATGAACGAACGGAAAATGTTACCGTCCATGATGTTATTACTAATCACCTTCACGAATAATCCAAACAGGCCCACGTCTTCCCAAGTTCAGGCAAAAGGTTGGTCCAAAAGTACAATTCAGGGCCGGCCCTGTG
Organism: Equus asinus; assembly: GCF_041296235.1. Classification (NCBI taxonomy): domain Eukaryota; kingdom Metazoa; phylum Chordata; class Mammalia; order Perissodactyla; family Equidae; genus Equus; species Equus asinus. The sequence continues at coordinate 6,168,403 of NC_091813.1, read as the reverse complement.
GTGGAGCAGGTAAGTGCCCACATTCCGCTTGGGCGGCCCGGGCCTCACTGTTTCACATTACGAGTGCATATCACATTAGTAGTGTTAGGAAATATAGATTTCATGGTATGGTGCGGGCAGAGATCATAAATAAGCAGCAATTGTGAGGATACGTTATCAATACGCACAAGAAAAGGAACCATAAGAATATTACAATCTATGGAAGTATCTGGTACACTTCCCAAAGGCAGAAGGAAGGAAAACTTGTGACCTGCCAAGGTGGAATTGGCAGAGTGCCACGAGATGACACCATCATTGTGCATCAGAACATTCCCTGGGCAACTTCAACTTGTGAGGGAGTCCAGGACTTTTTCTGGGTAAGGTCCACCCATTTTGCCATCTACCCAAGATATAAGAGATAAAACCCAGGATAATCTTACAGGAGTGACACCAGTGTCTAGAGAGAATGTAGGAGCCCTTTCGAAGTTCAAGGAGAAAGATAGAAACTGACAACAATTGCAGAAAAAGGAAAACTATCCTACCTAGACAGGGTGAGGAGTCAGACTGGTCTGAGATGGCTGTGAAACTCTGTGTGCACGGAGGTTGTCAGGACAACTTCGAATTTTGAGGTCGCTTATGACATCACGGTGAACATGTCCCCCAGGGTGGCCGCATGGTTACAGTCTGAGGATTGGCCTAGGCTAGGCTATTAAAGGGACAGATACCCAGAAACAGGTTTGGCAAACAGAAAGCAGGCACAGAAACTAGAAGAGATAAAACAGAGTCTGATGCAAGGGATAAGAAAGGAACCCTAGGCCACAAGTGAGAATAGAGGGACAGGCACGGAGAGGAGAACATTGTCATCTATTCAAGTCTATGGGGAGGTCATGCTGATTCAAGCTTGCAACTTCATTGGAAACAAGTGGCCGGACTTGGCGTTCATCACACCTACAGTGCCCTTGTGCCTTAAGCATAATGCAAAGTCAAGAAAGATGTCTTGAGGACATTGAAGAGAAGAATCGATGCCTCCTTTCCAAGGCCCATAGCATTCTTTGCAGGTCAGTCTCTTTTTCCGAAGCTCTGGTGTCACGTGGGCCCACTGGGCACATGGTAATGTGTCCCAAGAGATGTCTTGGAAGCCTTGAAGGAATGGAGCCCTGTCACGCTTGGGGTATGTCTCTTTGTTTGGAAGTGCTCTACAAGGGTGCTGAAAAGCACCCTCTTCCACAGGGCTTCGTTCCTTCGTGAAGGCTGCCCTCCCAGGCTAGTGTGCTCTGTTTGCCTCCATCGAAATTCTCTCCCCCTACCTCTTGCCGTAGAAGGATTATTGATTATGTGTTTTGACACCATATGTAAGGAAGTTGCACGAAAATTAGAACTTTACAGTTGTGTTTCAAGAAAAATAAACAGGCCAGGGTAGAGGATGTAGGGCAAACAAATGGCACACCCTATAAAAATTAAGTAAGCCCGTATCTGGACGGAATCTAGGGGAACGTTCAAGGATCAGGGGTCAAGTTCGAAACTTCCCAAATCCGGAAAAGAGACAGAAAAATATCTTTCCTGGAGAGTGGAATTCATCCGATTTGTCTAAGTTGTCTTGGAAACATTGTGTCCGTGAAGGGGGTTGCCAGGACCACCTCGAATTTGGAGTTTCTGATCTCAGGATGTCAAACCAACCCACATGACCACGTGTTCTCAGTGCTTAGTTTGACCTAGGCTAGGGTAGCCAAGAGTCCTACAAGTGACCGGTGCAAATTCAAGGACAACAACCAAGAGTCACGAAAGCACTCACACCTCACCCTAGAGAACATACAGCGATTAAAGAAATACAAACTAATCCCTTGGAATGAAGGAGAACGGACTGATAAGCATGTCTAAGGGAGATAGCTGAGAAAGACCATGACGAGTATACTATGGAAAAGAAAAAGAGGACCCAGAAAATGGAAGGTGAACAGAAATCACACCTGAATTATCCACAATGAAAGATGATGTCCGTCTTTAGACAGACTCTGCTGGAACGTTTGAAAGTCAGAGAAATTCACAAGGCAAAAAACGGCAGCGAAGGTCAAGCATGGGCTAACTGGGAAGGGTGAGTTATGAGACTGCTCCAAGCAGGCTCTGAAACCTGTATCCAGGAAGCATGCTGGACCTCAGAGACACAATTATGACAAATCCTCTGACATCACAATGGACCCGAAAAACAACCTAGCCTCATCTACACAGTGCTAGAGTTGGGCTCACTAGTATATTTAACTCCCATTGCACTCAACTGCACGTTGCCACTGAACATGTAAGTGGCCGGCCGGTGGTGCAGTGGTGAGGTCCGCACCTTCTGGGTCTGTGGCCCAGTATGGGCTGGGTGGAATCCTCGGTTTGGGCCTCCTCACCACTGCTTCAGTTGTTCTGGTGCAGGCGTCCGAGGTAGAGTAGAGGCAGATGGGAAGGGACGTTGGACAGGGCCAGACTTCCACAGCAAATACAGGAGCATTGCCAGCAGATGTGAGCACAGCAATGAACTTGTGCCAAAACAAAACCAATTAAAAGTTGCAAAGAACAGAAAAACTGAAGCTAAGGAAAAAAAAAACAAAAAAACAGGAGCTTGCCATTACGAAGAATAGGATCTCTGTGAATAACCTTAGCAAAACAGGTGAATTCTATGTTAATTCAAAAACTAGCAAACCTTTGGGGAAAGAAACTCAAGAAGACACAAGAAAAAAAAAGATATCGAGGGATCTAGGAATGGAAGGATTAACACACTTGAAAGGTTCATACCGCAGTAAGGAATCTCTGGATTCCATGCAATCCCAGTCAAAGTTGCAGCAGTATTTGCCACAGAGAAGAAGAGAGAATCCTAAAGTTTCTAGCCAGCAACGCGACACCCTGACTAGGCAAAGGAATCCTCAGGAAAACGAACAAAGCAGCACGTGTCACAATTTCTGATTTCAACATAGAGGACGAAGCGCGAGGTACCGAAACGGCACAGTCTGGGCCCCAAAACAGGCATGAAGACCCATGCAAAACAATTGAGAGCCCAGAGCCCAACTCAAACTTACATGGACAGCCCATTTTGGACCAGGGAGCCAAGTGGAGACAGCGGAGAAAGGAGAGTCTCTACAATAAACGGTGCTGGGAAGCCTGCACAGCCACATGGAACACAACGAGAGTACACCATGATGTTACACCTGGCACACACACCACCTGAAGTGGATTAAAGCCTTGAATGGCAGACTTGAAACCGTGAACCTTGTAGGAGAAGACCTAGGCAGAGTGCTCTTTGCCATCTGTCTGAGCCGCCTATTTGGAAGAAGCATGTCTGACTGGGCAAGGGCAACAAAGGAAACAAGAAACAAACGGGACCACATCAAATGCACACACTTCTGCCCACTCAAGGAAACCATCAACTGAATACTAAGACACCACAACAATTGGGAGAGGATGTTTGCAAACCACACATCGGACAAGGGGTGAAAAGCCCAAAGATACAATCAACTCGCACGTCTCCACAAGAAAAAAAACAAGCCAATGAAAACCTGGTCAAAAGATGGAAGCAGAGATTTCTCCGAAGAAGACAGAAAGAGGGCCAGTAGGTGCATGAAAACTTGTTCACCATCATGAAGTCTCAGGAAAATGCAAATCCAAACTGCAAGGCCATGGCAGCTCACTGTGGTCAGCATGGCTAGAAGGAAGCAGACAGGAAATAACAAGTGTCAGAGAGGAGGTGCAGAGAAGGGAAGCCTCCTGCACTGCTGGTGGGAGTGTAACCCGGTGCAGCCACGATGCCAAAGGTGTGGAACTGCCTCAGAAATTTAAGTATCCATGTCCCGTATGACCCAGCTATTAATCTGCCGCTTGCTTATCCAAAAAAGTCAGAAAGACTACCGCATAAAGACATGTGCATGGCTGTGTTCACCACAGTCTTACTCCTGATATCCAAGACTTGGAAAGCACCCTGGTGTCCAGCAAGGGATGATTGGAGAAGGAAGATGGGCTATAGCCACACAATGGTATACCACTCAGCCGGAACAAATGATGCAATCCAGCCATTTGTGACCACCAGAATGGCTGTGAGGGTTTTAGGGGAAGTGTAACAAGCCCCAGTGAGAAATTCAAATACCATAGAATCTCACTTACAAGGCGAAGAAAAAGCAAGCACTAACCAACAGGTGGCACTGAACATTTGTATGCGGGCTCCCAGAGGCAAAGAGGGGCGGTGACGGAGGGTGAAAGAGAAGATTAGGCACAAGTGTGTGGTGAGGGCCTGTGATTAGTCTTACACTGGTGAAGATGATGTAAGCTACACAGAAGTCTAAAGCAATGAGGATGTGAATCTGGAAGTTATAGTACGTTCTAATGCAGGGTCATGGCTATAAATTCACCTCAAATCAAAAATCCAAAAAGGGGTCCAGAATGATGTCATAAAGCTTTGGGGGCGGAAAGAGTTTACAGAAGGTGAACTTCCAAGGATGGAAAATCACCTCCAAATGCTTACAGATGCTACAGAAAGGCAGACCATTCCAAATAGGTGAAGAGGAATACTACGAAGAGAACATGATCAGTCCTAAACCCATGAACGAACGGAAAATGTTACCGTCCATGATGTTATTACTAATCACCTTCACGAATAATCCAAACAGGCCCACGTCTTCCCAAGTTCAGGCAAAAGGTTGGTCCAAAAGTACAATTCAGGGCCGGCCCTGTGGTGGAGCAGGTAAGTGCCCACATTCCGCTTGGGCGGCCCGGGCCTCACTGTTTCACATTACGAGTGCATATCACATTAGTAGTGTTAGGAAATATAGATTTCATGGTATGGTGCGGGCAGAGATCATAAATAAGCAGCAATTGTGAGGATACGTTATCAATACGCACAAGAAAAGGAACCATAAGAATATTACAATCTATGGAAGTATCTGGTACACTTCCCAAAGGCAGAAGGAAGGAAAACTTGTGACCTGCCAAGGTGGAATTGGCAGAGTGCCACGAGATGACACCATCATTGTGCATCAGAACATTCCCTGGGCAACTTCAACTTGTGAGGGAGTCCAGGACTTTTTCTGGGTAAGGTCCACCCATTTTGCCATCTACCCAAGATATAAGAGATAAAACCCAGGATAATCTTACAGGAGTGACACCAGTGTCTAGAGAGAATGTAGGAGCCCTTTCGAAGTTCAAGGAGAAAGATAGAAACTGACAACAATTGCAGAAAAAGGAAAACTATCCTACCTAGACAGGGTGAGGAGTCAGACTGGTCTGAGATGGCTGTGAAACTCTGTGTGCACGGAGGTTGTCAGGACAACTTCGAATTTTGAGGTCGCTTATGACATCACGGTGAACATGTCCCCCAGGGTGGCCGCATGGTTACAGTCTGAGGATTGGCCTAGGCTAGGCTATTAAAGGGACAGATACCCAGAAACAGGTTTGGCAAACAGAAAGCAGGCACAGAAACTAGAAGAGATAAAACAGAGTCTGATGCAAGGGATAAGAAAGGAACCCTAGGCCACAAGTGAGAATAGAGGGACAGGCACGGAGAGGAGAACATTGTCATCTATTCAAGTCTATGGGGAGGTCATGCTGATTCAAGCTTGCAACTTCATTGGAAACAAGTGGCCGGACTTGGCGTTCATCACACCTACAGTGCCCTTGTGCCTTAAGCATAATGCAAAGTCAAGAAAGATGTCTTGAGGACATTGAAGAGAAGAATCGATGCCTCCTTTCCAAGGCCCATAGCATTCTTTGCAGGTCAGTCTCTTTTTCCGAAGCTCTGGTGTCACGTGGGCCCACTGGGCACATGGTAATGTGTCCCAAGAGATGTCTTGGAAGCCTTGAAGGAATGGAGCCCTGTCACGCTTGGGGTATGTCTCTTTGTTTGGAAGTGCTCTACAAGGGTGCTGAAAAGCACCCTCTTCCACAGGGCTTCGTTCCTTCGTGAAGGCTGCCCTCCCAGGCTAGTGTGCTCTGTTTGCCTCTATCGAAATTCTCTCCCCCTACCTCTTGCCGTAGAAGGATTATTGATTATGTGTTTTGACACCATATGTAAGGAAGTTGCACGAAAATTAGAACTTTACAGTTGTGTTTCAAGAAAAATAAACAGGCCAGGGTAGAGGATGTAGGGCAAACAAATGGCACACCCTATAAAAATTAAGTAAGCCCGTATCTGGACGGAATCTAGGGGAACGTTCAAGGATCAGGGGTCAAGTTCGAAACTTCCCAAATCCGGAAAAGAGACAGAAAAATATCTTTCCTGGAGAGTGGAATTCATCCGATTTGTCTAAGTTGTCTTGGAAACATTGTGTCCGTGAAGGGGGTTGCCAGGACCACCTCGAATTTGGAGTTTCTGATCTCAGGATGTCAAACCAACCCACATGACCACGTGTTCTCAGTGCTTAGTTTGACCTTGGCTAGGGTAGCCAAGAGTCCTACAAGTGACCGGTGCAAATTCAAGGACAACAACCAAGAGTCACGAAAGCACTCACACCTCACCCTAGAGAACATACAGCGATTAAAGAAATACAAACTAATCCCTTGGAATGAAGGAGAACGGACTGATAAGCATGTCTAAGGGAGATAGCTGAGAAAGACCATGACGAGTATACTATGGAAAAGAAAAAGAGGACCCAGAAAATGGAAGGTGAACAGAAATCACACCTGAATTATCCACAATGAAAGATGATGTCCGTCTTTAGACAGACTCTGCTGGAACGTTTGAAAGTCAGAGAAATTCACAAGGCAAAAAACGGCAGCGAAGGTCAAGCATGGGCTAACTGGGAAGGGTGAGTTATGAGACTGCTCCAAGCAGGCTCTGAAACCTGTATCCAGGAAGCATGCTGGACCTCAGAGACACAATTATGACAAATCCTCTGACATCACAATGGACCCGAAAAACAACCTAGCCTCATCTACACAGTGCTAGAGTTGGGCTCACTAGTATATTTAACTCCCATTGCACTCAACTGCACGTTGCCACTGAACATGTAAGTGGCCGGCCGGTGGTGCAGTGGTGAGGTCCGCACCTTCTGGGTCTGTGGCCCAGTATGGGCTGGGTGGAATCCTCGGTTTGGGCCTCCTCACCACTGCTTCAGTTGTTCTGGTGCAGGCGTCCGAGGTAGAGTAGAGGCAGATGGGAAGGGACGTTGGACAGGGCCAGACTTCCACAGCAAATACAGGAGCATTGCCAGCAGATGTGAGCACAGCAATGAACTTGTGCCAAAACAAAACCAATTAAAAGTTGCAAAGAACAGAAAAACTGAAGCTAAGGAAAAAAAAAACAAAAAAACAGGAGCTTGCCATTACGAAGAATAGGATCTCTGTGAATAACCTTAGCAAAACAGGTGAATTCTATGTTAATTCAAAAACTAGCAAACCTTTGGGGAAAGAAACTCAAGAAGACACAAGAAAAAAAAAGATATCGAGGGATCTAGGAATGGAAGGATTAACACACTTGAAAGGTTCATACCGCAGTAAGGAATCTCTGGATTCCATGCAATCCCAGTCAAAGTTGCAGCAGTATTTGCCACAGAGAAGAAGAGAGAATCCTAAAGTTTCTAGCCAGCAACGCGAGACCCTGACTAGGCAAAGGAATCCTCAGGAAAACGAACAAAGCAGCACGTGTCACAATTTCTGATTTCAACATAGAGGACGAAGCGCGAGGTACCGAAACGGCACAGTCTGGGCCCCAAAACAGGCATGAAGACCCATGCAAAACAATTGAGAGCCCAGAGCCCAACTCAAACTTACATGGACAGCCCATTTTGGACCAGGGAGCCAAGTGGAGACAGCGGAGAAAGGAGAGTCTCTACAATAAACGGTGCTGGGAAGCCTGCACAGCCACATGGAACACAACGAGAGTACACCATGATGTTACACCTGGCACACACACCACCTGAAGTGGATTAAAGCCTTGAATGGCAGACTTGAAACCGTGAACCTTGTAGGAGAAGACCTAGGCAGAGTGCTCTTTGCCATCTGTCTGAGCCGCCTATTTGGAAGAAGCATGTCTGACTGGGCAAGGGCAACAAAGGAAACAAGAAACAAACGGGACCACATCAAATGCACACACTTCTGCCCACTCAAGGAAACCATCAACTGAATACTAAGACACCACAACAATTGGGAGAGGATGTTTGCAAACCACACATCGGACAAGGGGTGAAAAGCCCAAAGATACAATCAACTCGCACGTCTCCACAAGAAAAAAAACAAGCCAATGAAAACCTGGTCAAAAGATGGAAGCAGAGATTTCTCCGAAGAAGACAGAAAGAGGGCCAGTAGGTGCATGAAAACTTGTTCACCATCATGAAGTCTCAGGAAAATGCAAATCCAAACTGCAAGGCCATGGCAGCTCACTGTGGTCAGCATGGCTAGAAGGAAGCAGACAGGAAATAACAAGTGTCAGAGAGGAGGTGCAGAGAAGGGAAGCCTCCTGCACTGCTGGTGGGAGTGTAACCCGGTGCAGCCACGATGCCAAAGGTGTGGAACTGCCTCAGAAATTTAAGTATCCATGTCCCGTATGACCCAGCTATTAATCTGCCGCTTGCTTATCCAAAAAAGTCAGAAAGACTACCGCATAAAGACATGTGCATGGCTGTGTTCACCACAGTCTTACTCCTGATATCCAAGACTTGGAAAGCACCCTGGTGTCCAGCAAGGGATGATTGGAGAAGGAAGATGGGCTATAGCCACACAATGGTATACCACTCAGCCGGAACAAATGATGCAATCCAGCCATTTGTGACCACCAGAATGGCTGTGAGGGTTTTAGGGGAAGTGTAACAAGCCCCAGTGAGAAATTCAAATACCATAGAATCTCACTTACAAGGCGAAGAAAAAGCAAGCACTAACCAACAGGTGGCACTGAACATTTGTATGCGGGCTCCCAGAGGCAAAGAGGGGCGGTGACGGAGGGTGAAAGAGAAGATTAGGCACAAGTGTGTGGTGAGGGCCTGTGATTAGTCTTACACTGGTGAAGATGATGTAAGCTACACAGAAGTCTAAAGCAATGAGGATGTGAATCTGGAAGTTATAGTACGTTCTAATGCAGGGTCATGGCTATAAATTCACCTCAAATCAAAAATCCAAAAAGGGGTCCAGAATGATGTCATAAAGCTTTGGGGGCGGAAAGAGTTTACAGAAGGTGAACTTCCAAGGATGGAAAATCACCTCCAAATGCTTACAGATGCTACAGAAAGGCAGACCATTCCAAATAGGTGAAGAGGAATACTACGAAGAGAACATGATCAGTCCTAAACCCATGAACGAACGGAAAATGTTACCGTCCATGATGTTATTACTAATCACCTTCACGAATAATCCAAACAGGCCCACGTCTTCCCAAGTTCAGGCAAAAGGTTGGTCCAAAAGTACAATTCAGGGCCGGCCCTGTGGTGGAGCAGGTAAGTGCCCACATTCCGCTTGGGCGGCCCGGGCCTCACTGTTTCACATTACGAGTGCATATCACATTAGTAGTGTTAGGAAATATAGATTTCATGGTATGGTGCGGGCAGAGATCATAAATAAGCAGCAATTGTGAGGATACGTTATCAATACGCACAAGAAAAGGAACCATAAGAATATTACAATCTATGGAAGTATCTGGTACACTTCCCAAAGGCAGAAGGAAGGAAAACTTGTGACCTGCCAAGGTGGAATTGGCAGAGTGCCACGAGATGACACCATCATTGTGCATCAGAACATTCCCTGGGCAACTTCAACTTGTGAGGGAGTCCAGGACTTTTTCTGGGTAAGGTCCACCCATTTTGCCATCTACCCAAGATATAAGAGATAAAACCCAGGATAATCTTACAGGAGTGACACCAGTGTCTAGAGAGAATGTAGGAGCCCTTTCGAAGTTCAAGGAGAAAGATAGAAACTGACAACAATTGCAGAAAAAGGAAAACTATCCTACCTAGACAGGGTGAGGAGTCAGACTGGTCTGAGATGGCTGTGAAACTCTGTGTGCACGGAGGTTGTCAGGACAACTTCGAATTTTGAGGTCGCTTATGACATCACGGTGAACATGTCCCCCAGGGTGGCCGCATGGTTACAGTCTGAGGATTGGCCTAGGCTAGGCTATTAAAGGGACAGATACCCAGAAACAGGTTTGGCAAACAGAAAGCAGGCACAGAAACTAGAAGAGATAAAACAGAGTCTGATGCAAGGGATAAGAAAGGAACCCTAGGCCACAAGTGAGAATAGAGGGACAGGCACGGAGAGGAGAACATTGTCATCTATTCAAGTCTATGGGGAGGTCATGCTGATTCAAGCTTGCAACTTCATTGGAAACAAGTGGCCGGACTTGGCGTTCATCACACCTACAGTGCCCTTGTGCCTTAAGCATAATGCAAAGTCAAGAAAGATGTCTTGAGGACATTGAAGAGAAGAATCAATGCCTCCTTTCCAAGGCCCATAGCATTCTTTGCAGGTCAGTCTCTTTTTCCGAAGCTCTGGTGTCACGTGGGCCCACTGGGCACATGGTAATGTGTCCCAAGAGATGTCTTGGAAGCCTTGAAGGAATGGAGCCCTGTCACGCTTGGGGTATGTCTCTTTGTTTGGAAGTGCTCTACAAGGGTGCTGAAAAGCACCCTCTTCCACAGGGCTTCGTTCCTTCGTGAAGGCTGCCCTCCCAGGCTAGTGTGCTCTGTTTGCCTCCATCGAAATTCTCTCCCCCTACCTCTTGCCGTAGAAGGATTATTGATTATGTGTTTTGACACCATATGTAAGGAAGTTGCACGAAAATTAGAACTTTACAGTTGTGTTTCAAGAAAAATAAACAGGCCAGGGTAGAGGATGTAGGGCAAACAAATGGCACACCCTATAAAAATTAAGTAAGCCCGTATCTGGACGGAATCTAGGGGAACGTTCAAGGATCAGGGGTCAAGTTCGAAACTTCCCAAATCCGGAAAAGAGACAGAAAAATATCTTTCCTGGAGAGTGGAATTCATCCGATTTGTCTAAGTTGTCTTGGAAACATTGTGTCCGTGAAGGGGGTTGCCAGGACCACCTCGAATTTGGAGTTTCTGATCTCAGGATGTCAAACCAACCCACATGACCACGTGTTCTCAGTGCTTAGTTTGACCTTGGCTAGGGTAGCCAAGAGTCCTACAAGTGACCGGTGCAAATTCAAGGACAACAACCAAGAGTCACGAAAGCACTCACACCTCACCCTAGAGAACATACAGCGATTAAAGAAATACAAACTAATCCCTTGGAATGAAGGAGAACGGACTGATAAGCATGTCTAAGGGAGATAGCTGAGAAAGACCATGACGAGTATACTATGGAAAAGAAAAAGAGGACCCAGAAAATGGAAGGTGAACAGAAATCACACCTGAATTATCCACAATGAAAGATGATGTCCGTCTTTAGACAGACTCTGCTGGAACGTTTGAAAGTCAGAGAAATTCACAAGGCAAAAAACGGCAGCGAAGGTCAAGCATGGGCTAACTGGGAAGGGTGAGTTATGAGACTGCTCCAAGCAGGCTCTGAAACCTGTATCCAGGAAGCATGCTGGACCTCAGAGACACAATTATGACAAATCCTCTGACATCACAATGGACCCGAAAAACAACCTAGCCTCATCTACACAGTGCTAGAGTTGGGCTCACTAGTATATTTAACTCCCATTGCACTCAACTGCACGTTGCCACTGAACATGTAAGTGGCCGGCCGGTGGTGCAGTGGTGAGGTCCGCACCTTCTGGGTCTGTGGCCCAGTATGGGCTGGGTGGAATCCTCGGTTTGGGCCTCCTCACCACTGCTTCAGTTGTTCTGGTGCAGGCGTCCGAGGTAGAGTAGAGGCAGATGGGAAGGGACGTTGGACAGGGCCAGACTTCCACAGCAAATACAGGAGCATTGCCAGCAGATGTGAGCACAGCAATGCACTTGTGCCAAAACAAAACCAATTAAAAGTTGCAAAGAACAGAAAAACTGAAGCTAAGGAAAAAAAAAACAAAAAAACAGGAGCTTGCCATTACGAAGAATAGGATCTCTGTGAATAACCTTAGCAAAACAGGTGAATTCTATGTTAATTCAAAAACTAGCAAACCTTTGGGGAAAGAAACTCAAGAAGACACAAGAAAAAAAAAGATATCGAGGGATCTAGGAATGGAAGGATTAACACACTTGAAAGGTTCATACCGCAGTAAGGAATCTCTGGATTCCATGCAATCCCAGTCAAAGTTGCAGCAGTATTTGCCACAGAGAAGAAGAGAGAATCCTAAAGTTTCTAGCCAGCAACGCGAGACCCTGACTAGGCAAAGGAATCCTCAGGAAAACGAACAAAGCAGCACGTGTCACAATTTCTGATTTCAACATAGAGGACGAAGCGCGAGGTACCGAAACGGCACAGTCTGGGCCCCAAAACAGGCATGAAGACCCATGCAAAACAATTGAGAGCCCAGAGCCCAACTCAAACTTACATGGACAGCCCATTTTGGACCAGGGAGCCAAGTGGAGACAGCGGAGAAAGGAGAGTCTCTACAATAAACGGTGCTGGGAAGCCTGCACAGCCACATGGAACACAACGAGAGTACACCATGATGTTACACCTGGCACACACACCACCTGAAATGGATTAAAGCCTTGAATGGCAGACTTGAAACCGTGAACCTTGTAGGAGAAGACCTAGGCAGAGTGCTCTTTGCCATCTGTCTGAGCCACCTATTTGGAAGAAGCATGTCTGACTGGGCAAGGGCAACAAAGGAAACAAGAAACAAACGGGACCACATCAAATGCACACACTTCTGCCCACTCAAGGAAACCATCAACTGAATACTAAGACACCACAACAATTGGGAGAGGATGTTTGCAAACCACACATCGGACAAGGGGTGAAAAGCCCAAAGATACAATCAACTCGCACGTCTCCACAAGAAAAAAAACAAGCCAATGAAAACCTGGTCAAAAGATGGAAGCAGAGATTTCTCCGAAGAAGACAGAAAGAGGGCCAGTAGGTGCATGAAAACTTGTTCACCATCATGAAGTCTCAGGAAAATGCAAATCCAAACTGCAAGGCCATGGCAGCTCACTGTGGTCAGCATGGCTAGAAGGAAGCAGACAGGAAATAACAAGTGTCAGAGAGGAGGTGCAGAGAAGGGAAGCCTCCTGCACTGCTGGTGGGAGTGTAACCCGGTGCAGCCACGATGCCAAAGGTGTGGAACTGCCTCAGAAATTTAAGTATCCATGTCCCGTATGACCCAGCTATTAATCTGCCGCTTGCTTATCCAAAAAAGTCAGAAAGACTACCGCATAAAGACATGTGCATGGCTGTGTTCACCACAGTCTTACTCCTGATATCCAAGACTTGGAAAGCACCCTGGTGTCCAGCAAGGGATGATTGGAGAAGGAAGATGGGCTATAGCCACACAATGGTATACCACTCAGCCGGAACAAATGATGCAATCCAGCCATTTGTGACCACCAGAATGGCTGTGAGGGTTTTAGGGGAAGTGTAACAAGCCCCAGTGAGAAATTCAAATACCATAGAATCTCACTTACAAGGCGAAGAAAAAGCAAGCACTAACCAACAGGTGGCACTGAACATTTGTATGCGGGCTCCCAGAGGCAAAGAGGGGCGGTGACGGAGGGTGAAAGAGAAGATTAGGCACAAGTGTGTGGTGAGGGCCTGTGATTAGTCTTACACTGGTGAAGATGATGTAAGCTACACAGAAGTCTAAAGCAATGAGGATGTGAATCTGGAAGTTATAGTACGTTCTAATGCAGGGTCATGGCTATAAATTCACCTCAAATCAAAAATCCAAAAAGGGGTCCAGAATGATGTCATAAAGCTTTGGGGGCGGAAAGAGTTTACAGAAGGTGAACTTCCAAGGATGGAAAATCACCTCCAAATGCTTACAGATGCTACAGAAAGGCAGACCATTCCAAATAGGTGAAGAGGAATACTACGAAGAGAACATGATCAGTCCTAAACCCATGAACGAACGGAAAATGTTACCGTCCATGATGTTATTACTAATCACCTTCACGAATAATCCAAACAGGCCCACGTCTTCCCAAGTTCAGGCAAAAGGTTGGTCCAAAAGTACAATTCAGGGCCGGCCCTGTGGTGGAGCAGGTAAGTGCCCACATTCCGCTTGGGCGGCCCGGGCCTCACTGTTTCACATTACGAGTGCATATCACATTAGTAGTGTTAGGAAATATAGATTTCATGGTATGGTGCGGGCAGAGATCATAAATAAGCAGCAATTGTGAGGATACGTTATCAATACGCACAAGAAAAGGAACCATAAGAATATTACAATCTATGGAAGTATCTGGTACACTTCCCAAAGGCAGAAGGAAGGAAAACTTGTGACCTGCCAAGGTGGAATTGGCAGAGTGCCACGAGATGACACCATCATTGTGCATCAGAACATTCCCTGGGCAACTTCAACTTGTGAGGGAGTCCAGGACTTTTTCTGGGTAAGGTCCACCCATTTTGCCATCTACCCAAGATATAAGAGATAAAACCCAGGATAATCTTACAGGAGTGACACCAGTGTCTAGAGAGAATGTAGGAGCCCTTTCGAAGTTCAAGGAGAAAGATAGAAACTGACAACAATTGCAGAAAAAGGAAAACTATCCTACCTAGACAGGGTGAGGAGTCAGACTGGTCTGAGATGGCTGTGAAACTCTGTGTGCACGGAGGTTGTCAGGACAACTTCGAATTTTGAGGTCGCTTATGACATCACGGTGAACATGTCCCCCAGGGTGGCCGCATGGTTACAGTCTGAGGATTGGCCTAGGCTAGGCTATTAAAGGGACAGATACCCAGAAACAGGTTTGGCAAACAGAAAGCAGGCACAGAAACTAGAAGAGATAAAACAGAGTCTGATGCAAGGGATAAGAAAGGAACCCTAGGCCACAAGTGAGAATAGAGGGACAGGCACGGAGAGGAGAACATTGTCATCTATTCAAGTCTATGGGGAGGTCATGCTGATTCAAGCTTGCAACTTCATTGGAAACAAGTGGCCGGACTTGGCGTTCATCACACCTACAGTGCCCTTGTGCCTTAAGCATAATGCAAAGTCAAGAAAGATGTCTTGAGGACATTGAAGAGAAGAATCGATGCCTCCTTTCCAAGGCCCATAGCATTCTTTGCAGGTCAGTCTCTTTTTCCGAAGCTCTGGTGTCACGTGGGCCCACTGGGCACATGGTAATGTGTCCCAAGAGATGTCTTGGAAGCCTTGAAGGAATGGAGCCCTGTCACGCTTGGGGTATGTCTCTTTGTTTGGAAGTGCTCTACAAGGGTGCTGAAAAGCACCCTCTTCCACAGGGCTTCGTTCCTTCGTGAAGGCTGCCCTCCCAGGCTAGTGTGCTCTGTTTGCCTCCATCGAAATTCTCTCCCCCTACCTCTTGCCGTAGAAGGATTATTGATTATGTGTTTTGACACCATATGTAAGGAAGTTGCACGAAAATTAGAACTTTACAGTTGTGTTTCAAGAAAAATAAACAGGCCAGGGTAGAGGATGTAGGGCAAACAAATGGCACACCCTATAAAAATTAAGTAAGCCCGTATCTGGACGGAATCTAGGGGAACGTTCAAGGATCAGGGGTCAAGTTCGAAACTTCCCAAATCCGGAAAAGAGACAGAAAAATATCTTTCCTGGAGAGTGGAATTCATCCGATTTGTCTAAGTTGTCTTGGAAACATTGTGTCCGTGAAGGGGGTTGCCAGGACCACCTCGAATTTGGAGTTTCTGATCTCAGGATGTCAAACCAACCCACATGACCACGTGTTCTCAGTGCTTAGTTTGACCTAGGCTAGGGTAGCCAAGAGTCCTACAAGTGACCGGTGCAAATTCAAGGACAACAACCAAGAGTCACGAAAGCACTCACACCTCACCCTAGAGAACATACAGCGATTAAAGAAATACAAACTAATCCCTTGGAATGAAGGAGAACGGACTGATAAGCATGTCTAAGGGAGATAGCTGAGAAAGACCATGACGAGTATACTATGGAAAAGAAAAAGAGGACCCAGAAAATGGAAGGTGAACAGAAATCACACCTGAATTATCCACAATGAAAGATGATGTCCGTCTTTAGACAGACTCTGCTGGAACGTTTGAAAGTCAGAGAAATTCACAAGCCAAAAAACGGCAGCGAAGGTCAAGCATGGGCTAACTGGGAAGGGTGAGTTATGAGACTGCTCCAAGCAGGCTCTGAAACCTGTATCCAGGAAGCATGCTGGACCTCAGAGACACAATTATGACAAATCCTCTGACATCACAATGGACCCGAAAAACAACCTAGCCTCATCTACACAGTGCTAGAGTTGGGCTCACTAGTATATTTAACTCCCGTTGCACTCAACTGCACGTTGCCACTGAACATGTAAGTGGCCGGCCGGTGGTGCAGTGGTGAGGTCCGCACCTTCTGGGTCTGTGGCCCAGTATGGGCTGGGTGGAATCCTCGGTTTGGGCCTCCTCACCACTGCTTCAGTTGTTCTGGTGCAGGCGTCCGAGGTAGAGTAGAGGCAGATGGGAAGGGACGTTGGACAGGGCCAGACTTCCACAGCAAATACAGGAGCATTGCCAGCAGATGTGAGCACAGCAATGCACTTGTGCCAAAACAAAACCAATTAAAAGTTGCAAAGAATAGAAAAACTGAAGCTAAGGGAAAAAAAAAAAAAAAAAAACAGGAGCTTGCCATTACGAAGAATAGGATCTCTGTGAATAACCTTAGCAAAACAGGTGAATTCTATGTTAATTCAAAAACTAGCAAACCTTTGGGGAAAGAAACTCAAGAAGACACAAGAAAAAAAAAGATATCGAGGGATCTAGGAATGGAAGGATTAACACACTTGAAAGGTTCATACCGCAGTAAGGAATCTCTGGATTCCATGCAATCCCAGTCAAAGTTGCAGCAGTATTTGCCACAGAGAAGAAGAGAGAATCCTAAAGTTTCTAGCCAGCAACGCGAGACCCTGACTAGGCAAAGGAATCCTCAGGAAAACGAACAAAGCAGCACGTGTCACAATTTCTGATTTCAACATAGAGGACGAAGCGCGAGGTACCGAAACGGCACAGTCTGGGCCCCAAAACAGGCATGAAGACCCATGCAAAACAATTGAGAGCCCAGAGCCCAACTCAAACTTACATGGACAGCCCATTTTGGACCAGGGAGCCAAGTGGAGACAGCAGAGAAAGGAGAGTCTCTACAATAAACGGTGCTGGGAAGCCTGCACAGCCACATGGAACACAACGAGAGTACACCATGATGTTACACCTGGCACACACACCACCTGAAGTGGATTAAAGCCTTGAATGGCAGACTTGAAACCGTGAACCTTGTAGGAGAAGACCTAGGCAGAGTGCTCTTTGCCATCTGTCTGAGCCGCCTACTTGGAAGAAGCATGTCTGACTGGGCAAGGGCAACAAAGGAAACAAGAAACAAACGGGACCACATCAAATGCACACACTTCTGCCCACTCAAGGAAACCATCAACTGAATACTAAGACACCACAACAATTGGGAGAGGATGTTTGCAAACCACACATCGGACAAGGGGTGAAAAGCCCAAAGATACAATCAACTCGCACGTCTCCACAAGAAAAAAAACAAGCCAATGAAAACCTGGTCAAAAGATGGAAGCAGAGATTTCTCCGAAGAAGACAGAAAGAGGGCCAGTAGGTGCATGAAAACTTGTTCACCATCATGAAGTCTCAGGAAAATGCAAATCCAAACTGCAAGGCCATGGCAGCTCACTGTGGTCAGCATGGCTAGAAGGAAGCAGACAGGAAATAACAAGTGTCAGAGAGGAGGTGCAGAGAAGGGAAGCCTCCTGCACTGCTGGTGGGAGTGTAACCCGGTGCAGCCACGATGCCAAAGGTGTGGAACTGCCTCAGAAATTTAAGTATCCATGTCCCGTATGACCCAGCTATTAATCTGCCGCTTGTTTATCCAAAAAAGTCAGAAAGACTACCGCATAAAGACATGTGCATGGCTGTGTTCACCACAGTCTTACTCCTGATATCCAAGACTTGGAAAGCACCCTGGTGTCCAGCAAGGGATGATTGGAGAAGGAAGATGGGCTATAGCCACACAATGGTATACCACTCAGCCGGAACAAATGATGCAATCCAGCCATTTGTGACCACCAGAATGGCTGTGAGGGTTTTAGGGGAAGTGTAACAAGCCCCAGTGAGAAATTCAAATACCATAGAATCTCACTTACAAGGCGAAGAAAAAGCAAGCACTAACCAACAGGTGGCACTGAACATTTGTATGCGGGCTCCCAGAGGCAAAGAGGGGCGGTGACGGAGGGTGAAAGAGAAGATTAGGCACAAGTGTGTGGTGAGGGCCTGTGATTAGTCTTACACTGGTGAAGATGATGTAAGCTACACAGAAGTCTAAAGCAATGAGGATGTGAATCTGGAAGTTATAGTACGTTCTAATGCAGGGTCATGGCTATAAATTCACCTCAAATCAAAAATCCAAAAAGGGGTCCAGAATGATGTCATAAAGCTTTGGGGGCGGAAAGAGTTTACAGAAGGTGAACTTCCAAGGATGGAAAATCACCTCCAAATGCTTACAGATGCTACAGAAAGGCAGACCATTCCAAATAGGTGAAGAGGAATACTACGAAGAGAACATGATCAGTCCTAAACCCATGAACGAACGGAAAATGTTACCGTCCATGATGTTATTACTAATCACCTTCACGAATAATCCAAACAGGCCCACGTCTTCCCAAGTTCAGGCAAAAGGTTGGTCCAAAAGTACAATTCAGGGCCGGCCCTGTGGTGGAGCAGGTAAGTGCCCACATTCCGCTTGGGCGGCCCGGGCCTCACTGTTTCACATTACGAGTGCATATCACATTAGTAGTGTTAGGAAATATAGATTTCATGGTATGGTGCGGGCAGAGATCATAAATAAGCAGCAATTGTGAGGATACGTTATCAATACGCACAAGAAAAGGAACCATAAGAATATTACAATCTATGGAAGTATCTGGTACACTTCCCAAAGGCAGAAGGAAGGAAAACTTGTGACCTGCCAAGGTGGAATTGGCAGAGTGCCACGAGATGACACCATCATTGTGCATCAGAACATTCCCTGGGCAACTTCAACTTGTGAGGGAGTCCAGGACTTTTTCTGGGTAAGGTCCACCCATTTTGCCATCTACCCAAGATATAAGAGATAAAACCCAGGATAATCTTACAGGAGTGACACCAGTGTCTAGAGAGAATGTAGGAGCCCTTTCGAAGTTCAAGGAGAAAGATAGAAACTGACAACAATTGCAGAAAAAGGAAAACTATCCTACCTAGACAGGGTGGGGAGTCAGACTGGTCTGAGATGGCTGTGAAACTCTGTGTGCACGGAGGTTGTCAGGACAACTTCGAATTTTGAGGTCGCTTATGACATCACGGTGAACATGTCCCCCAGGGTGGCCGCATGGTTACAGTCTGAGGATTGGCCTAGGCTAGGCTATTAAAGGGACAGATACCCAGAAACAGGTTTGGCAAACAGAAAGCAGGCACAGAAACTAGAAGAGATAAAACAGAGTCTGATGCAAGGGATAAGAAAGGAACCCTAGGCCACAAGTGAGAATAGAGGGACAGGCACGGAGAGGAGAACATTGTCATCTATTCAAGTCTATGGGGAGGTCATGCTGATTCAAGCTTGCAACTTCATTGGAAACAAGTGGCCGGACTTGGCGTTCATCACACCTACAGTGCCCTTGTGCCTTAAGCATAATGCAAAGTCAAGAAAGATGTCTTGAGGACATTGAAGAGAAGAATCGATGCCTCCTTTCCAAGGCCCATAGCATTCTTTGCAGGTCAGTCTCTTTTTCCGAAGCTCTGGTGTCACGTGGGCCCACTGGGCACATGGTAATGTGTCCCAAGAGATGTCTTGGAAGCCTTGAAGGAATGGAGCCCTGTCACGCTTGGGGTATGTCTCTTTGTTTGGAAGTGCTCTACAAGGGTGCTGAAAAGCACCCTCTTCCACAGGGCTTCGTTCCTTCGTGAAGGCTGCCCTCCCAGGCTAGTGTGCTCTGTTTGCCTCCATCGAAATTCTCTCCCCCTACCTCTTGCCGTAGAAGGATTATTGATTATGTGTTTTGACACCATATGTAAGGAAGTTGCACGAAAATTAGAACTTTACAGTTGTGTTTCAAGAAAAATAAACAGGCCAGGGTAGAGGATGTAGGGCAAACAAATGGCACACCCTATAAAAATTAAGTAAGCCCGTATCTGGACGGAATCTAGGGGAACGTTCAAGGATCAGGGGTCAAGTTCGAAACTTCCCAAATCCGGAAAAGAGACAGAAAAATATCTTTCCTGGAGAGTGGAATTCATCCGATTTGTCTAAGTTGTCTTGGAAACATTGTGTCCGTGAAGGGGGTTGCCAGGACCACCTCGAATTTGGAGTTTCTGATCTCAGGATGTCAAACCAACCCACATGACCACGTGTTCTCAGTGCTTAGTTTGACCTAGGCTAGGGTAGCCAAGAGTCCTACAAGTGACCGGTGCAAATTCAAGGACAACAACCAAGAGTCACGAAAGCACTCACACCTCACCCTAGAGAACATACAGCGATTAAAGAAATACAAACTAATCCCTTGGAATGAAGGAGAACGGACTGATAAGCATGTCTAAGGGAGATAGCTGAGAAAGACCCTGACGAGTATACTATGGAAAAGAAAAAGAGGACCCAGAAAATGGAAGGTGAACAGAAATCACACCTGAATTATCCACAATGAAAGATGATGTCCGTCTTTAGACAGACTCTGCTGGAACGTTTGAAAGTCAGAGAAATTCACAAGGCAAAAAACGGCAGCGAAGGTCAAGCATGGGCTAACTGGGAAGGGTGAGTTATGAGACTGCTCCAAGCAGGCTCTGAAACCTGTATCCAGGAAGCATGCTGGACCTCAGAGACACAATTATGACAAATCCTCTGACATCACAATGGACCCGAAAAACAACCTAGCCTCATCTACACAGTGCTAGAGTTGGGCTCACTAGTATATTTAACTCCCGTTGCACTCAACTGCACGTTGCCACTGAACATGTAAGTGGCCGGCCGGTGGTGCAGTGGTGAGGTCCGCACCTTCTGGGTCTGTGGCCCAGTATGGGCTGGGTGGAATCCTCGGTTTGGGCCTCCTCACCACTGCTTCAGTTGTTCTGGTGCAGGCGTCCGAGGTAGAGTAGAGGCAGATGGGAAGGGACGTTGGACAGGGCCAGACTTCCACAGCAAATACAGGAGCATTGCCAGCAGATGTGAGCACAGCAATGCACTTGTGCCAAAACAAAACCAATTAAAAGTTGCAAAGAATAGAAAAACTGAAGCTAAGGGAAAAAAAAAAAAAAAAAAACAGGAGCTTGCCATTACGAAGAATAGGATCTCTGTGAATAACCTTAGCAAAACAGGTGAATTCTATGTTAATTCAAAAACTAGCAAACCTTTGGGGAAAGAAACTCAAGAAGACACAAGAAAAAAAAAGATATCGAGGGATCTAGGAATGGAAGGATTAACACACTTGAAAGGTTCATACCGCAGTAAGGAATCTCTGGATTCCATGCAATCCCAGTCAAAGTTGCAGCAGTATTTGCCACAGAGAAGAAGAGAGAATCCTAAAGTTTCTAGCCAGCAACGCGAGACCCTGACTAGGCAAAGGAATCCTCAGGAAAACGAACAAAGCAGCACGTGTCACAATTTCTGATTTCAACATAGAGGACGAAGCGCGAGGTACCGAAACGGCACAGTCTGGGCCCCAAAACAGGCATGAAGACCCATGCAAAACAATTGAGAGCCCAGAGCCCAACTCAAACTTACATGGACAGCCCATTTTGGACCAGGGAGCCAAGTGGAGACAGCGGAGAAAGGAGAGTCTCTACAATAAACGGTGCTGGGAAGCCTGCACAGCCACATGGAACACAACGAGAGTACACCATGATGTTACACCTGGCACACACACCACCTGAAGTGGATTAAAGCCTTGAATGGCAGACTTGAAACCGTGAACCTTGTAGGAGAAGACCTAGGCAGAGTGCTCTTTGCCATCTGTCTGAGCCGCCTATTTGGAAGAAGCATGTCTGACTGGGCAAGGGCAACAAAGGAAACAAGAAACAAACGGGACCACATCAAATGCACACACTTCTGCCCACTCAAGGAAACCATCAACTGAATACTAAGACACCACAACAATTGGGAGAGGATGTTTGCAAACCACACATCGGACAAGGGGTGAAAAGCCCAAAGATACAATCAACTCGCACGTCTCCACAAGAAAAAAAACAAGCCAATGAAAACCTGGTCAAAAGATGGAAGCAGAGATTTCTCCGAAGAAGACAGAAAGAGGGCCAGTAGGTGCATGAAAACTTGTTCACCATCATGAAGTCTCAGGAAAATGCAAATCCAAACTGCAAGGCCATGGCAGCTCACTGTGGTCAGCATGGCTAGAAGGAAGCAGACAGGAAATAACAAGTGTCAGAGAGGAGGTGGAGAGAAGGGAAGCCTCCTGCACTGCTGGTGGGAGTGTAACCCGGTGCAGCCACGATGCCAAAGGTGTGGAACTGCCTCAGAAATTTAAGTATCCATGTCCCGTATGACCCAGCTATTAATCTGCCGCTTGCTTATCCAAAACAGTCAGAAAGACTACCGCATAAAGACATGTGCATGGCTGTGTTCACCACAGTCTTACTCCTGATATCCAAGACTTGGAAAGCACCCTGGTGTCCAGCAAGGGATGATTGGAGAAGGAAGATGGGCTATAGCCACACAATGGTATACCACTCAGCCGGAACAAATGATGCAATCCAGCCATTTGTGACCACCAGAATGGCTGTGAGGGTTTTAGGGGAAGTGTAACAAGCCCCAGTGAGAAATTCAAATACCATAGAATCTCACTTACAAGGCGAAGAAAAAGCAAGCACTAACCAAAAGGTGGCACTGAACATTTGTATGCGGGCTCCCAGAGGCAAAGAGGGGCGGTGACGGAAGGTGAAAGAGAAGATTAGGCACAAGTGTGTGGTGAGGGCCTGTGATTAGTCTTACACTGGTGAAGATGATGTAAGCTACACAGAAGTCTAAAGCAATGAGGATGTGAATCTGGAAGTTATAGTACGTTCTAATGCAGGGTCATGGCTATAAATTCACCTCAAATCAAAAATCCAAAACGGGGTCCAGAATGATGTCATAAAGCTTTGGGGGCGGAAAGAGTTTACAGAAGGTGAACTTCCAAGGATGGAAAATCACCTCCAAATGCTTACAGATGCTACAGAAAGGCAGACCATTCCAAATAGGTGAAGAGGAATACTACGAAGAGAACATGATCAGTCCTAAACCCATGAACGAACGGAAAATGTTACCGTCCATGATGTTATTACTAATCACCTTCACGAATAATCCAAACAGGCCCACGTCTTCCCAAGTTCAGGCAAAAGGTTGGTCCAAAAGTACAATTCAGGGCCGGCCCTGTGGTGGAGCAGGTAAGTGCCCACATTCTGCTTGGGCGGCCCGGGCCTCACTGTTTCACATTACGAGTGCATATCACATTAGTAGTGTTAGGAAATATAGATTTCATGGTATGGTGCGGGCAGAGATCATAAATAAGCAGCAATTGTGAGGATACGTTATCAATACGCACAAGAAAAGGAACCATAAGAATATTACAATCTATGGAAGTATCTGGTACACTTCCCAAAGGCAGAAGGAAGGAAAACTTGTGACCTGCCAAGGTGGAATTGGCAGAGTGCCACGAGATGACACCATCATTGTGCATCAGAACATTCCCTGGGCAACTTCAACTTGTGAGGGAGTCCAGGACTTTTTCTGGGTAAGGTCCACCCATTTTGCCATCTACCCAAGATATAAGAGATAAAACCCAGGATAATCTTACAGGAGTGAAACCAGTGTCTAGAGAGAATGTAGGAGCCCTTTCGAAGTTCAAGGAGAAAGATAGAAACTGACAACAATTGCAGAAAAAGGAAAACTATCCTACCTAGACAGGGTGAGGAGTCAGACTGGTCTGAGATGGCTGTGAAACTCTGTGTGCACGGAGGTTGTCAGGACAACTTCGAATTTTGAGGTCGCTTATGACATCACGGTGAACATGTCCCCCAGGGTGGCCGCATGGTTACAGTCTGAGGATTGGCCTAGGCTAGGCTATTAAAGGGACAGATACCCAGAAACAGGTTTGGCAAACAGAAAGCAGGCACAGAAACTAGAAGAGATAAAACAGAGTCTGATGCAAGGGATAAGAAAGGAACCCTAGGCCACAAGTGAGAATAGAGGGACAGGCACGGAGAGGAGAACATTGTCATCTATTCAAGTCTATGGGGAGGTCATGCTGATTCAAGCTTGCAACTTCATTGGAAACAAGTGGCCGGACTTGGCGTTCATCACACCTACAGTGCCCTTGTGCCTTAAGCATAATGCAAAGTCAAGAAAGATGTCTTGAGGACATTGAAGAGAAGAATCGATGCCTCCTTTCCAAGGCCCATAGCATTCTTTGCAGGTCAGTCTCTTTTTCCGAAGCTCTGGTGTCACGTGGGCCCACTGGGCACATGGTAATGTGTCCCAAGAGATGTCTTGGAAGCCTTGAAGGAATGGAGCCCTGTCACGCTTGGGGTATGTCTCTTTGTTTGGAAGTGCTCTACAAGGGTGCTGAAAAGCACCCTCTTCCACAGGGCTTCGTTCCTTCGTGAAGGCTGCCCTCCCAGGCTAGTGTGCTCTGTTTGCCTCTATCGAAATTCTCTCCCCCTACCTCTTGCCGTAGAAGGATTATTGATTATGTGTTTTGACACCATATGTAAGGAAGTTGCACGAAAATTAGAACTTTACAGTTGTGTTTCAAGAAAAATAAACAGGCCAGGGTAGAGGATGTAGGGCAAACAAATGGCACACCCTATAAAAATTAAGTAAGCCCGTATCTGGACGGAATCTAGGGGAACGTTCAAGGATCAGGGGTCAAGTTCGAAACTTCCCAAATCCGGAAAAGAGACAGAAAAATATCTTTCCTGGAGAGTGGAATTCATCCGATTTGTCTAAGTTGTCTTGGAAACATTGTGTCCGTGAAGGGGGTTGCCAGGACCACCTCGAATTTGGAGTTTCTGATCTCAGGATGTCAAACCAACCCACATGACCACGTGTTCTCAGTGCTTAGTTTGACCTAGGCTAGGGTAGCCAAGAGTCCTACAAGTGACCGGTGCAAATTCAAGGACAACAACCAAGAGTCACGAAAGCACTCACACCTCACCCTAGAGAACATACAGCGATTAAAGAAATACAAACTAATCCCTTGGAATGAAGGAGAACGGACTGATAAGCATGTCTAAGGGAGATAGCTGAGAAAGACCATGACGAGTATACTATGGAAAAGAAAAAGAGGACCCAGAAAATGGAAGGTGAACAGAAATCACACCTGAATTATCCACAATGAAAGATGATGTCCGTCTTTAGACAGACTCTGCTGGAACGTTTGAAAGTCAGAGAAATTCACAAGGCAAAAAACGGCAGCGAAGGTCAAGCATGGGCTAACTGGGAAGGGTGAGTTATGAGACTGCTCCAAGCAGGCTCTGAAACCTGTATCCAGGAAGCATGCTGGACCTCAGAGACACAATTATGACAAATCCTCTGACATCACAATGGACCCGAAAAACAACCTAGCCTCATCTACACAGTGCTAGAGTTGGGCTCACTAGTATATTTAACTCCCATTGCACTCAACTGCACGTTGCCACTGAACATGTAAGTGGCCGGCCGGTGGTGCAGTGGTGAGGTCCGCACCTTCTGGGTCTGTGGCCCAGTATGGGCTGGGTGGAATCCTCGGTTTGGGCCTCCTCACCACTGCTTCAGTTGTTCTGGTGCAGGCGTCCGAGGTAGAGTAGAGGCAGATGGGAAGGGACGTTGGACAGGGCCAGACTTCCACAGCAAATACAGGAGCATTGCCAGCAGATGTGAGCACAGCAATGCACTTGTGCCAAAACAAAACCAATTAAAAGTTGCAAAGAATAGAAAAACTGAAGCTAAGGAAAAAAAAAACAAAAAAACAGGAGCTTGCCATTACGAAGAATAGGATCTCTGTGAATAACCTTAGCAAAACAGGTGAATTCTATGTTAATTCAAAAACTAGCAAACCTTTGGGGAAAGAAACTCAAGAAGACACAAGAAAAAAAAAGATATCGAGGGATCTAGGAATGGAAGGATTAACACACTTGAAAGGTTCATACCGCAGTAAGGAATCTCTGGATTCCATGCAATCCCAGTCAAAGTTGCAGCAGTATTTGCCACAGAGAAGAAGAGAGAATCCTAAAGTTTCTAGCCAGCAACACGAGACCCTGACTAGGCAAAGGAATCCTCAGGAAAACGAACAAAGCAGCACGTGTCACAATTTCTGATTTCAACATAGAGGACGAAGCGCGAGGTACCGAAACGGCACAGTCTGGGCCCCAAAACAGGCATGAAGACCCATGCAAAACAATTGAGAGCCCAGAGCCCAACTCAAACTTACATGGACAGCCCATTTTGGACCAGGGAGCCAAGTGGAGACAGCGGAGAAAGGAGAGTCTCTACAATAAACGGTGCTGGGAAGCCTGCACAGCCACATGGAACACAACGAGAGTACACCATGATGTTACACCTGGCACACACACCACCTGAAGTGGATTAAAGCCTTGAATGGCAGACTTGAAACCGTGAACCTTGTAGGAGAAGACCTAGGCAGAGTGCTCTTTGCCATCTGTCTGAGCCACCTATTTGGAAGAAGCATGTCTGACTGGGCAAGGGCAACAAAGGAAACAAGAAACAAACGGGACCACATCAAATGCACACACTTCTGCCCACTCAAGGAAACCATCAACTGAATACTAAGACACCACAACAATTGGGAGAGGATGTTTGCAAACCACACATCGGACAAGGGGTGAAAAGCCCAAAGATACAATCAACTCGCACGTCTCCACAAGAAAAAAAACAAGCCAATGAAAACCTGGTCAAAAGATGGAAGCAGAGATTTCTCCGAAGAAGACAGAAAGAGGGCCAGTAGGTGCATGAAAACTTGTTCACCATCATGAAGTCTCAGGAAAATGCAAATCCAAACTGCAAGGCCATGGCAGCTCACTGTGGTCAGCATGGCTAGAAGGAAGCAGACAGGAAATAACAAGTGTCAGAGAGGAGGTGCAGAGAAGGGAAGCCTCCTGCACTGCTGGTGGGAGTGTAACCCGGTGCAGCCACGATGCCAAAGGTGTGGAACTGCCTCAGAAATTTAAGTATCCATGTCCCGTATGACCCAGCTATTAATCTGCCGCTTGCTTATCCAAAAAAGTCAGAAAGACTACCGCATAAAGACATGTGCATGGCTGTGTTCACCACAGTCTTACTCCTGATATCCAAGACTTGGAAAGCACCCTGGTGTCCAGCAAGGGATGATTGGAGAAGGAAGATGGGCTATAGCCACACAATGGTATACCACTCAGCCGGAACAAATGATGCAATCCAGCCATTTGTGACCACCAGAATGGCTGTGAGGGTTTTAGGGGAAGTGTAACAAGCCCCAGTGAGAAATTCAAATACCATAGAATCTCACTTACAAGGCGAAGAAAAAGCAAGCACTAACCAACAGGTGGCACTGAACATTTGTATGCGGGCTCCCAGAGGCAAAGAGGGGCGGTGACGGAGGGTGAAAGAGAAGATTAGGCACAAGTGTGTGGTGAGGGCCTGTGATTAGTCTTACACTGGTGAAGATGATGTAAGCTACACAGAAGTCTAAAGCAATGAGGACGTGAATCTGGAAGTTATAGTACGTTCTAATGCAGGGTCATGGCTATAAATTCACCTCAAATCAAAAATCCAAAAAGGGGTCCAGAATGATGTCATAAAGCTTTGGGGGCGGAAAGAGTTTACAGAAGGTGAACTTCCAAGGATGGAAAATCACCTCCAAATGCTTACAGATGCTACAGAAAGGCAGACCATTCCAAATAGGTGAAGAGGAATACTACGAAGAGAACATGATCAGTCCTAAACCCATGAACGAACGGAAAATGTTACCGTCCATGATGTTATTACTAATCACCTTCACGAATAATCCAAACAGGCCCACGTCTTCCCAAGTTCAGGCAAAAGGTTGGTCCAAAAGTACAATTCAGGGCCGGCCCTGTGGTGGAGCAGGTAAGTGCCCACATTCCGCTTGGGCGGCCCGGGCCTCACTGTTTCACATTACGAGTGCATATCACATTAGTAGTGTTAGGAAATATAGATTTCATGGTATGGTGCGGGCAGAGATCATAAATAAGCAGCAATTGTGAGGATACGTTATCAATACGCACAAGAAAAGGAACCATAAGAATATTACAATCTATGGAAGTATCTGGTACACTTCCCAAAGGCAGAAGGAAGGAAAACTTGTGACCTGCCAAGGTGGAATTGGCAGAGTGCCACGAGATGACACCATCATTGTGCATCAGAACATTCCCTGGGCAACTTCAACTTGTGAGGGAGTCCAGGACTTTTTCTGGGTAAGGTCCACCCATTTTGCCATCTACCCAAGATATAAGAGATAAAACCCAGGATAATCTTACAGGAGTGACACCAGTGTCTAGAGAGAATGTAGGAGCCCTTTCGAAGTTCAAGGAGAAAGATAGAAACTGACAACAATTGCAGAAAAAGGAAAACTATCCTACCTAGACAGGGTGAGGAGTCAGACTGGTCTGAGATGGCTGTGAAACTCTGTGTGCACGGAGGTTGTCAGGACAACTTCGAATTTTGAGGTCGCTTATGACATCACGGTGAACATGTCCCCCAGGGTGGCCGCATGGTTACAGTCTGAGGATTGGCCTAGGCTAGGCTATTAAAGGGACAGATACCCAGAAACAGGTTTGGCAAACAGAAAGCAGGCACAGAAACTAGAAGAGATAAAACAGAGTCTGATGCAAGGGATAAGAAAGGAACCCTAGGCCACAAGTGAGAATAGAGGGACAGGCACGGAGAGGAGAACATTGTCATCTATTCAAGTCTATGGGGAGGTCATGCTGATTCAAGCTTGCAACTTCATTGGAAACAAGTGGCCGGACTTGGGGTTCATCACACCTACAGTGCCCTTGTGCCTTAAGCATAATGCAAAGTCAAGAAAGATGTCTTGAGGACATTGAAGAGAAGAATCGATGCCTCCTTTCCAAGGCCCATAGCATTCTTTGCAGGTCAGTCTCTTTTTCCGAAGCTCTGGTGTCACGTGGGCCCACTGGGCACATGGTAATGTGTCCCAAGAGATGTCTTGGAAGCCTTGAAGGAATGGAGCCCTGTCACGCTTGGGGTATGTCTCTTTGTTTGGAAGTGCTCTACAAGGGTGCTGAAAAGCACCCTCTTCCACAGGGCTTCGTTCCTTCGTGAAGGCTGCCCTCCCAGGCTAGTGTGCTCTGTTTGCCTCCATCGAAATTCTCTCCCCCTACCTCTTGCCGTAGAAGGATTATTGATTATGTGTTTTGACACCATATGTAAGGAAGTTGCACGAAAATTAGAACTTTACAGTTGTGTTTCAAGAAAAATAAACAGGCCAGGGTAGAGGATGTAGGGCAAACAAATGGCACACCCTATAAAAATTAAGTAAGCCCGTATCTGGACGGAATCTAGGGGAACGTTCAAGGATCAGGGGTCAAGTTCGAAACTTCCCAAATCCGGAAAAGAGACAGAAAAATATCTTTCCTGGAGAGTGGAATTCATCCGATTTGTCTAAGTTGTCTTGGAAACATTGTGTCCGTGAAGGGGGTTGCCAGGACCACCTCGAATTTGGAGTTTCTGATCTCAGGATGTCAAACCAACCCACATGACCACGTGTTCTCAGTGCTTAGTTTGACCTAGGCTAGGGTAGCCAAGAGTCCTACAAGTGACCGGTGCAAATTCAAGGACAACAACCAAGAGTCACGAAAGCACTCACACCTCACCCTAGAGAACATACAGCGATTAAAGAAATACAAACTAATCCCTTGGAATGAAGGAGAACGGACTGATAAGCATGTCTAAGGGAGATAGCTGAGAAAGACCATGACGAGTATACTATGGAAAAGAAAAAGAGGACCCAGAAAATGGAAGGTGAACAGAAATCACACCTGAATTATCCACAATGAAAGATGATGTCCGTCTTTAGACAGACTCTGCTGGAACGTTTGAAAGTCAGAGAAATTCACAAGGCAAAAAACGGCAGCGAAGGTCAAGCATGGGCTAACTGGGAAGGGTGAGTTATGAGACTGCTCCAAGCAGGCTCTGAAACCTGTATCCAGGAAGCATGCTGGACCTCAGAGACACAATTATGACAAATCCTCTGACATCACAATGGACCCGAAAAACAACCTAGCCTCATCTACACAGTGCTAGAGTTGGGCTCACTAGTATATTTAACTCCCATTGCACTCAACTGCACGTTGCCACTGAACATGTAAGTGGCCGGCCGGTGGTGCAGTGGTGAGGTCCGCACCTTCTGGGTCTGTGGCCCAGTATGGGCTGGGTGGAATCCTCGGTTTGGGCCTCCTCACCACTGCTTCAGTTGTTCTGGTGCAGGCGTCCGAGGTAGAGTAGAGGCAGATGGGAAGGGACGTTGGACAGGGCCAGACTTCCACAGCAAATACAGGAGCATTGCCAGCAGATGTGAGCACAGCAATGCACTTGTGCCAAAACAAAACCAATTAAAAGTTGCAAAGAATAGAAAAACTGAAGCTAAGGAAAAAAAAAACAAAAAAACAGGAGCTTGCCATTACGAAGAATAGGATCTCTGTGAATAACCTTAGCAAAACAGGTGAATTCTATGTTAATTCAAAAACTAGCAAACCTTTGGGGAAAGAAACTCAAGAAGACACAAGAAAAAAAAAGATATCGAGGGATCTAGGAATGGAAGGATTAACACACTTGAAAGGTTCATACCGCAGTAAGGAATCTCTGGATTCCATGCAATCCCAGTCAAAGTTGCAGCAGTATTTGCCACAGAGAAGAAGAGAGAATCCTAAAGTTTCTAGCCAGCAACACGAGACCCTGACTAGGCAAAGGAATCCTCAGGAAAACGAACAAAGCAGCACGTGTCACAATTTCTGATTTCAACATAGAGGACGAAGCGCGAGGTACCGAAACGGCACAGTCTGGGCCCCAAAACAGGCATGAAGACCCATGCAAAACAATTGAGAGCCCAGAGCCCAACTCAAACTTACATGGACAGCCCATTTTGGACCAGGGAGCCAAGTGGAGACAGCGGAGAAAGGAGAGTCTCTACAATAAACGGTGCTGGGAAGCCTGCACAGCCACATGGAACACAACGAGAGTACACCATGATGTTACACCTGGCACACACACCACCTGAAGTGGATTAAAGCCTTGAATGGCAGACTTGAAACCGTGAACCTTGTAGGAGAAGACCTAGGCAGAGTGCTCTTTGCCATCTGTCTGAGCCACCTATTTGGAAGAAGCATGTCTGACTGGGCAAGGGCAACAAAGGAAACAAGAAACAAACGGGACCACATCAAATGCACACACTTCTGCCCACTCAAGGAAACCATCAACTGAATACTAAGACACCACAACAATTGGGAGAGGATGTTTGCAAACCACACATCGGACAAGGGGTGAAAAGCCCAAAGATACAATCAACTCGCACGTCTCCACAAGAAAAAAAACAAGCCAATGAAAACCTGGTCAAAAGATGGAAGCAGAGATTTCTCCGAAGAAGACAGAAAGAGGGCCAGTAGGTGCATGAAAACTTGTTCACCATCATGAAGTCTCAGGAAAATGCAAATCCAAACTGCAAGGCCATGGCAGCTCACTGTGGTCAGCATGGCTAGAAGGAAGCAGACAGGAAATAACAAGTGTCAGAGAGGAGGTGCAGAGAAGGGAAGCCTCCTGCACTGCTGGTGGGAGTGTAACCCGGTGCAGCCACGATGCCAAAGGTGTGGAACTGCCTCAGAAATTTAAGTATCCATGTCCCGTATGACCCAGCTATTAATCTGCCGCTTGCTTATCCAAAAAAGTCAGAAAGACTACCGCATAAAGACATGTGCATGGCTGTGTTCACCACAGTCTTACTCCTGATATCCAAGACTTGGAAAGCACCCTGGTGTCCAGCAAGGGATGATTGGAGAAGGAAGATGGGCTATAGCCACACAATGGTATACCACTCAGCCGGAACAAATGATGCAATCCAGCCATTTGTGACCACCAGAATGGCTGTGAGGGTTTTAGGGGAAGTGTAACAAGCCCCAGTGAGAAATTCAAATACCATAGAATCTCACTTACAAGGCGAAGAAAAAGCAAGCACTAACCAACAGGTGGCACTGAACATTTGTATGCGGGCTCCCAGAGGCAAAGAGGGGCGGTGACGGAGGGTGAAAGAGAAGATTAGGCACAAGTGTGTGGTGAGGGCCTGTGATTAGTCTTACACTGGTGAAGATGATGTAAGCTACACAGAAGTCTAAAGCAATGAGGACGTGAATCTGGAAGTTATAGTACGTTCTAATGCAGGGTCATGGCTATAAATTCACCTCAAATCAAAAATCCAAAAAGGGGTCCAGAATGATGTCATAAAGCTTTGGGGGCGGAAAGAGTTTACAGAAGGTGAACTTCCAAGGATGGAAAATCACCTCCAAATGCTTACAGATGCTACAGAAAGGCAGACCATTCCAAATAGGTGAAGAGGAATACTACGAAGAGAACATGATCAGTCCTAAACCCATGAACGAACGGAAAATGTTACCGTCCATGATGTTATTACTAATCACCTTCACGAATAATCCAAACAGGCCCACGTCTTCCCAAGTTCAGGCAAAAGGTTGGTCCAAAAGTACAATTCAGGGCCGGCCCTGTGGTGGAGCAGGTAAGTGCCCACATTCCGCTTGGGCGGCCCGGGCCTCACTGTTTCACATTACGAGTGCATATCACATTAGTAGTGTTAGGAAATATAGATTTCATGGTATGGTGCGGGCAGAGATCATAAATAAGCAGCAATTGTGAGGATACGTTATCAATACGCACAAGAAAAGGAACCATAAGAATATTACAATCTATGGAAGTATCTGGTACACTTCCCAAAGGCAGAAGGAAGGAAAACTTGTGACCTGCCAAGGTGGAATTGGCAGAGTGCCACGAGATGACACCATCATTGTGCATCAGAACATTCCCTGGGCAACTTCAACTTGTGAGGGAGTCCAGGACTTTTTCTGGGTAAGGTCCACCCATTTTGCCATCTACCCAAGATATAAGAGATAAAACCCAGGATAATCTTACAGGAGTGACACCAGTGTCTAGAGAGAATGTAGGAGCCCTTTCGAAGTTCAAGGAGAAAGATAGAAACTGACAACAATTGCAGAAAAAGGAAAACTATCCTACCTAGACAGGGTGAGGAGTCAGACTGGTCTGAGATGGCTGTGAAACTCTGTGTGCACGGAGGTTGTCAGGACAACTTCGAATTTTGAGGTCGCTTATGACATCACGGTGAACATGTCCCCCAGGGTGGCCGCATGGTTACAGTCTGAGGATTGGCCTAGGCTAGGCTATTAAAGGGACAGATACCCAGAAACAGGTTTGGCAAACAGAAAGCAGGCACAGAAACTAGAAGAGATAAAACAGAGTCTGATGCAAGGGATAAGAAAGGAACCCTAGGCCACAAGTGAGAATAGAGGGACAGGCACGGAGAGGAGAACATTGTCATCTATTCAAGTCTATGGGGAGGTCATGCTGATTCAAGCTTGCAACTTCATTGGAAACAAGTGGCCGGACTTGGGGTTCATCACACCTACAGTGCCCTTGTGCCTTAAGCATAATGCAAAGTCAAGAAAGATGTCTTGAGGACATTGAAGAGAAGAATCGATGCCTCCTTTCCAAGGCCCATAGCATTCTTTGCAGGTCAGTCTCTTTTTCCGAAGCTCTGGTGTCACGTGGGCCCACTGGGCACATGGTAATGTGTCCCAAGAGATGTCTTGGAAGCCTTGAAGGAATGGAGCCCTGTCACGCTTGGGGTATGTCTCTTTGTTTGGAAGTGCTCTACAAGGGTGCTGAAAAGCACCCTCTTCCACAGGGCTTCGTTCCTTCGTGAAGGCTGCCCTCCCAGGCTAGTGTGCTCTGTTTGCCTCCATCGAAATTCTCTCCCCCTACCTCTTGCCGTAGAAGGATTATTGATTATGTGTTTTGACACCATATGTAAGGAAGTTGCACGAAAATTAGAACTTTACAGTTGTGTTTCAAGAAAAATAAACAGGCCAGGGTAGAGGATGTAGGGCAAACAAATGGCACACCCTATAAAAATTAAGTAAGCCCGTATCTGGACGGAATCTAGGGGAACGTTCAAGGATCAGGGGTCAAGTTCGAAACTTCCCAAATCCGGAAAAGAGACAGAAAAATATCTTTCCTGGAGAGTGGAATTCATCCGATTTGTCTAAGTTGTCTTGGAAACATTGTGTCCG
Organism: Equus asinus; assembly: GCF_041296235.1. Lineage (NCBI taxonomy): Eukaryota > Metazoa > Chordata > Mammalia > Perissodactyla > Equidae > Equus > Equus asinus. Next base: position 6,134,059 of record NC_091813.1, on the reverse strand, counting down.
TGAAGGGGGTTGCCAGGACCACCTCGAATTTGGAGTTTCTGATCTCAGGATGTCAAACCAACCCACATGACCACGTGTTCTCAGTGCTTAGTTTGACCTAGGCTAGGGTAGCCAAGAGTCCTACAAGTGACCGGTGCAAATTCAAGGACAACAACCAAGAGTCACGAAAGCACTCACACCTCACCCTAGAGAACATACAGCGATTAAAGAAATACAAACGAATCCCTCGGAATGAAGGAGAACGGACTGATAAGCATGTCTAAGGGAGATAGCTGAGAAAGACCATGACGAGTATACTATGGAAAAGAAAAAGAGGACCCAGAAAATGGAAGGTGAACAGAAATCACACCTGAATTATCCACAATGAAAGATGATGTCCGTCTTTAGACAGACTCTGCTGGAACGTTTGAAAGTCAGAGAAATTCACAAGCCAAAAAACGGCAGCGAAGGTCAAGCATGGGCTAACTGGGAAGGGTGAGTTATGAGACTGCTCCAAGCAGGCTCTGAAACCTGTATCCAGGAAGCATGCTGGACCTCAGAGACACAATTATGACAAATCGTCTGACATCACAATGGACCCGAAAAACAACCTAGCCTCATCTACACAGTGCTAGAGTTGGGCTCACTAGTATATTTAACTCCCATTGCACTCAACTGCACGTTGCCACTGAACATGTAAGTGGCCGGCCGGTGGTGCAGTGGTGAGGTCCGCACCTTCTGGGTCTGTGGCCCAGTATGGGCTGGGTGGAATCCTCGGTTTGGGCCTCCTCACCACTGCTTCAGTTGTTCTGGTGCAGGCGTCCGAGGTAGAGTAGAGGCAGATGGGAAGGGACGTTGGACAGGGCCAGACTTCCACAGCAAATACAGGAGCATTGCCAGCAGATGTGAGCACAGCAATGCACTTGTGCCAAAACAAAACCAATTAAAAGTTGCAAAGAATAGAAAAACTGAAGCTAAGGAAAAAAAAAACAAAAAAACAGGAGCTTGCCATTACGAAGAATAGGATCTCTGTGAATAACCTTAGCAAAACAGGTGAATTCTATGTTAATTCAAAAACTAGCAAACCTTTGGGGAAAGAAACTCAAGAAGACACAAGAAAAAAAAAGATATCGAGGGATCTAGGAATGGAAGGATTAACACACTTGAAAGGTTCATACCGCAGTAAGGAATCTCTGGATTCCATGCAATCCCAGTCAAAGTTGCAGCAGTATTTGCCACAGAGAAGAAGAGAGAATCCTAAAGTTTCTAGCCAGCAACACGAGACCCTGACTAGGCAAAGGAATCCTCAGGAAAACGAACAAAGCAGCACGTGTCACAATTTCTGATTTCAACATAGAGGACGAAGCACGAGGTACCGAAACGGCACAGTCTGGGCCCCAAAACAGGCATGAAGACCCATGCAAAACAATTGAGAGCCCAGAGCCCAACTCAAACTTACATGGACAGCCCATTTTGGACCAGGGAGCCAAGTGGAGACAGCGGAGAAAGGAGAGTCTCTACAATAAACGGTGCTGGGAAGCCTGCACAGCCACATGGAACACAACGAGAGTACACCATGATGTTACACCTGGCACACACACCACCTGAAGTGGATTAAAGCCTTGAATGGCAGACTTGAAACCGTGAACCTTGTAGGAGAAGACCTAGGCAGAGTGCTCTTTGCCATCTGTCTGAGCCACCTATTTGGAAGAAGCATGTCTGACTGGGCAAGGGCAACAAAGGAAACAAGAAACAAACGGGACCACATCAAATGCACACACTTCTGCCCACTCAAGGAAACCATCAACTGAATACTAAGACACCACAACAATTGGGAGAGGATGTTTGCAAACCACACATCGGACAAGGGGTGAAAAGCCCAAAGATACAATCAACTCGCACGTCTCCACAAGAAAAAAAACAAGCCAATGAAAACCTGGTCAAAAGATGGAAGCAGAGATTTCTCCGAAGAAGACAGAAAGAGGGCCAGTAGGTGCATGAAAACTTGTTCACCATCATGAAGTCTCAGGAAAATGCAAATCCAAACTGCAAGGCCATGGCAGCTCACTGTGGTCAGCATGGCTAGAAGGAAGCAGACAGGAAATAACAAGTGTCAGAGAGGAGGTGCAGAGAAGGGAAGCCTCCTGCACTGCTGGTGGGAGTGTAACCCGGTGCAGCCACGATGCCAAAGGTGTGGAACTGCCTCAGAAATTTAAGTATCCATGTCCCGTATGACCCAGCTATTAATCTGCCGCTTGCTTATCCAAAAAAGTCAGAAAGACTACCGCATAAAGACATGTGCATGGCTGTGTTCACCACAGTCTTACTCCTGATATCCAAGACTTGGAAAGCACCCTGGTGTCCAGCAAGGGATGATTGGAGAAGGAAGATGGGCTATAGCCACACAATGGTATACCACTCAGCCGGAACAAATGATGCAATCCAGCCATTTGTGACCACCAGAATGGCTGTGAGGGTTTTAGGGGAAGTGTAACAAGCCCCAGTGAGAAATTCAAATACCATAGAATCTCACTTACAAGGCGAAGAAAAAGCAAGCACTAACCAACAGGTGGCACTGAACATTTGTATGCGGGCTCCCAGAGGCAAAGAGGGGCGGTGACGGAGGGTGAAAGAGAAGATTAGGCACAAGTGTGTGGTGAGGGCCTGTGATTAGTCTTACACTGGTGAAGATGATGTAAGCTACACAGAAGTCTAAAGCAATGAGGATGTGAATCTGGAAGTTATAGTACGTTCTAATGCAGGGTCATGGCTATAAATTCACCTCAAATCAAAAATCCAAAAAGGGGTCCAGAATGATGTCATAAAGCTTTGGGGGCGGAAAGAGTTTACAGAAGGTGAACTTCCAAGGATGGAAAATCACCTCCAAATGCTTACAGATGCTACAGAAAGGCAGACCATTCCAAATAGGTGAAGAGGAATACTACGAAGAGAACATGATCAGTCCTAAACCCATGAACGAACGGAAAATGTTACCGTCCATGATGTTATTACTAATCACCTTCACGAATAATCCAAACAGGCCCACGTCTTCCCAAGTTCAGGCAAAAGGTTGGTCCAAAAGTACAATTCAGGGCCGGCCCTGTGGTGGAGCAGGTAAGTGCCCACATTCCGCTTGGGCGGCCCGGGCCTCACTGTTTCACATTACGAGTGCATATCACATTAGTAGTGTTAGGAAATATAGATTTCATGGTATGGTGCGGGCAGAGATCATAAATAAGCAGCAATTGTGAGGATACGTTATCAATACGCACAAGAAAAGGAACCATAAGAATATTACAATCTATGGAAGTATCTGGTACACTTCCCAAAGGCAGAAGGAAGGAAAACTTGTGACCTGCCAAGGTGGAATTGGCAGAGTGCCACGAGATGACACCATCATTGTGCATCAGAACATTCCCTGGGCAACTTCAACTTGTGAGGGAGTCCAGGACTTTTTCTGGGTAAGGTCCACCCATTTTGCCATCTACCCAAGATATAAGAGATAAAACCCAGGATAATCTTACAGGAGTGACACCAGTGTCTAGAGAGAATGTAGGAGCCCTTTCGAAGTTCAAGGAGAAAGATAGAAACTGACAACAATTGCAGAAAAAGGAAAACTATCCTACCTAGACAGGGTGAGGAGTCAGACTGGTCTGAGATGGCTGTGAAACTCTGTGTGCACGGAGGTTGTCAGGACAACTTCGAATTTTGAGGTCGCTTATGACATCACGGTGAACATGTCCCCCAGGGTGGCCGCATGGTTACAGTCTGAGGATTGGCCTAGGCTAGGCTATTAAAGGGACAGATACCCAGAAACAGGTTTGGCAAACAGAAAGCAGGCACAGAAACTAGAAGAGATAAAACAGAGTCTGATGCAAGGGATAAGAAAGGAACCCTAGGCCACAAGTGAGAATAGAGGGACAGGCACGGAGAGGAGAACATTGTCATCTATTCAAGTCTATGGGGAGGTCATGCTGATTCAAGCTTGCAACTTCATTGGAAACAAGTGGCCGGACTTGGGGTTCATCACACCTACAGTGCCCTTGTGCCTTAAGCATAATGCAAAGTCAAGAAAGATGTCTTGAGGACATTGAAGAGAAGAATCGATGCCTCCTTTCCAAGGCCCATAGCATTCTTTGCAGGTCAGTCTCTTTTTCCGAAGCTCTGGTGTCACGTGGGCCCACTGGGCACATGGTAATGTGTCCCAAGAGATGTCTTGGAAGCCTTGAAGGAATGGAGCCCTGTCACGCTTGGGGTATGTCTCTTTGTTTGGAAGTGCTCTACAAGGGTGCTGAAAAGCACCCTCTTCCACAGGGCTTCGTTCCTTCGTGAAGGCTGCCCTCCCAGGCTAGTGTGCTCTGTTTGCCTCCATCGAAATTCTCTCCCCCTACCTCTTGCCGTAGAAGGATTATTGATTATGTGTTTTGACACCATATGTAAGGAAGTTGCACGAAAATTAGAACTTTACAGTTGTGTTTCAAGAAAAATAAACAGGCCAGGGTAGAGGATGTAGGGCAAACAAATGGCACACCCTATAAAAATTAAGTAAGCCCGTATCTGGACGGAATCTAGGGGAACGTTCAAGGATCAGGGGTCAAGTTCGAAACTTCCCAAATCCGGAAAAGAGACAGAAAAATATCTTTCCTGGAGAGTGGAATTCATCCGATTTGTCTAAGTTGTCTTGGAAACATTGTGTCCGTGAAGGGGGTTGCCAGGACCACCTCGAATTTGGAGTTTCTGATCTCAGGATGTCAAACCAACCCACATGACCACGTGTTCTCAGTGCTTAGTTTGACCTAGGCTAGGGTAGCCAAGAGTCCTACAAGTGACCGGTGCAAATTCAAGGACAACAACCAAGAGTCACGAAAGCACTCACACCTCACCCTAGAGAACATACAGCGATTAAAGAAATACAAACGAATCCCTAGGAATGAAGGAGAAAGGACTGATAAGCATGTCTAAGGGAGATAGCTGAGAAAGACCATGACGAGTATACTATGGAAAAGAAAAAGAGGACCCAGAAAATGGAAGGTGAACAGAAATCACACCTGAATTATCCACAATGAAAGATGATGTCCGTCTTTAGACAGACTCTGCTGGAACGTTTGAAAGTCAGAGAAATTCACAAGCCAAAAAATGGCAGCGAAGGTCAAGCATGGGCTAACTGGGAAGGGTGAGTTATGAGACTGCTCCAAGCAGGCTCTGAAACCTGTATCCAGGAAGCATGCTGGACCTCAGAGACACAATTATGACAAATCGTCTGACATCACAATGGACCCGAAAAACAACCTAGCCTCATCTACACAGTGCTAGAGTTGGGCTCACTAGTATATTTAACTCCCATTGCACTCAACTGCACGTTGCCACTGAACATGTAAGTGGCCGGCCGGTGGTGCAGTGGTGAGGTCCGCACCTTCTGGGTCTGTGGCCCAGTATGGGCTGGGTGGAATCCTCGGTTTGGGCCTCCTCACCACTGCTTCAGTTGTTCTGGTGCAGGCGTCCGAGGTAGAGTAGAGGCAGATGGGAAGGGACGTTGGACAGGGCCAGACTTCCACAGCAAATACAGGAGCATTGCCAGCAGATGTGAGCACAGCAATGCACTTGTGCCAAAACAAAACCAATTAAAAGTTGCAAAGAATAGAAAAACTGAAGCTAAGGAAAAAAAAAACAAAAAAACAGGAGCTTGCCATTACGAAGAATAGGATCTCTGTGAATAACCTTAGCAAAACAGGTGAATTCTATGTTAATTCAAAAACTAGCAAACCTTTGGGGAAAGAAACTCAAGAAGACACAAGAAAAAAAAAGATATCGAGGGATCTAGGAATGGAAGGATTAACACACTTGAAAGGTTCATACCGCAGTAAGGAATCTCTGGATTCCATGCAATCCCAGTCAAAGTTGCAGCAGTATTTGCCACAGAGAAGAAGAGAGAATCCTAAAGTTTCTAGCCAGCAACACGAGACCCTGACTAGGCAAAGGAATCCTCAGGAAAACGAACAAAGCAGCACGTGTCACAATTTCTGATTTCAACATAGAGGACGAAGCACGAGGTACCGAAACGGCACAGTCTGGGCCCCAAAACAGGCATGAAGACCCATGCAAAACAATTGAGAGCCCAGAGCCCAACTCAAACTTACATGGACAGCCCATTTTGGACCAGGGAGCCAAGTGGAGACAGCGGAGAAAGGAGAGTCTCTACAATAAACGGTGCTGGGAAGCCTGCACAGCCACATGGAACACAACGAGAGTACACCATGATGTTACACCTGGCACACACACCACCTGAAGTGGATTAAAGCCTTGAATGGCAGACTTGAAACCGTGAACCTTGTAGGAGAAGACCTAGGCAGAGTGCTCTTTGCCATCTGTCTGAGCCACCTATTTGGAAGAAGCATGTCTGACTGGGCAAGGGCAACAAAGGAAACAAGAAACAAACGGGACCACATCAAATGCACACACTTCTGCCCACTCAAGGAAACCATCAACTGAATACTAAGACACCACAACAATTGGGAGAGGATGTTTGCAAACCACACATCGGACAAGGGGTGAAAAGCCCAAAGATACAATCAACTCGCACGTCTCCACAAGAAAAAAAACAAGCCAATGAAAACCTGGTCAAAAGATGGAAGCAGAGATTTCTCCGAAGAAGACAGAAAGAGGGCCAGTAGGTGCATGAAAACTTGTTCACCATCATGAAGTCTCAGGAAAATGCAAATCCAAACTGCAAGGCCATGGCAGCTCACTGTGGTCAGCATGGCTAGAAGGAAGCAGACAGGAAATAACAAGTGTCAGAGAGGAGGTGCAGAGAAGGGAAGCCTCCTGCACTGCTGGTGGGAGTGTAACCCGGTGCAGCCACGATGCCAAAGGTGTGGAACTGCCTCAGAAATTTAAGTATCCATGTCCCGTATGACCCAGCTATTAATCTGCCGCTTGCTTATCCAAAAAAGTCAGAAAGACTACCGCATAAAGACATGTGCATGGCTGTGTTCACCACAGTCTTACTCCTGATATCCAAGACTTGGAAAGCACCCTGGTGTCCAGCAAGGGATGATTGGAGAAGGAAGATGGGCTATAGCCACACAATGGTATACCACTCAGCCGGAACAAATGATGCAATCCAGCCATTTGTGACCACCAGAATGGCTGTGAGGGTTTTAGGGGAAGTGTAACAAGCCCCAGTGAGAAATTCAAATACCATAGAATCTCACTTACAAGGCGAAGAAAAAGCAAGCACTAACCAACAGGTGGCACTGAACATTTGTATGCGGGCTCCCAGAGGCAAAGAGGGGCGGTGACGGAGGGTGAAAGAGAAGATTAGGCACAAGTGTGTGGTGAGGGCCTGTGATTAGTCTTACACTGGTGAAGATGATGTAAGCTACACAGAAGTCTAAAGCAATGAGGATGTGAATCTGGAAGTTATAGTACGTTCTAATGCAGGGTCATGGCTATAAATTCACCTCAAATCAAAAATCCAAAAAGGGGTCCAGAATGATGTCATAAAGCTTTGGGGGCGGAAAGAGTTTACAGAAGGTGAACTTCCAAGGATGGAAAATCACCTCCAAATGCTTACAGATGCTACAGAAAGGCAGACCATTCCAAATAGGTGAAGAGGAATACTACGAAGAGAACATGATCAGTCCTAAACCCATGAACGAACGGAAAATGTTACCGTCCATGATGTTATTACTAATCACCTTCACGAATAATCCAAACAGGCCCACGTCTTCCCAAGTTCAGGCAAAAGGTTGGTCCAAAAGTACAATTCAGGGCCGGCCCTGTGGTGGAGCAGGTAAGTGCCCACATTCCGCTTGGGCGGCCCGGGCCTCACTGTTTCACATTACGAGTGCATATCACATTAGTAGTGTTAGGAAATATAGATTTCATGGTATGGTGCGGGCAGAGATCATAAATAAGCAGCAATTGTGAGGATACGTTATCAATACGCACAAGAAAAGGAACCATAAGAATATTACAATCTATGGAAGTATCTGGTACACTTCCCAAAGGCAGAAGGAAGGAAAACTTGTGACCTGCCAAGGTGGAATTGGCAGAGTGCCACGAGATGACACCATCATTGTGCATCAGAACATTCCCTGGGCAACTTCAACTTGTGAGGGAGTCCAGGACTTTTTCTGGGTAAGGTCCACCCATTTTGCCATCTACCCAAGATATAAGAGATAAAACCCAGGATAATCTTACAGGAGTGACACCAGTGTCTAGAGAGAATGTAGGAGCCCTTTCGAAGTTCAAGGAGAAAGATAGAAACTGACAACAATTGCAGAAAAAGGAAAACTATCCTACCTAGACAGGGTGAGGAGTCAGACTGGTCTGAGATGGCTGTGAAACTCTGTGTGCACGGAGGTTGTCAGGACAACTTCGAATTTTGAGGTCGCTTATGACATCACGGTGAACATGTCCCCCAGGGTGGCCGCATGGTTACAGTCTGAGGATTGGCCTAGGCTAGGCTATTAAAGGGACAGATACCCAGAAACAGGTTTGGCAAACAGAAAGCAGGCACAGAAACTAGAAGAGATAAAACAGAGTCTGATGCAAGGGATAAGAAAGGAACCCTAGGCCACAAGTGAGAATAGAGGGACAGGCACGGAGAGGAGAACATTGTCATCTATTCAAGTCTATGGGGAGGTCATGCTGATTCAAGCTTGCAACTTCATTGGAAACAAGTGGCCGGACTTGGGGTTCATCACACCTACAGTGCCCTTGTGCCTTAAGCATAATGCAAAGTCAAGAAAGATGTCTTGAGGACATTGAAGAGAAGAATCGATGCCTCCTTTCCAAGGCCCATAGCATTCTTTGCAGGTCAGTCTCTTTTTCCGAAGCTCTGGTGTCACGTGGGCCCACTGGGCACATGGTAATGTGTCCCAAGAGATGTCTTGGAAGCCTTGAAGGAATGGAGCCCTGTCACGCTTGGGGTATGTCTCTTTGTTTGGAAGTGCTCTACAAGGGTGCTGAAAAGCACCCTCTTCCACAGGGCTTCGTTCCTTCGTGAAGGCTGCCCTCCCAGGCTAGTGTGCTCTGTTTGCCTCCATCGAAATTCTCTCCCCCTACCTCTTGCCGTAGAAGGATTATTGATTATGTGTTTTGACACCATATGTAAGGAAGTTGCACGAAAATTAGAACTTTACAGTTGTGTTTCAAGAAAAATAAACAGGCCAGGGTAGAGGATGTAGGGCAAACAAATGGCACACCCTATAAAAATTAAGTAAGCCCGTATCTGGACGGAATCTAGGGGAACGTTCAAGGATCAGGGGTCAAGTTCGAAACTTCCCAAATCCGGAAAAGAGACAGAAAAATATCTTTCCTGGAGAGTGGAATTCATCCGATTTGTCTAAGTTGTCTTGGAAACATTGTGTCCGTGAAGGGGGTTGCCAGGACCACCTCGAATTTGGAGTTTCTGATCTCAGGATGTCAAACCAACCCACATGACCACGTGTTCTCAGTGCTTAGTTTGACCTAGGCTAGGGTAGCCAAGAGTCCTACAAGTGACCGGTGCAAATTCAAGGACAACAACCAAGAGTCACGAAAGCACTCACACCTCACCCTAGAGAACATACAGCGATTAAAGAAATACAAACGAATCCCTCGGAATGAAGGAGAACGGACTGATAAGCATGTCTAAGGGAGATAGCTGAGAAAGACCATGACGAGTATACTATGGAAAAGAAAAAGAGGACCCAGAAAATGGAAGGTGAACAGAAATCACACCTGAATTATCCACAATGAAAGATGATGTCCGTCTTTAGACAGACTCTGCTGGAACGTTTGAAAGTCAGAGAAATTCACAAGGCAAAAAACGGCAGCGAAGGTCAAGCATGGGCTAACTGGGAAGGGTGAGTTATGAGACTGCTCCAAGCAGGCTCTGAAACCTGTATCCAGGAAGCATGCTGGACCTCAGAGACACAATTATGACAAATCCTCTGACATCACAATGGACCCGAAAAACAACCTAGCCTCATCTACACAGTGCTAGAGTTGGGCTCACTAGTATATTTAACTCCCATTGCACTCAACTGCACGTTGCCACTGAACATGTAAGTGGCCGGCCGGTGGTGCAGTGGTGAGGTCCGCACCTTCTGGGTCTGTGGCCCAGTATGGGCTGGGTGGAATCCTCGGTTTGGGCCTCCTCACCACTGCTTCAGTTGTTCTGGTGCAGGCGTCCGAGGTAGAGTAGAGGCAGATGGGAAGGGACGTTGGACACGGCCAGACTTCCACAGCAAATACAGGAGCATTGCCAGCAGATGTGAGCACAGCAATGCACTTGTGCCAAAACAAAACCAATTAAAAGTTGCAAAGAATAGAAAAACTGAAGCTAAGGAAAAAAAAAACAAAAAAACAGGAGCTTGCCATTACGAAGAATAGGATCTCTGTGAATAACCTTAGCAAAACAGGTGAATTCTATGTTAATTCAAAAACTAGCAAACCTTTGGGGAAAGAAACTCAAGAAGACACAAGAAAAAAAAAGATATCGAGGGATCTAGGAATGGAAGGATTAACACACTTGAAAGGTTCATACCGCAGTAAGGAATCTCTGGATTCCATGCAATCCCAGTCAAAGTTGCAGCAGTATTTGCCACAGAGAAGAAGAGAGAATCCTAAAGTTTCTAGCCAGCAACACGAGACCCTGACTAGGCAAAGGAATCCTCAGGAAAACGAACAAAGCAGCACGTGTCACAATTTCTGATTTCAACATAGAGGACGAAGCGCGAGGTACCGAAACGGCACAGTCTGGGCCCCAAAACAGGCATGAAGACCCATGCAAAACAATTGAGAGCCCAGAGCCCAACTCAAACTTACATGGACAGCCCATTTTGGACCAGGGAGCCAAGTGGAGACAGCGGAGAAAGGAGAGTCTCTACAATAAACGGTGCTGGGAAGCCTGCACAGCCACATGGAACACAACGAGAGTACACCATGATGTTACACCTGGCACACACACCACCTGAAGTGGATTAAAGCCTTGAATGGCAGACTTGAAACCGTGAACCTTGTAGGAGAAGACCTAGGCAGAGTGCTCTTTGCCATCTGTCTGAGCCACCTATTTGGAAGAAGCATGTCTGACTGGGCAAGGGCAACAAAGGAAACAAGAAACAAACGGGACCACATCAAATGCACACACTTCTGCCCACTCAAGGAAACCATCAACTGAATACTAAGACACCACAACAATTGGGAGAGGATGTTTGCAAACCACACATCGGACAAGGGGTGAAAAGCCCAAAGATACAATCAACTCGCACGTCTCCACAAGAAAAAAAACAAGCCAATGAAAACCTGGTCAAAAGATGGAAGCAGAGATTTCTCCGAAGAAGACAGAAAGAGGGCCAGTAGGTGCATGAAAACTTGTTCACCATCATGAAGTCTCAGGAAAATGCAAATCCAAACTGCAAGGCCATGGCAGCTCACTGTGGTCAGCATGGCTAGAAGGAAGCAGACAGGAAATAACAAGTGTCAGAGAGGAGGTGCAGAGAAGGGAAGCCTCCTGCACTGCTGGTGGGAGTGTAACCCGGTGCAGCCACGATGCCAAAGGTGTGGAACTGCCTCAGAAATTTAAGTATCCATGTCCCGTATGACCCAGCTATTAATCTGCCGCTTGCTTATCCAAAAAAGTCAGAAAGACTACCGCATAAAGACATGTGCATGGCTGTGTTCACCACAGTCTTACTCCTGATATCCAAGACTTGGAAAGCACCCTGGTGTCCAGCAAGGGATGATTGGAGAAGGAAGATGGGCTATAGCCACACAATGGTATACCACTCAGCCGGAACAAATGATGCAATCCAGCCATTTGTGACCACCAGAATGGCTGTGAGGGTTTTAGGGGAAGTGTAACAAGCCCCAGTGAGAAATTCAAATACCATAGAATCTCACTTACAAGGCGAAGAAAAAGCAAGCACTAACCAACAGGTGGCACTGAACATTTGTATGCGGGCTCCCAGAGGCAAAGAGGGGCGGTGACGGAGGGTGAAAGAGAAGATTAGGCACAAGTGTGTGGTGAGGGCCTGTGATTAGTCTTACACTGGTGAAGATGATGTAAGCTACACAGAAGTCTAAAGCAATGAGGATGTGAATCTGGAAGTTATAGTACGTTCTAATGCAGGGTCATGGCTATAAATTCACCTCAAATCAAAAATCCAAAAAGGGGTCCAGAATGATGTCATAAAGCTTTGGGGGCGGAAAGAGTTTACAGAAGGTGAACTTCCAAGGATGGAAAATCACCTCCAAATGCTTACAGATGCTACAGAAAGGCAGACCATTCCAAATAGGTGAAGAGGAATACTACGAAGAGAACATGATCAGTCCTAAACCCATGAACGAACGGAAAATGTTACCGTCCATGATGTTATTACTAATCACCTTCACAAATAATCCAAACAGGCCCACGTCTTCCCAAGTTCAGGCAAAAGGTTGGTCCAAAAGTACAATTCAGGGCCGGCCCTGTGGTGGAGCAGGTAAGTGCCCACATTCCGCTTGGGCGGCCCGGGCCTCACTGTTTCACATTACGAGTGCATATCACATTAGTAGTGTTAGGAAATATAGATTTCATGGTATGGTGCGGGCAGAGATCATAAATAAGCAGCAATTGTGAGGATACGTTATCAATACGCACAAGAAAAGGAACCATAAGAATATTACAATCTATGGAAGTATCTGGTACACTTCCCAAAGGCAGAAGGAAGGAAAACTTGTGACCTGCCAAGGTGGAATTGGCAGAGTGCCACGAGATGACACCATCATTGTGCATCAGAACATTCCCTGGGCAACTTCAACTTGTGAGGGAGTCCAGGACTTTTTCTGGGTAAGGTCCACCCATTTTGCCATCTACCCAAGATATAAGAGATAAAACCCAGGATAATCTTACAGGAGTGACACCAGTGTCTAGAGAGAATGTAGGAGCCCTTTCGAAGTTCAAGGAGAAAGATAGAAACTGACAACAATTGCAGAAAAAGGAAAACTATCCTACCTAGACAGGGTGAGGAGTCAGACTGGTCTGAGATGGCTGTGAAACTCTGTGTGCACGGAGGTTGTCAGGACAACTTCGAATTTTGAGGTCGCTTATGACATCACGGTGAACATGTCCCCCAGGGTGGCCGCATGGTTACAGTCTGAGGATTGGCCTAGGCTAGGCTATTAAAGGGACAGATACCCAGAAACAGGTTTGGCAAACAGAAAGCAGGCACAGAAACTAGAAGAGATAAAACAGAGTCTGATGCAAGGGATAAGAAAGGAACCCTAGGCCACAAGTGAGAATAGAGGGACAGGCACGGAGAGGAGAACATTGTCATCTATTCAAGTCTATGGGGAGGTCATGCTGATTCAAGCTTGCAACTTCATTGGAAACAAGTGGCCGGACTTGGGGTTCATCACACCTACAGTGCCCTTGTGCCTTAAGCATAATGCAAAGTCAAGAAAGATGTCTTGAGGACATTGAAGAGAAGAATCGATGCCTCCTTTCCAAGGCCCATAGCATTCTTTGCAGGTCAGTCTCTTTTTCCGAAGCTCTGGTGTCACGTGGGCCCACTGGGCACATGGTAATGTGTCCCAAGAGATGTCTTGGAAGCCTTGAAGGAATGGAGCCCTGTCACGCTTGGGGTATGTCTCTTTGTTTGGAAGTGCTCTACAAGGGTGCTGAAAAGCACCCTCTTCCACAGGGCTTCGTTCCTTCGTGAAGGCTGCCCTCCCAGGCTAGTGTGCTCTGTTTGCCTCCATCGAAATTCTCTCCCCCTACCTCTTGCCGTAGAAGGATTATTGATTATGTGTTTTGACACCATATGTAAGGAAGTTGCACGAAAATTAGAACTTTACAGTTGTGTTTCAAGAAAAATAAACAGGCCAGGGTAGAGGATGTAGGGCAAACAAATGGCACACCCTATAAAAATTAAGTAAGCCCGTATCTGGACGGAATCTAGGGGAACGTTCAAGGATCAGGGGTCAAGTTCGAAACTTCCCAAATCCGGAAAAGAGACAGAAAAATATCTTTCCTGGAGAGTGGAATTCATCCGATTTGTCTAAGTTGTCTTGGAAACATTGTGTCCGTGAAGGGGGTTGCCAGGACCACCTCGAATTTGGAGTTTCTGATCTCAGGATGTCAAACCAACCCACATGACCACGTGTTCTCAGTGCTTAGTTTGACCTTGGCTAGGGTAGCCAAGAGTCCTACAAGTGACCGGTGCAAATTCAAGGACAACAACCAAGAGTCACGAAAGCACTCACACCTCACCCTAGAGAACATACAGCGATTAAAGAAATACAAACTAATCCCTTGGAATGAAGGAGAACGGACTGATAAGCATGTCTAAGGGAGATAGCTGAGAAAGACCATGACGAGTATACTATGGAAAAGAAAAAGAGGACCCAGAAAATGGAAGGTGAACAGAAATCACACCTGAATTATCCACAATGAAAGATGATGTCCGTCTTTAGACAGACTCTGCTGGAACGTTTGAAAGTCAGAGAAATTCACAAGGCAAAAAACGGCAGCGAAGGTCAAGCATGGGCTAACTGGGAAGGGTGAGTTATGAGACTGCTCCAAGCAGGCTCTGAAACCTGTATCCAGGAAGCATGCTGGACCTCAGAGACACAATTATGACAAATCCTCTGACATCACAATGGACCCGAAAAACAACCTAGCCTCATCTACACAGTGCTAGAGTTGGGCTCACTAGTATATTTAACTCCCGTTGCACTCAACTGCACGTTGCCACTGAACATGTAAGTGGCCGGCCGGTGGTGCAGTGGTGAGGTCCGCACCTTCTGGGTCTGTGGCCCAGTATGGGCTGGGTGGAATCCTCGGTTTGGGCCTCCTCACCACTGCTTCAGTTGTTCTGGTGCAGGCGTCCGAGGTAGAGTAGAGGCAGATGGGAAGGGACGTTGGACAGGGCCAGACTTCCACAGCAAATACAGGAGCATTGCCAGCAGATGTGAGCACAGCAATGCACTTGTGCCAAAACAAAACCAATTAAAAGTTGCAAAGAATAGAAAAACTGAAGCTAAGGAAAAAAAAAACAAAAAAACAGGAGCTTGCCATTACGAAGAATAGGATCTCTGTGAATAACCTTAGCAAAACAGGTGAATTCTATGTTAATTCAAAAACTAGCAAACCTTTGGGGAAAGAAACTCAAGAAGACACAAGAAAAAAAAAGATATCGAGGGATCTAGGAATGGAAGGATTAACACACTTGAAAGGTTCATACCGCAGTAAGGAATCTCTGGATTCCATGCAATCCCAGTCAAAGTTGCAGCAGTATTTGCCACAGAGAAGAAGAGAGAATCCTAAAGTTTCTAGCCAGCAACACGAGACCCTGACTAGGCAAAGGAATCCTCAGGAAAACGAACAAAGCAGCACGTGTCACAATTTCTGATTTCAACATAGAGGACGAAGCACTAGGTACCGAAACGGCACAGTCTGGGCCCCAAAACAGGCATGAAGACCCATGCAAAACAATTGAGAGCCCAGAGCCCAACTCAAACTTACATGGACAGCCCATTTTGGACCAGGGAGCCAAGTGGAGACAGCGGAGAAAGGAGAGTCTCTACAATAAACGGTGCTGGGAAGCCTGCACAGCCACATGGAACACAACGAGAGTACGCCATGATGTTACACCTGGCACACACACCACCTGAAATGGATTAAAGCCTTGAATGGCAGACTTGAAACCGTGAACCTTGTAGGAGAAGACCTAGGCAGAGTGCTCTTTGCCATCTGTCTGAGCCGCCTATTTGGAAGAAGCATGTCTGACTGGGCAAGGGCAACAAAGGAAACAAGAAACAAACGGGACCACATCAAATGCACACACTTCTGCCCACTCAAGGAAACCATCAACTGAATACTAAGACACCACAACAATTGGGAGAGGATGTTTGCAAACCACACATCGGACAAGGGGTGAAAAGCCCAAAGATACAATCAACTCGCACGTCTCCACAAGAAAAGAAACAAGCCAATGAAAACCTGGTCAAAAGATGGAAGCAGAGATTTCTCCGAAGAAGACAGAAAGAGGGCCAGTAGGTGCATGAAAACTTGTTCACCATCATGAAGTCTCAGGAAAATGCAAATCCAAACTGCAAGGCCATGGCAGCTCACTGTGGTCAGCATGGCTAGAAGGAAGCAGACAGGAAATAACAAGTGTCAGAGAGGAGGTGGAGAGAAGGGAAGCCTCCTGCACTGCTGGTGGGAGTGTAACCCGGTGCAGCCACGATGCCAAAGGTGTGGAACTGCCTCAGAAGTTTAAGTATCCATGTCCCGTATGACCCAGCTATTAATCTGCCGCTTGCTTATCCAAAAAAGTCAGAAAGACTACCGCATAAAGACATGTGCATGGCTGTGTTCACCACAGTCTTACTCCTGATATCCAAGACTTGGAAAGCACCCTGGTGTCCAGCAAGGGATGATTGGAGAAGGAAGATGGGCTATAGCCACACAATGGTATACCACTCAGCCGGAACAAATGATGCAATCCAGCCGTTTGTGACCACCAGAATGGCTGTGAGGGTTTTAGGGGAAGTGTAACAAGCCCCAGTGAGAAATTCAAATACCATAGAATCTCACTTACAAGGCGAAGAAAAAGCAAGCACTAACCAACAGGTGGCACTGAACATTTGTATGCGGGCTCCCAGAGGCAAAGAGGGGCGGTGACGGAGGGTGAAAGAGAAGATTAGGCACAAGTGTGTGGTGAGGGCCTGTGATTAGTCTTACACTGGTGAAGATGATGTAAGCTACACAGAAGTCTAAAGCAATGAGGACGTGAATCTGGAAGTTATAGTACGTTCTAATGCAGGGTCATGGCTATAAATTCACCTCAAATCAAAAATCCAAAAAGGGGTCCAGAATGATGTCATAAAGCTTTGGGGGCGGAAAGAGTTTACAGAAGGTGAACTTCCAAGGATGGAAAATCACCTCCAAATGCTTACAGATGCTACAGAAAGGCAGACCATTCCAAATAGGTGAAGAGGAATACTACGAAGAGAACATGATCAGTCCTAAACCCATGAACGAACGGAAAATGTTACCGTCCATGATGTTATTACTAATCACCTTCACGAATAATCCAAACAGGCCCACGTCTTCCCAAGTTCAGGCAAAAGGTTGGTCCAAAAGTACAATTCAGGGCCGGCCCTGTGGTGGAGCAGGTAAGTGCCCACATTCCGCTTGGGCGGCCCGGGCCTCACTGTTTCACATTACGAGTGCATATCACATTAGTAGTGTTAGGAAATATAGATTTCATGGTATGGTGCGGGCAGAGATCATAAATAAGCAGCAATTGTGAGGATACGTTATCAATACGCACAAGAAAAGGAACCATAAGAATATTACAATCTATGGAAGTATCTGGTACACTTCCCAAAGGCAGAAGGAAGGAAAACTTGTGACCTGCCAAGGTGGAATTGGCAGAGTGCCACGAGATGACACCATCATTGTGCATCAGAACATTCCCTGGGCAACTTCAACTTGTGAGGGAGTCCAGGACTTTTTCTGGGTAAGGTCCACCCATTTTGCCATCTACCCAAGATATAAGAGATAAAACCCAGGATAATCTTACAGGAGTGAAACCAGTGTCTAGAGAGAATGTAGGAGCCCTTTCGAAGTTCAAGGAGAAAGATAGAAACTGACAACAATTGCAGAAAAAGGAAAACTATCCTACCTAGACAGGGTGAGGAGTCAGACTGGTCTGAGATGGCTGTGAAACTCTGTGTGCACGGAGGTTGTCAGGACAACTTCGAATTTTGAGGTCGCTTATGACATCACGGTGAACATGTCCCCCAGGGTGGCCGCATGGTTACAGTCTGAGGATTGGCCTAGGCTAGGCTATTAAAGGGACAGATACCCAGAAACAGGTTTGGCAAACAGAAAGCAGGCACAGAAACTAGAAGAGATAAAACAGAGTCTGATGCAAGGGATAAGAAAGGAACCCTAGGCCACAAGTGAGAATAGAGGGACAGGCACGGAGAGGAGAACATTGTCATCTATTCAAGTCTATGGGGAGGTCATGCTGATTCAAGCTTGCAACTTCATTGGAAACAAATGGCCGGACTTGGCGTTCATCACACCTACAGTGCCCTTGTGCCTTAAGCATAATGCAAAGTCAAGAAAGATGTCTTGAGGACATTGAAGAGAAGAATCGATGCCTCCTTTCCAAGGCCCATAGCATTCTTTGAAGGTCAGTCTCTTTTTCCGAAGCTCTGGTGTCACGTGGGCCCACTGGGCACATGGTAATGTGTCCCAAGAGATGTCTTGGAAGCCTTGAAGGAATGGAGCCCTGTCAAGCTTGGGGTATGTCTCTTTGTTTGGAAGTGCTCTACAAGGGTGCTGAAAAGCACCCTCTTCCACAGGGCTTCGTTCCTTCGTGAAGGCTGCCCTCCCAGGCTAGTGTGCTCTGTTTGCCTCCATCGAAATTCTCTCCCCCTACCTCTTGCCGTAGAAGGATTATTGATTATGTGTTTTGACACCATATGTAAGGAAGTTGCACGAAAATTAGAACTTTACAGTTGTGTTTCAAGAAAAATAAACAGGCCAGGGTAGAGGATGTAGGGCAAACAAATGGCACACCCTATAAAAATTAAGTAAGCCCGTATCTGGACGGAATCTAGGGGAACGTTCAAGGATCAGGGGTCAAGTTCGAAACTTCCCAAATCCGGAAAAGAGACAGAAAAATATCTTTCCTGGAGAGTGGAATTCATCCGATTTGTCTAAGTTGTCTTGGAAACATTGTGTCCGTGAAGGGGGTTGCCAGGACCACCTCGAATTTGGAGTTTCTGATCTCAGGATGTCAAACCAACCCACATGACCACGTGTTCTCAGTGCTTAGTTTGACCTTGGCTAGGGTAGCCAAGAGTCCTACAAGTGACCGGTGCAAATTCAAGGACAACAACCAAGAGTCACGAAAGCACTCACACCTCACCCTAGAGAACATACAGCGATTAAAGAAATACAAACTAATCCCTTGGAATGAAGGAGAACGGACTGATAAGCATGTCTAAGGGAGATAGCTGAGAAAGACCCTGACGAGTATACTATGGAAAAGAAAAAGAGGACCCAGAAAATGGAAGGTGAACAGAAATCACACCTGAATTATCCACAATGAAAGATGATGTCCGTCTTTAGACAGACTCTGCTGGAACGTTTGAAAGTCAGAGAAATTCACAAGCCAAAAAACGGCAGCGAAGGTCAAGCATGGGCTAACTGGGAAGGGTGAGTTATGAGACTGCTCCAAGCAGGCTCTGAAACCTGTATCCAGGAAGCATGCTGGACCTCAGAGACACAATTATGACAAATCCTCTGACATCACAATGGACCCGAAAAACAACCTAGCCTCATCTACACAGTGCTAGAGTTGGGCTCACTAGTATATTTAACTCCCATTGCACTCAACTGCACGTTGCCACTGAACATGTAAGTGGCCGGCCGGTGGTGCAGTGGTGAGGTCCGCACCTTCTGGGTCTGTGGCCCAGTATGGGCTGGGTGGAATCCTCGGTTTGGGCCTCCTCACCACTGCTTCAGTTGTTCTGGTGCAGGCGTCCGAGGTAGAGTAGAGGCAGATGGGAAGGGACGTTGGACAGGGCCAGACTTCCACAGCAAATACAGGAGCATTGCCAGCAGATGTGAGCACAGCAATGCACTTGTGCCAAAACAAAACCAATTAAAAGTTGCAAAGAATAGAAAAACTGAAGCTAAGGAAAAAAAAAAAAAAAAAAACAGGAGCTTGCCATTACGAAGAATAGGATCTCTGTGAATAACCTTAGCAAAACAGGTGAATTCTATGTTAATTCAAAAACTAGCAAACCTTTGGGGAAAGAAACTCAAGAAGACACAAGAAAAAAAAAGATATCGAGGGATCTAGGAATGGAAGGATTAACACACTTGAAAGGTTCATACCGCAGTAAGGAATCTCTGGATTCCATGCAATCCCAGTCAAAGTTGCAGCAGTATTTGCCACAGAGAAGAAGAGAGAATCCTAAAGTTTCTAGCCAGCAACACGAGACCCTGACTAGGCAAAGGAATCCTCAGGAAAACGAACAAAGCAGCACGTGTCACAATTTCTGATTTCAACATAGAGGACGAAGCGCGAGGTACCGAAACGGCACAGTCTGGGCCCCAAAACAGGCATGAAGACCCATGCAAAACAATTGAGAGCCCAGAGCCCAACTCAAACTTACATGGACAGCCCATTTTGGACCAGGGAGCCAAGTGGAGACAGCGGAGAAAGGAGAGTCTCTACAATAAACGGTGCTGGGAAGCCTGCACAGCCACATGGAACACAACGAGAGTACGCCATGATGTTACACCTGGCACACACACCACCTGAAATGGATTAAAGCCTTGAATGGCAGACTTGAAACCGTGAACCTTGTAGGAGAAGACCTAGGCAGAGTGCTCTTTGCCATCTGTCTGAGCCGCCTATTTGGAAGAAGCATGTCTGACTGGGCAAGGGCAACAAAGGAAACAAGAAACAAACGGGACCACATCAAATGCACACACTTCTGCCCACTCAAGGAAACCATCAACTGAATACTAAGACACCACAACAATTGGGAGAGGATGTTTGCAAACCACACATCGGACAAGGGGTGAAAAGCCCAAAGATACAATCAACTCGCACGTCTCCACAAGAAAAAAAACAAGCCAATGAAAACCTGGTCAAAAGATGGAAGCAGAGATTTCTCCGAAGAAGACAGAAAGAGGGCGAATAGGTGCATGAAAACTTGTTCACCATCATGAAGTCTCAGGAAAATGCAAATCCAAACTGCAAGGCCATGGCAGCTCACTGTGGTCAGCATGGCTAGAAGGAAGCAGACAGGAAATAACAAGTGTCAGAGAGGAGGTGGAGAGAAGGGAAGCCTCCTGCACTGCTGGTGGGAGTGTAACCCGGTGCAGCCACGATGCCAAAGGTGTGGAACTGCCTCAGAAGTTTAAGTATCCATGTCCCGTATGACCCAGCTATTAATCTGCCGCTTGCTTATC
Organism: Equus asinus; assembly: GCF_041296235.1. Lineage (NCBI taxonomy): Eukaryota > Metazoa > Chordata > Mammalia > Perissodactyla > Equidae > Equus > Equus asinus. The sequence continues at coordinate 6,113,103 of NC_091813.1, read as the reverse complement.
CAAAACAGTCAGAAAGACTACCGCATAAAGACATGTGCATGGCTGTGTTCACCACAGTCTTACTCCTGATATCCAAGACTTGGAAAGCACCCTGGTGTCCAGCAAGGGATGATTGGAGAAGGAAGATGGGCTATAGCCACACAATGGTATACCACTCAGCCGGAACAAATGATGCAATCCAGCCGTTTGTGACCACCAGAATGGCTGTGAGGGTTTTAGGGGAAGTGTAACAAGCCCCAGTGAGAAATTCAAATACCATAGAATCTCACTTACAAGGCGAAGAAAAAGCAAGCACTAACCAACAGGTGGCACTGAACATTTGTATGCGGGCTCCCAGAGGCAAAGAGGGGCGGTGACGGAGGGTGAAAGAGAAGATTAGGCACAAGTGTGTGGTGAGGGCCTGTGATTAGTCTTACACTGGTGAAGATGATGTAAGCTACACAGAAGTCTAAAGCAATGAGGACGTGAATCTGGAAGTTATAGTACGTTCTAATGCAGGGTCATGGCTATAACTTCACCTCAAATCAAAAATCCAAAAAGGGGTCCAGAATGATGTCATAAAGCTTTGGGGGCGGAAAGAGTTTACAGAAGGTGAACTTCCAAGGATGGAAAATCACCTCCAAATGCTTACAGATGCTACAGAAAGGCAGACCATTCCAAATAGGTGAAGAGGAATACTACGAAGAGAACATGATCAGTCCTAAACCCATGAACGAACGGAAAATGTTACCGTCCATGATGTTATTACTAATCACCTTCACGAATAATCCAAACAGGCCCACGTCTTCCCAAGTTCAGGCAAAAGGTTGGTCCAAAAGTACAATTCAGGGCCGGCCCTGTGGTGGAGCAGGTAAGTGCCCACATTCCGCTTGGGCGGCCCGGGCCTCACTGTTTCACATTACGAGTGCATATCACATTAGTAGTGTTAGGAAATATAGATTTCATGGTATGGTGCGGGCAGAGATCATAAATAAGCAGCAATTGTGAGGATACGTTATCAATACGCACAAGAAAAGGAACCATAAGAATATTACAATCTATGGAAGTATCTGGTACACTTCCCAAAGGCAGAAGGAAGGAAAACTTGTGACCTGCCAAGGTGGAATTGGCAGAGTGCCACGAGATGACACCATCATTGTGCATCAGAACATTCCCTGGGCAACTTCAACTTGTGAGGGAGTCCAGGACTTTTTCTGGGTAAGGTCCACCCATTTTGCCATCTACCCAAGATATAAGAGATAAAACCCAGGATAATCTTACAGGAGTGAAACCAGTGTCTAGAGAGAATGTAGGAGCCCTTTCGAAGTTCAAGGAGAAAGATAGAAACTGACAACAATTGCAGAAAAAGGAAAACTATCCTACCTAGACAGGGTGAGGAGTCAGACTGGTCTGAGATGGCTGTGAAACTCTGTGTGCACGGAGGTTGTCAGGACAACTTCGAATTTTGAGGTCGCTTATGACATCACGGTGAACATGTCCCCCAGGGTGGCCGCATGGTTACAGTCTGAGGATTGGCCTAGGCTAGGCTATTAAAGGGACAGATACCCAGAAACAGGTTTGGCAAACAGAAAGCAGGCACAGAAACTAGAAGAGATAAAACAGAGTCTGATGCAAGGGATAAGAAAGGAACCCTAGGCCACAAGTGAGAATAGAGGGACAGGCACGGAGAGGAGAACATTGTCATCTATTCAAGTCTATGGGGAGGTCATGCTGATTCAAGCTTGCAACTTCATTGGAAACAAGTGGCCGGACTTGGCGTTCATCACACCTACAGTGCCCTTGTGCCTTAAGCATAATGCAAAGTCAAGAAAGATGTCTTGAGGACATTGAAGAGAAGAATCGATGCCTCCTTTCCAAGGCCCATAGCATTCTTTGCAGGTCAGTCTCTTTTTCCGAAGCTCTGGTGTCACGTGGGCCCACTGGGCACATGGTAATGTGTCCCAAGAGATGTCTTGGAAGCCTTGAAGGAATGGAGCCCTGTCAAGCTTGGGGTATGTCTCTTTGTTTGGAAGTGCTCTACAAGGGTGCTGAAAAGCACCCTCTTCCACAGGGCTTCGTTCCTTCGTGAAGGCTGCCCTCCCAGGCTAGTGTGCTCTGTTTGCCTCCATCGAAATTCTCTCCCCCTACCTCTTGCCGTAGAAGGATTATTGATTATGTGTTTTGACACCATATGTAAGGAAGTTGCACGAAAATTAGAACTTTACAGTTGTGTTTCAAGAAAAATAAACAGGCCAGGGTAGAGGATGTAGGGCAAACAAATGGCACACCCTATAAAAATTAAGTAAGCCCGTATCTGGACGGAATCTAGGGGAACGTTCAAGGATCAGGGGTCAAGTTCGAAACTTCCCAAATCCGGAAAAGAGACAGAAAAATATCTTTCCTGGAGAGTGGAATTCATCCGATTTGTCTAAGTTGTCTTGGAAACATTGTGTCCGTGAAGGGGGTTGCCAGGACCACCTCGAATTTGGAGTTTCTGATCTCAGGATGTCAAACCAACCCACATGACCACGTGTTCTCAGTGCTTAGTTTGACCTAGGCTAGGGTAGCCAAGAGTCCTACAAGTGACCGGTGCAAATTCAAGGACAACAACCAAGAGTCACGAAAGCACTCACACCTCACCCTAGAGAACATACAGCGATTAACGAAATACAAACGAATCCCTCGGAATGAAGGAGAACGGACTGATAAGCATGTCTAAGGGAGATAGCTGAGAAAGACCATGACGAGTATACTATGGAAAAGAAAAAGAGGACCCAGAAAATGGAAGGTGAACAGAAATCACACCTGAATTATCCACAATGAAAGATGATGTCCGTCTTTAGACAGACTCTGCTGGAACGTTTGAAAGTCAGAGAAATTCACAAGGCAAAAAACGGCAGCGAAGGTCAAGCATGGGCTAACTGGGAAGGGTGAGTTATGAGACTGCTCCAAGCAGGCTCTGAAACCTGTATCCAGGAAGCATGCTGGACCTCAGAGACACAATTATGACAAATCCTCTGACATCACAATGGACCCTAAAAACAACCTAGCCTCATCTACACAGTGCTAGAGTTGGGCTCACTAGTATATTTAACTCCCATTGCACTCAACTGCACGTTGCCACTGAACATGTAAGTGGCCGGCCGGTGGTGCAGTGGTGAGGTCCGCACCTTCTGGGTCTGTGGCCCAGTATGGGCTGGGTGGAATCCTCGGTTTGGGCCTCCTCACCACTGCTTCAGTTGTTCTGGTGCAGGCGTCCGAGGTAGAGTAGAGGCAGATGGGAAGGGACGTTGGACAGGGCCAGACTTCCACAGCAAATACAGGAGCATTGCCAGCAGATGTGAGCACAGCAATGCACTTGTGCCAAAACAAAACCAATTAAAAGTTGCAAAGAATAGAAAAACTGAAGCTAAGGAAAAAAAAAACAAAAAAACAGGAGCTTGCCATTACGAAGAATAGGATCTCTGTGAATAACCTTAGCAAAACAGGTGAATTCTATGTTAATTCAAAAACTAGCAAACCTTTGGGGAAAGAAACTCAAGAAGACACAAGAAAAAAAAAGATATCGAGGGATCTAGGAATGGAAGGATTAACACACTTGAAAGGTTCATACCGCAGTAAGGAATCTCTGGATTCCATGCAATCCCAGTCAAAGTTGCAGCAGTATTTGCCACAGAGAAGAAGAGAGAATCCTAAAGTTTCTAGCCAGCAACACGAGACCCTGACTAGGCAAAGGAATCCTCAGGAAAACGAACAAAGCAGCACGTGTCACAATTTCTGATTTCAACATAGAGGACGAAGCGCGAGGTACCGAAACGGCACAGTCTGGGCCCCAAAACAGGCATGAAGACCCATGCAAAACAATTGAGAGCCCAGAGCCCAACTCAAACTTACATGGACAGCCCATTTTGGACCAGGGAGCCAAGTGGAGACAGCGGAGAAAGGAGAGTCTCTACAATAAACGGTGCTGGGAAGCCTGCACAGCCACATGGAACACAACGAGAGTACGCCATGATGTTACACCTGGCACACACACCACCTGAAATGGATTAAAGCCTTGAATGGCAGACTTGAAACCGTGAACCTTGTAGGAGAAGACCTAGGCAGAGTGCTCTTTGCCATCTGTCTGAGCCGCCTATTTGGAAGAAGCATGTCTGACTGGGCAAGGGCAACAAAGGAAACAAGAAACAAACGGGACCACATCAAATGCACACACTTCTGCCCACTCAAGGAAACCATCAACTGAATACTAAGACACCACAACAATTGGGAGAGGATGTTTGCAAACCACACATCGGACAAGGGGTGAAAAGCCCAAAGATACAATCAACTCGCACGTCTCCACAAGAAAAAAAACAAGCCAATGAAAACCTGGTCAAAAGATGGAAGCAGAGATTTCTCCGAAGAAGACAGAAAGAGGGCGAGTAGGTGCATGAAAACTTGTTCACCATCATGAAGTCTCAGGAAAATGCAAATCCAAACTGCAAGGCCATGGCAGCTCACTGTGGTCAGCATGGCTAGAAGGAAGCAGACAGGAAATAACAAGTGTCAGAGAGGAGGTGGAGAGAAGGGAAGCCTCCTGCACTGCTGGTGGGAGTGTAACCCGGTGCAGCCACGATGCCAAAGGTGTGGAACTGCCTCAGAAGTTTAAGTATCCATGTCCCGTATGACCCAGCTATTAATCTGCCGCTTGCTTATCCAAAACAGTCAGAAAGACTACCGCATAAAGACATGTGCATGGCTGTGTTCACCACAGTCTTACTCCTGATATCCAAGACTTGGAAAGCACCCTGGTGTCCAGCAAGGGATGATTGGAGAAGGAAGATGGGCTATAGCCACACAATGGTATACCACTCAGCCGGAACAAATGATGCAATCCAGCCGTTTGTGACCACCAGAATGGCTGTGAGGGTTTTAGGGGAAGTGTAACAAGCCCCAGTGAGAAATTCAAATACCATAGAATCTCACTTACAAGGCGAAGAAAAAGCAAGCACTAACCAACAGGTGGCACTGAACATTTGTATGCGGGCTCCCAGAGGCAAAGAGGGGCGGTGACGGAGGGTGAAAGAGAAGATTAGGCACAAGTGTGTGGTGAGGGCCTGTGATTAGTCTTACACTGGTGAAGATGATGTAAGCTACACAGAAGTCTAAAGCAATGAGGACGTGAATCTGGAAGTTATAGTACGTTCTAATGCAGGGTCATGGCTATAACTTCACCTCAAATCAAAAATCCAAAAAGGGGTCCAGAATGATGTCATAAAGCTTTGGGGGCGGAAAGAGTTTACAGAAGGTGAACTTCCAAGGATGGAAAATCACCTCCAAATGCTTACAGATGCTACAGAAAGGCAGACCATTCCAAATAGGTGAAGAGGAATACTACGAAGAGAACATGATCAGTCCTAAACCCATGAACGAACGGAAAATGTTACCGTCCATGATGTTATTACTAATCACCTTCACGAATAATCCAAACAGGCCCACGTCTTCCCAAGTTCAGGCAAAAGGTTGGTCCAAAAGTACAATTCAGGGCCGGCCCTGTGGTGGAGCAGGTAAGTGCCCACATTCCGCTTGGGCGGCCCGGGCCTCACTGTTTCACATTACGAGTGCATATCACATTAGTAGTGTTAGGAAATATAGATTTCATGGTATGGTGCGGGCAGAGATCATAAATAAGCAGCAATTGTGAGGATACGTTATCAATACGCACAAGAAAAGGAACCATAAGAATATTACAATCTATGGAAGTATCTGGTACACTTCCCAAAGGCAGAAGGAAGGAAAACTTGTGACCTGCCAAGGTGGAATTGGCAGAGTGCCACGAGATGACACCATCATTGTGCATCAGAACATTCCCTGGGCAACTTCAACTTGTGAGGGAGTCCAGGACTTTTTCTGGGTAAGGTCCACCCATTTTGCCATCTACCCAAGATATAAGAGATAAAACCCAGGATAATCTTACAGGAGTGAAACCAGTGTCTAGAGAGAATGTAGGAGCCCTTTCGAAGTTCAAGGAGAAAGATAGAAACTGACAACAATTGCAGAAAAAGGAAAACTATCCTACCTAGACAGGGTGAGGAGTCAGACTGGTCTGAGATGGCTGTGAAACTCTGTGTGCACGGAGGTTGTCAGGACAACTTCGAATTTTGAGGTCGCTTATGACATCACGGTGAACATGTCCCCCAGGGTGGCCGCATGGTTACAGTCTGAGGATTGGCCTAGGCTAGGCTATTAAAGGGACAGATACCCAGAAACAGGTTTGGCAAACAGAAAGCAGGCACAGAAACTAGAAGAGATAAAACAGAGTCTGATGCAAGGGATAAGAAAGGAACCCTAGGCCACAAGTGAGAATAGAGGGACAGGCACGGAGAGGAGAACATTGTCATCTATTCAAGTCTATGGGGAGGTCATGCTGATTCAAGCTTGCAACTTCATTGGAAACAAATGGCCGGACTTGGCGTTCATCACACCTACAGTGCCCTTGTGCCTTAAGCATAATGCAAAGTCAAGAAAGATGTCTTGAGGACATTGAAGAGAAGAATCGATGCCTCCTTTCCAAGGCCCATAGCATTCTTTGCAGGTCAGTCTCTTTTTCCGAAGCTCTGGTGTCACGTGGGCCCACTGGGCACATGGTAATGTGTCCCAAGAGATGTCTTGGAAGCCTTGAAGGAATGGAGCCCTGTCAAGCTTGGGGTATGTCTCTTTGTTTGGAAGTGCTCTACAAGGGTGCTGAAAAGCACCCTCTTCCACAGGGCTTCGTTCCTTCGTGAAGGCTGCCCTCCCAGGCTAGTGTGCTCTGTTTGCCTCCATCGAAATTCTCTCCCCCTACCTCTTGCCGTAGAAGGATTATTGATTATGTGTTTTGACACCATATGTAAGGAAGTTGCACGAAAATTAGAACTTTACAGTTGTGTTTCAAGAAAAATAAACAGGCCAGGGTAGAGGATGTAGGGCAAACAAATGGCACACCCTATAAAAATTAAGTAAGCCCGTATCTGGACGGAATCTAGGGGAACGTTCAAGGATCAGGGGTCAAGTTCGAAACTTCCCAAATCCGGAAAAGAGACAGAAAAATATCTTTCCTGGAGAGTGGAATTCATCCGATTTGTCTAAGTTGTCTTGGAAACATTGTGTCCGTGAAGGGGGTTGCCAGGACCACCTCGAATTTGGAGTTTCTGATCTCAGGATGTCAAACCAACCCACATGACCACGTGTTCTCAGTGCTTAGTTTGACCTAGGCTAGGGTAGCCAAGAGTCCTACAAGTGACCGGTGCAAATTCAAGGACAACAACCAAGAGTCACGAAAGCACTCACACCTCACCCTAGAGAACATACAGCGATTAACGAAATACAAACGAATCCCTCGGAATGAAGGAGAACGGACTGATAAGCATGTCTAAGGGAGATAGCTGAGAAAGACCATGACGAGTATACTATGGAAAAGAAAAAGAGGACCCAGAAAATGGAAGGTGAACAGAAATCACACCTGAATTATCCACAATGAAAGATGATGTCCGTCTTTAGACAGACTCTGCTGGAACGTTTGAAAGTCAGAGAAATTCACAAGGCAAAAAACGGCAGCGAAGGTCAAGCATGGGCTAACTGGGAAGGGTGAGTTATGAGACTGCTCCAAGCAGGCTCTGAAACCTGTATCCAGGAAGCATGCTGGACCTCAGAGACACAATTATGACAAATCCTCTGACATCACAATGGACCCTAAAAACAACCTAGCCTCATCTACACAGTGCTAGAGTTGGGCTCACTAGTATATTTAACTCCCATTGCACTCAACTGCACGTTGCCACTGAACATGTAAGTGGCCGGCCGGTGGTGCAGTGGTGAGGTCCGCACCTTCTGGGTCTGTGGCCCAGTATGGGCTGGGTGGAATCCTCGGTTTGGGCCTCCTCACCACTGCTTCAGTTGTTCTGGTGCAGGCGTCCGAGGTAGAGTAGAGGCAGATGGGAAGGGACGTTGGACACGGCCAGACTTCCACAGCAAATACAGGAGCATTGCCAGCAGATGTGAGCACAGCAATGCACTTGTGCCAAAACAAAACCAATTAAAAGTTGCAAAGAATAGAAAAACTGAAGCTAAGGAAAAAAAAAACAAAAAAACAGGAGCTTGCCATTACGAAGAATAGGATCTCTGTGAATAACCTTAGCAAAACAGGTGAATTCTATGTTAATTCAAAAACTAGCAAACCTTTGGGGAAAGAAACTCAAGAAGACACAAGAAAAAAAAAGATATCGAGGGATCTAGGAATGGAAGGATTAACACACTTGAAAGGTTCATACCGCAGTAAGGAATCTCTGGATTCCATGCAATCCCAGTCAAAGTTGCAGCAGTATTTGCCACAGAGAAGAAGAGAGAATCCTAAAGTTTCTAGCCAGCAACACGAGACCCTGACTAGGCAAAGGAATCCTCAGGAAAACGAACAAAGCAGCACGTGTCACAATTTCTGATTTCAACATAGAGGACGAAGCGCGAGGTACCGAAACGGCACAGTCTGGGCCCCAAAACAGGCATGAAGACCCATGCAAAACAATTGAGAGCCCAGAGCCCAACTCAAACTTACATGGACAGCCCATTTTGGACCAGGGAGCCAAGTGGAGACAGCGGAGAAAGGAGAGTCTCTACAATAAACGGTGCTGGGAAGCCTGCACAGCCACATGGAACACAACGAGAGTACGCCATGATGTTACACCTGGCACACACACCACCTGAAATGGATTAAAGCCTTGAATGGCAGACTTGAAACCGTGAACCTTGTAGGAGAAGACCTAGGCAGAGTGCTCTTTGCCATCTGTCTGAGCCGCCTATTTGGAAGAAGCATGTCTGACTGGGCAAGGGCAACAAAGGAAACAAGAAACAAACGGGACCACATCAAATGCACACACTTCTGCCCACTCAAGGAAACCATCAACTGAATACTAAGACACCACAACAATTGGGAGAGGATGTTTGCAAACCACACATCGGACAAGGGGTGAAAAGCCCAAAGATACAATCAACTCGCACGTCTCCACAAGAAAAAAAACAAGCCAATGAAAACCTGGTCAAAAGATGGAAGCAGAGATTTCTCCGAAGAAGACAGAAAGAGGGCGAGTAGGTGCATGAAAACTTGTTCACCATCATGAAGTCTCAGGAAAATGCAAATCCAAACTGCAAGGCCATGGCAGCTCACTGTGGTCAGCATGGCTAGAAGGAAGCAGACAGGAAATAACAAGTGTCAGAGAGGAGGTGGAGAGAAGGGAAGCCTCCTGCACTGCTGGTGGGAGTGTAACCCGGTGCAGCCACGATGCCAAAGGTGTGGAACTGCCTCAGAAGTTTAAGTATCCATGTCCCGTATGACCCAGCTATTAATCTGCCGCTTGCTTATCCAAAACAGTCAGAAAGACTACCGCATAAAGACATGTGCATGGCTGTGTTCACCACAGTCTTACTCCTGATATCCAAGACTTGGAAAGCACCCTGGTGTCCAGCAAGGGATGATTGGAGAAGGAAGATGGGCTATAGCCACACAATGGTATACCACTCAGCCGGAACAAATGATGCAATCCAGCCGTTTGTGACCACCAGAATGGCTGTGAGGGTTTTAGGGGAAGTGTAACAAGCCCCAGTGAGAAATTCAAATACCATAGAATCTCACTTACAAGGCGAAGAAAAAGCAAGCACTAACCAACAGGTGGCACTGAACATTTGTATGCGGGCTCCCAGAGGCAAAGAGGGGCGGTGACGGAGGGTGAAAGAGAAGATTAGGCACAAGTGTGTGGTGAGGGCCTGTGATTAGTCTTACACTGGTGAAGATGATGTAAGCTACACAGAAGTCTAAAGCAATGAGGACGTGAATCTGGAAGTTATAGTACGTTCTAATGCAGGGTCATGGCTATAACTTCACCTCAAATCAAAAATCCAAAAAGGGGTCCAGAATGATGTCATAAAGCTTTGGGGGCGGAAAGAGTTTACAGAAGGTGAACTTCCAAGGATGGAAAATCACCTCCAAATGCTTACAGATGCTACAGAAAGGCAGACCATTCCAAATAGGTGAAGAGGAATACTACGAAGAGAACATGATCAGTCCTAAACCCATGAACGAACGGAAAATGTTACCGTCCATGATGTTATTACTAATCACCTTCACGAATAATCCAAACAGGCCCACGTCTTCCCAAGTTCAGGCAAAAGGTTGGTCCAAAAGTACAATTCAGGGCCGGCCCTGTGGTGGAGCAGGTAAGTGCCCACATTCCGCTTGGGCGGCCCGGGCCTCACTGTTTCACATTACGAGTGCATATCACATTAGTAGTGTTAGGAAATATAGATTTCATGGTATGGTGCGGGCAGAGATCATAAATAAGCAGCAATTGTGAGGATACGTTATCAATACGCACAAGAAAAGGAACCATAAGAATATTACAATCTATGGAAGTATCTGGTACACTTCCCAAAGGCAGAAGGAAGGAAAACTTGTGACCTGCCAAGGTGGAATTGGCAGAGTGCCACGAGATGACACCATCATTGTGCATCAGAACATTCCCTGGGCAACTTCAACTTGTGAGGGAGTCCAGGACTTTTTCTGGGTAAGGTCCACCCATTTTGCCATCTACCCAAGATATAAGAGATAAAACCCAGGATAATCTTACAGGAGTGAAACCAGTGTCTAGAGAGAATGTAGGAGCCCTTTCGAAGTTCAAGGAGAAAGATAGAAACTGACAACAATTGCAGAAAAAGGAAAACTATCCTACCTAGACAGGGTGAGGAGTCAGACTGGTCTGAGATGGCTGTGAAACTCTGTGTGCACGGAGGTTGTCAGGACAACTTCGAATTTTGAGGTCGCTTATGACATCACGGTGAACATGTCCCCCAGGGTGGCCGCATGGTTACAGTCTGAGGATTGGCCTAGGCTAGGCTATTAAAGGGACAGATACCCAGAAACAGGTTTGGCAAACAGAAAGCAGGCACAGAAACTAGAAGAGATAAAACAGAGTCTGATGCAAGGGATAAGAAAGGAACCCTAGGCCACAAGTGAGAATAGAGGGACAGGCACGGAGAGGAGAACATTGTCATCTATTCAAGTCTATGGGGAGGTCATGCTGATTCAAGCTTGCAACTTCATTGGAAACAAATGGCCGGACTTGGCGTTCATCACACCTACAGTGCCCTTGTGCCTTAAGCATAATGCAAAGTCAAGAAAGATGTCTTGAGGACATTGAAGAGAAGAATCGATGCCTCCTTTCCAAGGCCCATAGCATTCTTTGCAGGTCAGTCTCTTTTTCCGAAGCTCTGGTGTCACGTGGGCCCACTGGGCACATGGTAATGTGTCCCAAGAGATGTCTTGGAAGCCTTGAAGGAATGGAGCCCTGTCAAGCTTGGGGTATGTCTCTTTGTTTGGAAGTGCTCTACAAGGGTGCTGAAAAGCACCCTCTTCCACAGGGCTTCGTTCCTTCGTGAAGGCTGCCCTCCCAGGCTAGTGTGCTCTGTTTGCCTCCATCGAAATTCTCTCCCCCTACCTCTTGCCGTAGAAGGATTATTGATTATGTGTTTTGACACCATATGTAAGGAAGTTGCACGAAAATTAGAACTTTACAGTTGTGTTTCAAGAAAAATAAACAGGCCAGGGTAGAGGATGTAGGGCAAACAAATGGCACACCCTATAAAAATTAAGTAAGCCCGTATCTGGACGGAATCTAGGGGAACGTTCAAGGATCAGGGGTCAAGTTCGAAACTTCCCAAATCCGGAAAAGAGACAGAAAAATATCTTTCCTGGAGAGTGGAATTCATCCGATTTGTCTAAGTTGTCTTGGAAACATTGTGTCCGTGAAGGGGGTTGCCAGGACCACCTCGAATTTGGAGTTTCTGATCTCAGGATGTCAAACCAACCCACATGACCACGTGTTCTCAGTGCTTAGTTTGACCTAGGCTAGGGTAGCCAAGAGTCCTACAAGTGACCGGTGCAAATTCAAGGACAACAACCAAGAGTCACGAAAGCACTCACACCTCACCCTAGAGAACATACAGCGATTAAAGAAATACAAACTAATCCCTTGGAATGAAGGAGAACGGACTGATAAGCATGTCTAAGGGAGATAGCTGAGAAAGACCATGACGAGTATACTATGGAAAAGAAAAAGAGGACCCAGAAAATGGAAGGTGAACAGAAATCACACCTGAATTATCCACAATGAAAGATGATGTCCGTCTTTAGACAGACTCTGCTGGAACGTTTGAAAGTCAGAGAAATTCACAAGCCAAAAAACGGCAGCGAAGGTCAAGCATGGGCTAACTGGGAAGGGTGAGTTATGAGACTGCTCCAAGCAGGCTCTGAAACCTGTATCCAGGAAGCATGCTGGACCTCAGAGACACAATTATGACAAATCCTCTGACATCACAATGGACCCGAAAAACAACCTAGCCTCATCTACACAGTGCTAGAGTTGGGCTCACTAGTATATTTAACTCCCGTTGCACTCAACTGCACGTTGCCACTGAACATGTAAGTGGCCGGCCGGTGGTGCAGTGGTGAGGTCCGCACCTTCTGGGTCTGTGGCCCAGTATGGGCTGGGTGGAATCCTCGGTTTGGGCCTCCTCACCACTGCTTCAGTTGTTCTGGTGCAGGCGTCCGAGGTAGAGTAGAGGCAGATGGGAAGGGACGTTGGACAGGGCCAGACTTCCACAGCAAATACAGGAGCATTGCCAGCAGATGTGAGCACAGCAATGCACTTGTGCCAAAACAAAACCAATTAAAAGTTGCAAAGAATAGAAAAACTGAAGCTAAGGAAAAAAAAAAAAAAAAAACAGGAGCTTGCCATTACGAAGAATAGGATCTCTGTGAATAACCTTAGCAAAACAGGTGAATTCTATGTTAATTCAAAAACTAGCAAACCTTTGGGGAAAGAAACTCAAGAAGACACAAGAAAAAAAAAGATATCGAGGGATCTAGGAATGGAAGGATTAACACACTTGAAAGGTTCATACCGCAGTAAGGAATCTCTGGATTCCATGCAATCCCAGTCAAAGTTGCAGCAGTATTTGCCACAGAGAAGAAGAGAGAATCCTAAAGTTTCTAGCCAGCAACACGAGACCCTGACTAGGCAAAGGAATCCTCAGGAAAACGAACAAAGCAGCACGTGTCACAATTTCTGATTTCAACATAGAGGACGAAGCGCTAGGTACCGAAACGGCACAGTCTGGGCCCCAAAACAGGCATGAAGACCCATGCAAAACAATTGAGAGCCCAGAGCCCAACTCAAACTTACATGGACAGCCCATTTTGGACCAGGGAGCCAAGTGGAGACAGCGGAGAAAGGAGAGTCTCTACAATAAACGGTGCTGGGAAGCCTGCACAGCCACATGGAACACAACGAGAGTACGCCATGATGTTACACCTGGCACACACACCACCTGAAATGGATTAAAGCCTTGAATGGCAGACTTGAAACCGTGAACCTTGTAGGAGAAGACCTAGGCAGAGTGCTCTTTGCCATCTGTCTGAGCCGCCTATTTGGAAGAAGCATGTCTGACTGGGCAAGGGCAACAAAGGAAACAAGAAACAAACGGGACCACATCAAATGCACACACTTCTGCCCACTCAAGGAAACCATCAACTGAATACTAAGACACCACAACAATTGGGAGAGGATGTTTGCAAACCACACATCGGACAAGGGGTGAAAAGCCCAAAGATACAATCAACTCGCACGTCTCCACAAGAAAAAAAACAAGCCAATGAAAACCTGGTCAAAAGATGGAAGCAGAGATTTCTCCGAAGAAGACAGAAAGAGGGCGAGTAGGTGCATGAAAACTTGTTCACCATCATGAAGTCTCAGGAAAATGCAAATCCAAACTGCAAGGCCATGGCAGCTCACTGTGGTCAGCATGGCTAGAAGGAAGCAGACAGGAAATAACAAGTGTCAGAGAGGAGGTGGAGAGAAGGGAAGCCTCCTGCACTGCTGGTGGGAGTGTAACCCGGTGCAGCCACGATGCCAAAGGTGTGGAACTGCCTCAGAAGTTTAAGTATCCATGTCCCGTATGACCCAGCTATTAATCTGCCGCTTGCTTATCCAAAACAGTCAGAAAGACTACCGCATAAAGACATGTGCATGGCTGTGTTCACCACAGTCTTACTCCTGATATCCAAGACTTGGAAAGCACCCTGGTGTCCAGCAAGGGATGATTGGAGAAGGAAGATGGGCTATAGCCACACAATGGTATACCACTCAGCCGGAACAAATGATGCAATCCAGCCATTTGTGACCACCAGAATGGCTGTGAGGGTTTTAGGGGAAGTGTAACAAGCCCCAGTGAGAAATTCAAATACCATAGAATCTCACTTACAAGGAGAAGAAAAAGCAAGCACTAACCAACAGGTGGCACTGAACATTTGTATGCGGGCTCCCAGAGGCAAAGAGGGGCGGTGACGGAGGGTGAAAGAGAAGATTAGGCACAAGTGTGTGGTGAGGGCCTGTGATTAGTCTTACACTGGTGAAGATGATGTAAGCTACACAGAAGTCTAAAGCAATGAGGACGTGAATCTGGAAGTTATAGTACGTTCTAATGCAGGGTCATGGCTATAAATTCACCTCAAATCAAAAATCCAAAAAGGGGTCCAGAATGATGTCATAAAGCTTTGGGGGCGGAAAGAGTTTACAGAAGGTGAACTTCCAAGGATGGAAAATCACCTCCAAATGCTTACAGATGCTACAGAAAGGCAGACCATTCCAAATAGGTGAAGAGGAATACTACGAAGAGAACATGATCAGTCCTAAACCCATGAACGAACGGAAAATGTTACCGTCCATGATGTTATTACTAATCACCTTCACGAATAATCCAAACAGGCCCACGTCTTCCCAAGTTCAGGCAAAAGGTTGGTCCAAAAGTACAATTCAGGGCCGGCCCTGTGGTGGAGCAGGTAAGTGCCCACATTCCGCTTGGGCGGCCCGGGCCTCACTGTTTCACATTACGAGTGCATATCACATTAGTAGTGTTAGGAAATATAGATTTCATGGTATGGTGCGGGCAGAGATCATAAATAAGCAGCAATTGTGAGGATACGTTATCAATACGCACAAGAAAAGGAACCATAAGAATATTACAATCTATGGAAGTATCTGGTACACTTCCCAAAGGCAGAAGGAAGGAAAACTTGTGACCTGCCAAGGTGGAATTGGCAGAGTGCCACGAGATGACACCATCATTGTGCATCAGAACATTCCCTGGGCAACTTCAACTTGTGAGGGAGTCCAGGACTTTTTCTGGGTAAGGTCCACCCATTTTGCCATCTACCCAAGATATAAGAGATAAAACCCAGGATAATCTTACAGGAGTGAAACCAGTGTCTAGAGAGAATGTAGGAGCCCTTTCGAAGTTCAAGGAGAAAGATAGAAACTGACAACAATTGCAGAAAAAGGAAAACTATCCTACCTAGACAGGGTGAGGAGTCAGACTGGTCTGAGATGGCTGTGAAACTCTGTGTGCACGGAGGTTGTCAGGACAACTTCGAATTTTGAGGTCGCTTATGACATCACGGTGAACATGTCCCCCAGGGTGGCCGCATGGTTACAGTCTGAGGATTGGCCTAGGCTAGGCTATTAAAGGGACAGATACCCAGAAACAGGTTTGGCAAACAGAAAGCAGGCACAGAAACTAGAAGAGATAAAACAGAGTCTGATGCAAGGGATAAGAAAGGAACCCTAGGCCACAAGTGAGAATAGAGGGACAGGCACGGAGAGGAGAACATTGTCATCTATTCAAGTCTATGGGGAGGTCATGCTGATTCAAGCTTGCAACTTCATTGGAAACAAATGGCCGGACTTGGCGTTCATCACACCTACAGTGCCCTTGTGCCTTAAGCATAATGCAAAGTCAAGAAAGATGTCTTGAGGACATTGAAGAGAAGAATCGATGCCTCCTTTCCAAGGCCCATAGCATTCTTTGAAGGTCAGTCTCTTTTTCCGAAGCTCTGGTGTCACGTGGGCCCACTGGGCACATGGTAATGTGTCCCAAGAGATGTCTTGGAAGCCTTGAAGGAATGGAGCCCTGTCAAGCTTGGGGTATGTCTCTTTGTTTGGAAGTGCTCTACAAGGGTGCTGAAAAGCACCCTCTTCCACAGGGCTTCGTTCCTTCGTGAAGGCTGCCCTCCCAGGCTAGTGTGCTCTGTTTGCCTCCATCGAAATTCTCTCCCCCTACCTCTTGCCGTAGAAGGATTATTGATTATGTGTTTTGACACCATATGTAAGGAAGTTGCACGAAAATTAGAACTTTACAGTTGTGTTTCAAGAAAAATAAACAGGCCAGGGTAGAGGATGTAGGGCAAACAAATGGCACACCCTATAAAAATTAAGTAAGCCCGTATCTGGACGGAATCTAGGGGAACGTTCAAGGATCAGGGGTCAAGTTCGAAACTTCCCAAATCCGGAAAAGAGACAGAAAAATATCTTTCCTGGAGAGTGGAATTCATCCGATTTGTCTAAGTTGTCTTGGAAACATTGTGTCCGTGAAGGGGGTTGCCAGGACCACCTCGAATTTGGAGTTTCTGATCTCAGGATGTCAAACCAACCCACATGACCACGTGTTCTCAGTGCTTAGTTTGACCTAGGCTAGGGTAGCCAAGAGTCCTACAAGTGACCGGTGCAAATTCAAGGACAACAACCAAGAGTCACGAAAGCACTCACACCTCACCCTAGAGAACATACAGCGATTAAAGAAATACAAACTAATCCCTTGGAATGAAGGAGAACGGACTGATAAGCATGTCTAAGGGAGATAGCTGAGAAAGACCATGACGAGTATACTATGGAAAAGAAAAAGAGGACCCAGAAAATGGAAGGTGAACAGAAATCACACCTGAATTATCCACAATGAAAGATGATGTCCGTCTTTAGACAGACTCTGCTGGAACGTTTGAAAGTCAGAGAAATTCACAAGCCAAAAAACGGCAGCGAAGGTCAAGCATGGGCTAACTGGGAAGGGTGAGTTATGAGACTGCTCCAAGCAGGCTCTGAAACCTGTATCCAGGAAGCATGCTGGACCTCAGAGACACAATTATGACAAATCCTCTGACATCACAATGGACCCGAAAAACAACCTAGCCTCATCTACACAGTGCTAGAGTTGGGCTCACTAGTATATTTAACTCCCGTTGCACTCAACTGCACGTTGCCACTGAACATGTAAGTGGCCGGCCGGTGGTGCAGTGGTGAGGTCCGCACCTTCTGGGTCTGTGGCCCAGTATGGGCTGGGTGGAATCCTCGGTTTGGGCCTCCTCACCACTGCTTCAGTTGTTCTGGTGCAGGCGTCCGAGGTAGAGTAGAGGCAGATGGGAAGGGACGTTGGACAGGGCCAGACTTCCACAGCAAATACAGGAGCATTGCCAGCAGATGTGAGCACAGCAATGCACTTGTGCCAAAACAAAACCAATTAAAAGTTGCAAAGAATAGAAAAACTGAAGCTAAGGAAAAAAAAAACAAAAAAACAGGAGCTTGCCATTACGAAGAATAGGATCTCTGTGAATAACCTTAGCAAAACAGGTGAATTCTATGTTAATTCAAAAACTAGCAAACCTTTGGGGAAAGAAACTCAAGAAGACACAAGAAAAAAAAAGATATCGAGGGATCTAGGAATGGAAGGATTAACACACTTGAAAGGTTCATACCGCAGTAAGGAATCTCTGGATTCCATGCAATCCCAGTCAAAGTTGCAGCAGTATTTGCCACAGAGAAGAAGAGAGAATCCTAAAGTTTCTAGCCAGCAACACGAGACCCTGACTAGGCAAAGGAATCCTCAGGAAAACGAACAAAGCAGCACGTGTCACAATTTCTGATTTCAACATAGAGGACGAAGCGCGAGGTACCGAAACGGCACAGTCTGGGCCCCAAAACAGGCATGAAGACCCATGCAAAACAATTGAGAGCCCAGAGCCCAACTCAAACTTACATGGACAGCCCATTTTGGACCAGGGAGCCAAGTGGAGACAGCGGAGAAAGGAGAGTCTCTACAATAAACGGTGCTGGGAAGCCTGCACAGCCACATGGAACACAACGAGAGTACGCCATGATGTTACACCTGGCACACACACCACCTGAAATGGATTAAAGCCTTGAATGGCAGACTTGAAACCGTGAACCTTGTAGGAGAAGACCTAGGCAGAGTGCTCTTTGCCATCTGTCTGAGCCGCCTATTTGGAAGAAGCATGTCTGACTGGGCAAGGGCAACAAAGGAAACAAGAAACAAACGGGACCACATCAAATGCACACACTTCTGCCCACTCAAGGAAACCATCAACTGAATACTAAGACACCACAACAATTGGGAGAGGATGTTTGCAAACCACACATCGGACAAGGGGTGAAAAGCCCAAAGATACAATCAACTCGCACGTCTCCACAAGAAAAAAAACAAGCCAATGAAAACCTGGTCAAAAGATGGAAGCAGAGATTTCTCCGAAGAAGACAGAAAGAGGGCGAGTAGGTGCATGAAAACTTGTTCACCATCATGAAGTCTCAGGAAAATGCAAATCCAAACTGCAAGGCCATGGCAGCTCACTGTGGTCAGCATGGCTAGAAGGAAGCAGACAGGAAATAACAAGTGTCTGAGAGGAGGTGGAGAGAAGGGAAGCCTCCTGCACTGCTGGTGGGAGTGTAACCCGGTGCAGCCACGATGCCAAAGGTGTGGAACTGCCTCAGAAGTTTAAGTATCCATGTCCCGTATGACCCAGCTATTAATCTGCCGCTTGCTTATCCAAAACAGTCAGAAAGACTACCGCATAAAGACATGTGCATGGCTGTGTTCACCACAGTCTTACTCCGGATATCCAAGACTTGGAAAGCACCCTGGTGTCCAGCAAGGGATGATTGGAGAAGGAAGATGGGCTATAGCCACACAATGGTATACCACTCAGCCGGAACAAATGATGCAATCCAGCCATTTGTGACCACCAGAATGGCTGTGAGGGTTTTAGGGGAAGTGTAACAAGCCCCAGTGAGAAATTCAAATACCATAGAATCTCACTTACAAGGCGAAGAAAAAGCAAGCACTAACCAACAGGTGGCACTGAACATTTGTATGCGGGCTCCCAGAGGCAAAGAGGGGCGGTGACGGAGGGTGAAAGAGAAGATTAGGCACAAGTGTGTGGTGAGGGCCTGTGATTAGTCTTACACTGGTGAAGATGATGTAAGCTACACAGAAGTCTAAAGCAATGAGGACGTGAATCTGGAAGTTATAGTACGTTCTAATGCAGGGTCATGGCTATAAATTCACCTCAAATCAAAAATCCAAAAAGGGGTCCAGAATGATGTCATAAAGCTTTGGGGGCGGAAAGAGTTTACAGAAGGTGAACTTCCAAGGATGGAAAATCACCTCCAAATGCTTACAGATGCTACAGAAAGGCAGACCATTCCAAATAGGTGAAGAGGAATACTACGAAGAGAACATGATCAGTCCTAAACCCATGAACGAACGGAAAATGTTACCGTCCATGATGTTATTACTAATCACCTTCACGAATAATCCAAACAGGCCCACGTCTTCCCAAGTTCAGGCAAAAGGTTGGTCCAAAAGTACAATTCAGGGCCGGCCCTGTGGTGGAGCAGGTAAGTGCCCACATTCCGCTTGGGCGGCCCGGGCCTCACTGTTTCACATTACGAGTGCATATCACATTAGTAGTGTTAGGAAATATAGATTTCATGGTATGGTGCGGGCAGAGATCATAAATAAGCAGCAATTGTGAGGATACGTTATCAATACGCACAAGAAAAGGAACCATAAGAATATTACAATCTATGGAAGTATCTGGTACACTTCCCAAAGGCAGAAGGAAGGAAAACTTGTGACCTGCCAAGGTGGAATTGGCAGAGTGCCACGAGATGACACCATCATTGTGCATCAGAACATTCCCTGGGCAACTTCAACTTGTGAGGGAGTCCAGGACTTTTTCTGGGTAAGGTCCACCCATTTTGCCATCTACCCAAGATATAAGAGATAAAACCCAGGATAATCTTACAGGAGTGACACCAGTGTCTAGAGAGAATGTAGGAGCCCTTTCGAAGTTCAAGGAGAAAGATAGAAACTGACAACAATTGCAGAAAAAGGAAAACTATCCTACCTAGACAGGGTGAGGAGTCAGACTGGTCTGAGATGGCTGTGAAACTCTGTGTGCACGGAGGTTGTCAGGACAACTTCGAATTTTGAGGTCGCTTATGACATCACGGTGAACATGTCCCCCAGGGTGGCCGCATGGTTACAGTCTGAGGATTGGCCTAGGCTAGGCTATTAAAGGGACAGATACCCAGAAACAGGTTTGGCAAACAGAAAGCAGGCACAGAAACTAGAAGAGATAAAACAGAGTCTGATGCAAGGGATAAGAAAGGAACCCTAGGCCACAAGTGAGAATAGAGGGACAGGCACGGAGAGGAGAACATTGTCATCTATTCAAGTCTATGGGGAGGTCATGCTGATTCAAGCTTGCAACTTCATTGGAAACAAGTGGCCGGACTTGGCGTTCATCACACCTACAGTGCCCTTGTGCCTTAAGCATAATGCAAAGTCAAGAAAGATGTCTTGAGGACATTGAAGAGAAGAATCGATGCCTCCTTTCCAAGGCCCATAGCATTCTTTGCAGGTCAGTCTCTTTTTCCGAAGCTCTGGTGTCACGTGGGCCCACTGGGCACATGGTAATGTGTCCCAAGAGATGTCTTGGAAGCCTTGAAGGAATGGAGCCCTGTCACGCTTGGGGTATGTCTCTTTGTTTGGAAGTGCTCTACAAGGGTGCTGAAAAGCACCCTCTTCCACAGGGCTTCGTTCCTTCGTGAAGGCTGCCCTCCCAGGCTAGTGTGCTCTGTTTGCCTCCATCGAAATTCTCTCCCCCTACCTCTTGCCGTAGAAGGATTATTGATTATGTGTTTTGACACCATATGTAAGGAAGTTGCACGAAAATTAGAACTTTACAGTTGTGTTTCAAGAAAAATAAACAGGCCAGGGTAGAGGATGTAGGGCAAACAAATGGCACACCCTATAAAAATTAAGTAAGCCCGTATCTGGACGGAATCTAGGGGAACGTTCAAGGATCAGGGGTCAAGTTCGAAACTTCCCAAATCCGGAAAAGAGACAGAAAAATATCTTTCCTGGAGAGTGGAATTCATCCGATTTGTCTAAGTTGTCTTGGAAACATTGTGTCCGTGAAGGGGGTTGCCAGGACCACCTCGAATTTGGAGTTTCTGATCTCAGGATGTCAAACCAACCCACATGACCACGTGTTCTCAGTGCTAAGTTTGACCTAGGCTAGGGTAGCCAAGAGTCCTACAAGTGACCGGTGCAAATTCAAGGACAACAACCAAGAGTCACGAAAGCACTCACACCTCACCCTAGAGAACATACAGCGATTAAAGAAATACAAACTAATCCCTCGGAATGAAGGAGAACGGACTGATAAGCATGTCTAAGGGAGATAGCTGAGAAAGACCATGACGAGTATACTATGGAAAAGAAAAAGAGGACCCAGAAAATGGAAGGTGAACAGAAATCACACCTGAATTATCCACAATGAAAGATGATGTCCGTCTTTAGACAGACTCTGCTGGAACGTTTGAAAGTCAGAGAAATTCACAAGCCAAAAAACGGCAGCGAAGGTCAAGCATGGGCTAACTGGGAAGGGTGAGTTATGAGACTGCTCCAAGCAGGCTCTGAAACCTGTATCCAGGAAGCATGCTGGACCTCAGAGACACAATTATGACAAATCCTCTGACATCACAATGGACCCGAAAAACAACCTAGCCTCATCTACACAGTGCTAGAGTTGGGCTCACTAGTATATTTAACTCCCGTTGCACTCAACTGCACGTTGCCACTGAACATGTAAGTGGCCGGCCGGTGGTGCAGTGGTGAGGTCCGCACCTTCTGGGTCTGTGGCCCAGTATGGGCTGGGTGGAATCCTCGGTTTGGGCCTCCTCACCACTGCTTCAGTTGTTCTGGTGCAGGCGTCCGAGGTAGAGTAGAGGCAGATGGGAAGGGACGTTGGACAGGGCCAGACTTCCACAGCAAATACAGGAGCATTGCCAGCAGATGTGAGCACAGCAATGCACTTGTGCCAAAACAAAACCAATTAAAAGTTGCAAAGAATAGAAAAACTGAAGCTAAGGAAAAAAAAAACAAAAAAACAGGAGCTTGCCATTACGAAGAATAGGATCTCTGTGAATAACCTTAGCAAAACAGGTGAATTCTATGTTAATTCAAAAACTAGCAAACCTTTGGGGAAAGAAACTCAAGAAGACACAAGAAAAAAAAAGATATCGAGGGATCTAGGAATGGAAGGATTAACACACTTGAAAGGTTCATACCGCAGTAAGGGATCTCTGGATTCCATGCAATCCCAGTCAAAGTTGCAGCAGTATTTGCCACAGAGAAGAAGAGAGAATCCTAAAGTTTCTAGCCAGCAACGCGAGAGCCTGACTAGGCAAAGGAATCCTCAGGAAAACGAACAAAGCAGCACGTGTCACAATTTCTGATTTCAACATAGAGGACGAAGCGCTAGGTACCGAAACGGCACAGTCTGGGCCCCAAAACAGGCCTGAAGACCCATGCAAAACAATTGAGAGCCCAGAGCCCAACTCAAACTTGCATGGACAGCCCATTTTGGACCAGGGAGCCAAGTGGAGACAGCGGAGAAAGGAGAGTCTCTACAATAAACGGTGCTGGGAAGCCTGCACAGCCACATGGAACAAAACGAGAGTACGCCATGATGTTACACCTGGCACACACACCACCTGAAGTGGATTAAAGCCTTGAATGGCAGACTTGAAACCGTGAACCTTGTAGGAGAAGACCTAGGCAGAGTGCTCTTTGCCATCTGTCTGAGCCTCCTATTTGGAAGAAGCATGTCTGACTGGGCAAGGGCAACAAAGGAAACAAGAAACAAACGGGACCACATCAAATGCACACACTTCTGCCCACTCAAGGAAACCATCAACTGAATACTAAGACACCACAACAATTGGGAGAGGATGTTTGCAAACCACACATCGGACAAGGGGTGAAAAGCCCAAAGATACAATCAACTCGCACGTCTCCACAAGAAAAGAAACAAGCCAATGAAAACCTGGTCAAAAGATGGAAGCAGAGATTTCTCCGAAGAAGACAGAAAGAGGGCCAGTAGGTGCATGAAAACTTGTTCACCATCATGAAGTCTCAGGAAAATGCAAATCCAAACTGCAAGGCCATGGCAGCTCACTGTGGTCAGCATGGCTAGAAGGAAGCAGACAGGAAATAACAAGTGTCAGAGAGGAGGTGGAGAGAAGGGAAGCCTCCTGCACTGCTGGTGGGAGTGTAACCCGGTGCAGCCACGATGCCAAAGGTGTGGAACTGCCTCAGAAGTTTAAGTATCCATGTCCCGTATGACCCAGCTATTAATCTGCCGCTTGCTTATCCAAAACAGTCAGAAAGACTACCGCATAAAGACATGTGCATGGCTGTGTTCACCACAGTCTTACTCCTGATATCCAAGACTTGGAAAGCACCCTGGTGTCCAGCAAGGGATGATTGGAGAAGGAAGATGGGCTATAGCCACACAATGGTATACCACTCAGCCGGAACAAATGATGCAATCCAGCCGTTTGTGACCACCAGAATGGCTGTGAGGGTTTTAGGGGAAGTGTAACAAGCCCCAGTGAGAAATTCAAATACCATAGAATCTCACTTACAAGGCGAAGAAAAAGCAAGCACTAACCAACAGGTGGCACTGAACATTTGTATGCGGGCTCCCAGAGGCAAAGAGGGGCGGTGACGGAGGGTGAAAGAGAAGATTAGGCACAAGTGTGTGGTGAGGGCCTGTGATTAGTCTTACACTGGTGAAGATGATGTAAGCTACACAGAAGTCTAAAGCAATGAGGACGTGAATCTGGAAGTTATAGTACGTTCTAATGCAGGGTCATGGCTATAAATTCACCTCAAATCAAAAATCCAAAAAGGGGTCCAGAATGATGTCATAAAGCTTTGGGGGCGGAAAGAGTTTACAGAAGGTGAACTTCCAAGGATGGAAAATCACCTCCAAATGCTTACAGATGCTACAGAAAGGCAGACCATTCCAAATAGGTGAAGAGGAATACTACGAAGAGAACATGATCAGTCCTAAACCCATGAACGAACGGAAAATGTTACCGTCCATGATGTTATTACTAATCACCTTCACGAATAATCCAAACAGGCCCACGTCTTCCCAAGTTCAGGCAAAAGGTTGGTCCAAAAGTACAATTCAGGGCCGGCCCTGTGGTGGAGCAGGTAAGTGCCCACATTCCGCTTGGGCGGCCCGGGCCTCACTGTTTCACATTACGAGTGCATATCACATTAGTAGTGTTAGGAAATATAGATTTCATGGTATGGTGCGGGCAGAGATCATAAATAAGCAGCAATTGTGAGGATACGTTATCAATACGCACAAGAAAAGGAACCATAAGAATATTACAATCTATGGAAGTATCTGGTACACTTCCCAAAGGCAGAAGGAAGGAAAACTTGTGACCTGCCAAGGTGGAATTGGCAGAGTGCCACGAGATGACACCATCATTGTGCATCAGAACATTCCCTGGGCAACTTCAACTTGTGAGGGAGTCCAGGACTTTTTCTGGGTAAGGTCCACCCATTTTGCCATCTACCCAAGATATAAGAGATAAAACCCAGGATAATCTTACAGGAGTGACACCAGTGTCTAGAGAGAATGTAGGAGCCCTTTCGAAGTTCAAGGAGAAAGATAGAAACTGACAACAATTGCAGAAAAAGGAAAACTATCCTACCTAGACAGGGTGAGGAGTCAGACTGGTCTGAGATGGCTGTGAAACTCTGTGTGCACGGAGGTTGTCAGGACAACTTCGAATTTTGAGGTCGCTTATGACATCACGGTGAACATGTCCCCCAGGGTGGCCGCATGGTTACAGTCTGAGGATTGGCCTAGGCTAGGCTATTAAAGGGACAGATACCCAGAAACAGGTTTGGCAAACAGAAAGCAGGCACAGAAACTAGAAGAGATAAAACAGAGTCTGATGCAAGGGATAAGAAAGGAACCCTAGGCCACAAGTGAGAATAGAGGGACAGGCACGGAGAGGAGAACATTGTCATCTATTCAAGTCTATGGGGAGGTCATGCTGATTCAAGCTTGCAACTTCATTGGAAACAAGTGGCCGGACTTGGCGTTCATCACACCTACAGTGCCCTTGTGCCTTAAGCATAATGCAAAGTCAAGAAAGATGTCTTGAGGACATTGAAGAGAAGAATCGATGCCTCCTTTCCAAGGCCCATAGCATTCTTTGCAGGTCAGTCTCTTTTTCCGAAGCTCTGGTGTCACGTGGGCCCACTGGGCACATGGTAATGTGTCCCAAGAGATGTCTTGGAAGCCTTGAAGGAATGGAGCCCTGTCACGCTTGGGGTATGTCTCTTTGTTTGGAAGTGCTCTACAAGGGTGCTGAAAAGCACCCTCTTCCACAGGGCTTCGTTCCTTCGTGAAGGCTGCCCTCCCAGGCTAGTGTGCTCTGTTTGCCTCCATCGAAATTCTCTCCCCCTACCTCTTGCCGTAGAAGGATTATTGATTATGTGTTTTGACACCATATGTAAGGAAGTTGCACGAAAATTAGAACTTTACAGTTGTGTTTCAAGAAAAATAAACAGGCCAGGGTAGAGGATGTAGGGCAAACAAATGGCACACCCTATAAAAATTAAGTAAGCCCGTATCTGGACGGAATCTAGGGGAACGTTCAAGGATCAGGGGTCAAGTTCGAAACTTCCCAAATCCGGAAAAGAGACAGAAAAATATCTTTCCTGGAGAGTGGAATTCATCCGATTTGTCTAAGTTGTCTTGGAAACATTGTGTCCGTGAAGGGGGTTGCCAGGACCACCTCGAATTTGGAGTTTCTGATCTCAGGATGTCAAACCAACCCACATGACCACGTGTTCTCAGTGCTAAGTTTGACCTAGGCTAGGGTAGCCAAGAGTCCTACAAGTGACCGGTGCAAATTCAAGGACAACAACCAAGAGTCACGAAAGCACTCACACCTCACCCTAGAGAACATACAGCGATTAAAGAAATACAAACTAATCCCTCGGAATGAAGGAGAACGGACTGATAAGCATGTCTAAGGGAGATAGCTGAGAAAGACCATGACGAGTATACTATGGAAAAGAAAAAGAGGACCCAGAAAATGGAAGGTGAACAGAAATCACACCTGAATTATCCACAATGAAAGATGATGTCCGTCTTTAGACAGACTCTGCTGGAACGTTTGAAAGTCAGAGAAATTCACAAGGCAAAAAACGGCAGCGAAGGTCAAGCATGGGCTAACTGGGAAGGGTGAGTTATGAGACTGCTCCAAGCAGGCTCTGAAACCTGTATCCAGGAAGCATGCTGGACCTCAGAGACACAATTATGACAAATCCTCTGACATCACAATGGACCCGAAAAACAACCTAGCCTCATCTACACAGTGCTAGAGTTGGGCTCACTAGTATATTTAACTCCCATTGCACTCAACTGCACGTTGCCACTGAACATGTAAGTGGCCGGCCGGTGGTGCAGTGGTGAGGTCCGCACCTTCTGGGTCTGTGGCCCAGTATGGGCTGGGTGGAATCCTCGGTTTGGGCCTCCTCACCACTGCTTCAGTTGTTCTGGTGCAGGCGTCCGAGGTAGAGTAGAGGCAGATGGGAAGGGACGTTGGACAGGGCCAGACTTCCACAGCAAATACAGGAGCATTGCCAGCAGATGTGAGCACAGCAATGCACTTGTGCCAAAACAAAACCAATTAAAAGTTGCAAAGAATAGAAAAACTGAAGCTAAGGAAAAAAAAAACAAAAAAACAGGAGCTTGCCATTACGAAGAATAGGATCTCTGTGAATAACCTTAGCAAAACAGGTGAATTCTATGTTAATTCAAAAACTAGCAAACCTTTGGGGAAAGAAAATCAAGAAGACACAAGAAAAAAAAAGATATCGAGGGATCTAGGAATGGAAGGATTAACACACTTGAAAGGTTCATACCGCAGTAAGGAATCTCTGGATTCCATGCAATCCCAGTCAAAGTTGCAGCAGTATTTGCCACAGAGAAGAAGAGAGAATCCTAAAGTTTCTAGCCAGCAACACGAGACCCTGACTAGGCAAAGGAATCCTCAGGAAAACGAACAAAGCAGCACGTGTCACAATTTCTGATTTCAACATAGAGGACGAAGCGCGAGGTACCGAAACGGCACAGTCTGGGCCCCAAAACAGGCATGAAGACCCATGCAAAACAATTGAGAGCCCAGAGCCCAACTCAAACTTACATGGACAGCCCATTTTGGACCAGGGAGCCAAGTGGAGACAGCGGAGAAAGGAGAGTCTCTACAATAAACGGTGCTGGGAAGCCTGCACAGCCACATGGAACACAACGAGAGTACGCCATGATGTTACACCTGGCACACACACCACCTGAAATGGATTAAAGCCTTGAATGGCAGACTTGAAACCGTGAACCTTGTAGGAGAAGACCTAGGCAGAGTGCTCTTTGCCATCTGTCTGAGCCTCCTATTTGGAAGAAGCATGTCTGACTGGGCAAGGGCAACAAAGGAAACAAGAAACAAACGGGACCACATCAAATGCACACACTTCTGCCCACTCAAGGAAACCATCAACTGAATACTAAGACACCACAACAATTGGGAGAGGATGTTTGCAAACCACACATCGGACAAGGGGTGAAAAGCCCAAAGATACAATCAACTCGCACGTCTCCACAAGAAAAAAAACAAGCCAATGAAAACCTGGTCAAAAGATGGAAGCAGAGATTTCTCCGAAGAAGACAGAAAGAGGGCCAGTAGGTGCATGAAAACTTGTTCACCATCATGAAGTCTCAGGAAAATGCAAATCCAAACTGCAAGGCCATGGCAGCTCACTGTGGTCAGCATGGCTAGAAGGAAGCAGACAGGAAATAACAAGTGTCAGAGAGGAGGTGGAGAGAAGGGAAGCCTCCTGCACTGCTGGTGGGAGTGTAACCCGGTGCAGCCACGATGCCAAAGGTGTGGAACTGCCTCAGAAGTTTAAGTATCCATGTCCCGTATGACCCAGCTATTAATCTGCCGCTTGCTTATCCAAAACAGTCAGAAAGACTACCGCATAAAGACATGTGCATGGCTGTGTTCACCACAGTCTTACTCCGGATATCCAAGACTTGGAAAGCACCCTGGTGTCCAGCAAGGGATGATTGGAGAAGGAAGATGGGCTATAGCCACACAATGGTATACCACTCAGCCGGAACAAATGATGCAATCCAGCCATTTGTGACCACCAGAATGGCTGTGAGGGTTTTAGGGGAAGTGTAACAAGCCCCAGTGAGAAATTCAAATACCATAGAATCTCACTTACAAGGCGAAGAAAAAGCAAGCACTAACCAACAGGTGGCACTGAACATTTGTATGCGGGCTCCCAGAGGCAAAGAGGGGCGGTGACGGAGGGTGAAAGAGAAGATTAGGCACAAGTGTGTGGTGAGGGCCTGTGATTAGTCTTACACTGGTGAAGATGATGTAAGCTACACAGAAGTCTAAAGCAATGAGGACGTGAATCTGGAAGTTATAGTACGTTCTAATGCAGGGTCATGGCTATAAATTCACCTCAAATCAAAAATCCAAAAAGGGGTCCAGAATGATGTCATAAAGCTTTGGGGGCGGAAAGAGTTTACAGAAGGTGAACTTCCAAGGATGGAAAATCACCTCCAAATGCTTACAGATGCTACAGAAAGGCAGACCATTCCAAATAGGTGAAGAGGAATACTACGAAGAGAACATGATCAGTCCTAAACCCATGAACGAACGGAAAATGTTACCGTCCATGATGTTATTACTAATCACCTTCACGAATAATCCAAACAGGCCCACGTCTTCCCAAGTTCAGGCAAAAGGTTGGTCCAAAAGTACAATTCAGGGCCGGCCCTGTGGTGGAGCAGGTAAGTGCCCACATTCCGCTTGGGCGGCCCGGGCCTCACTGTTTCACATTACGAGTGCATATCACATTAGTAGTGTTAGGAAATATAGATTTCATGGTATGGTGCGGGCAGAGATCATAAATAAGCAGCAATTGTGAGGATACGTTATCAATACGCACAAGAAAAGGAACCATAAGAATATTACAATCTATGGAAGTATCTGGTACACTTCCCAAAGGCAGAAGGAAGGAAAACTTGTGACCTGCCAAGGTGGAATTGGCAGAGTGCCACGAGATGACACCATCATTGTGCATCAGAACATTCCCTGGGCAACTTCAACTTGTGAGGGAGTCCAGGACTTTTTCTGGGTAAGGTCCACCCATTTTGCCATCTACCCAAGATATAAGAGATAAAACCCAGGATAATCTTACAGGAGTGAAACCAGTGTCTAGAGAGAATGTAGGAGCCCTTTCGAAGTTCAAGGAGAAAGATAGAAACTGACAACAATTGCAGAAAAAGGAAAACTATCCTACCTAGACAGGGTGAGGAGTCAGACTGGTCTGAGATGGCTGTGAAACTCTGTGTGCACGGAGGTTGTCAGGACAACTTCGAATTTTGAGGTCGCTTATGACATCACGGTGAACATGTCCCCCAGGGTGGCCGCATGGTTACAGTCTGAGGATTGGCCTAGGCTAGGCTATTAAAGGGACAGATACCCAGAAACAGGTTTGGCAAACAGAAAGCAGGCACAGAAACTAGAAGAGATAAAACAGAGTCTGATGCAAGGGATAAGAAAGGAACCCTAGGCCACAAGTGAGAATAGAGGGACAGGCACGGAGAGGAGAACATTGTCATCTATTCAAGTCTATGGGGAGGTCATGCTGATTCAAGCTTGCAACTTCATTGGAAACAAATGGCCGGACTTGGCGTTCATCACACCTACAGTGCCCTTGTGCCTTAAGCATAATGCAAAGTCAAGAAAGATGTCTTGAGGACATTGAAGAGAAGAATCGATGCCTCCTTTCCAAGGCCCATAGCATTCTTTGCAGGTCAGTCTCTTTTTCCGAAGCTCTGGTGTCACGTGGGCCCACTGGGCACATGGTAATGTGTCCCAAGAGATGTCTTGGAAGCCTTGAAGGAATGGAGCCCTGTCAAGCTTGGGGTATGTCTCTTTGTTTGGAAGTGCTCTACAAGGGTGCTGAAAAGCACCCTCTTCCACAGGGCTTCGTTCCTTCGTGAAGGCTGCCCTCCCAGGCTAGTGTGCTCTGTTTGCCTCCATCGAAATTCTCTCCCCCTACCTCTTGCCGTAGAAGGATTATTGATTATGTGTTTTGACACCATATGTAAGGAAGTTGCACGAAAATTAGAACTTTACAGTTGTGTTTCAAGAAAAATAAACAGGCCAGGGTAGAGGATGTAGGGCAAACAAATGGCACACCCTATAAAAATTAAGTAAGCCCGTATCTGGACGGAATCTAGGGGAACGTTCAAGGATCAGGGGTCAAGTTCGAAACTTCCCAAATCCGGAAAAGAGACAGAAAAATATCTTTCCTGGAGAGTGGAATTCATCCGATTTGTCTAAGTTGTCTTGGAAACATTGTGTCCGTGAAGGGGGTTGCCAGGACCACCTCGAATTTGGAGTTTCTGATCTCAGGATGTCAAACCAACCCACATGACCACGTGTTCTCAGTGCTTAGTTTGACCTTGGCTAGGGTAGCCAAGAGTCCTACAAGTGACCGGTGCAAATTCAAGGACAACAACCAAGAGTCACGAAAGCACTCACACCTCACCCTAGAGAACATACAGCGATTAAAGAAATACAAACTAATCCCTTGGAATGAAGGAGAACGGACTGATAAGCATGTCTAAGGGAGATAGCTGAGAAAGACCATGACGAGTATACTATGGAAAAGAAAAAGAGGACCCAGAAAATGGAAGGTGAACAGAAATCACACCTGAATTATCCACAATGAAAGATGATGTCCGTCTTTAGACAGACTCTGCTGGAACGTTTGAAAGTCAGAGAAATTCACAAGCCAAAAAACGGCAGCGAAGGTCAAGCATGGGCTAACTGGGAAGGGTGAGTTATGAGACTGCTCCAAGCAGGCTCTGAAACCTGTATCCAGGAAGCATGCTGGACCTCAGAGACACAATTATGACAAATCCTCTGACATCACAATGGACCCGAAAAACAACCTAGCCTCATCTACACAGTGCTAGAGTTGGGCTCACTAGTATATTTAACTCCCATTGCACTCAACTGCACGTTGCCACTGAACATGTAAGTGGCCGGCCGGTGGTGCAGTGGTGAGGTCCGCACCTTCTGGGTCTGTGGCCCAGTATGGGCTGGGTGGAATCCTCGGTTTGGGCCTCCTCACCACTGCTTCAGTTGTTCTGGTGCAGGCGTCCGAGGTAGAGTAGAGGCAGATGGGAAGGGACGTTGGACAGGGCCAGACTTCCACAGCAAATACAGGAGCATTGCCAGCAGATGTGAGCACAGCAATGCACTTGTGCCAAAACAAAACCAATTAAAAGTTGCAAAGAATAGAAAAACTGAAGCTAAGGAAAAAAAAAACAAAAAAACAGGAGCTTGCCATTACGAAGAATAGGATCTCTGTGAATAACCTTAGCAAAACAGGTGAATTCTATGTTAATTCAAAAACTAGCAAACCTTTGGGGAAAGAAACTCAAGAAGACACAAGAAAAAAAAAGATATCGAGGGATCTAGGAATGGAAGGATTAACACACTTGAAAGGTTCATACCGCAGTAAGGAATCTCTGGATTCCATGCAATCCCAGTCAAAGTTGCAGCAGTATTTGCCACAGAGAAGAAGAGAGAATCCTAAAGTTTCTAGCCAGCAACACGAGACCCTGACTAGGCAAAGGAATCCTCAGGAAAACGAACAAAGCAGCACGTGTCACAATTTCTGATTTCAACATAGAGGACGAAGCGCGAGGTACCGAAACGGCACAGTCTGGGCCCCAAAACAGGCATGAAGACCCATGCAAAACAATTGAGAGCCCAGAGCCCAACTCAAACTTACATGGACAGCCCATTTTGGACCAGGGAGCCAAGTGGAGACAGCGGAGAAAGGAGAGTCTCTACAATAAACGGTGCTGGGAAGCCTGCACAGCCACATGGAACACAACGAGAGTACGCCATGATGTTACACCTGGCACACACACCACCTGAAATGGATTAAAGCCTTGAATGGCAGACTTGAAACCGTGAACCTTGTAGGAGAAGACCTAGGCAGAGTGCTCTTTGCCATCTGTCTGAGCCGCCTATTTGGAAGAAGCATGTCTGACTGGGCAAGGGCAACAAAGGAAACAAGAAACAAACGGGACCACATCAAATGCACACACTTCTGCCCACTCAAGGAAACCATCAACTGAATACTAAGACACCACAACAATTGGGAGAGGATGTTTGCAAACCACACATCGGACAAGGGGTGAAAAGCCCAAAGATACAATCAACTCGCACGTCTCCACAAGAAAAAAAACAAGCCAATGAAAACCTGGTCAAAAGATGGAAGCAGAGATTTCTCCGAAGAAGACAGAAAGAGGGCCAGTAGGTGCATGAAAACTTGTTCACCATCATGAAGTCTCAGGAAAATGCAAATCCAAACTGCAAGGCCATGGCAGCTCACTGTGGTCAGCATGGCTAGAAGGAAGCAGACAGGAAATAACAAGTGTCAGAGAGGAGGTGGAGAGAAGGGAAGCCTCCTGCACTGCTGGTGGGAGTGTAACCCGGTGCAGCCACGATGCCAAAGGTGTGGAACTGCCTCAGAAGTTTAAGTATCCATGTCCCGTATGACCCAGCTATTAATCTGCCGCTTGCTTATCCAAAACAGTCAGAAAGACTACCGCATAAAGACATGTGCATGGCTGTGTTCACCACAGTCTTACTCCGGATATCCAAGACTTGGAAAGCACCCTGGTGTCCAGCAAGGGATGATTGGAGAAGGAAGATGGGCTATAGCCACACAATGGTATACCACTCAGCCGGAACAAATGATGCAATCCAGCCATTTGTGACCACCAGAATGGCTGTGAGGGTTTTAGGGGAAGTGTAACAAGCCCCAGTGAGAAATTCAAATACCATAGAATCTCACTTACAAGGCGAAGAAAAAGCAAGCACTAACCAACAGGTGGCACTGAACATTTGTATGCGGGCTCCCAGAGGCAAAGAGGGGCGGTGACGGAGGGTGAAAGAGAAGATTAGGCACAAGTGTGTGGTGAGGGCCTGTGATTAGTCTTACACTGGTGAAGATGATGTAAGCTACACAGAAGTCTAAAGCAATGAGGACGTGAATCTGGAAGTTATAGTACGTTCTAATGCAGGGTCATGGCTATAAATTCACCTCAAATCAAAAATCCAAAAAGGGGTCCAGAATGATGTCATAAAGCTTTGGGGGCGGAAAGAGTTTACAGAAGGTGAACTTCCAAGGATGGAAAATCACCTCCAAATGCTTACAGATGCTACAGAAAGGCAGACCATTCCAAATAGGTGAAGAGGAATACTACGAAGAGAACATGATCAGTCCTAAACCCATGAACGAACGGAAAATGTTACCGTCCATGATGTTATTACTAATCACCTTCACGAATAATCCAAACAGGCCCACGTCTTCCCAAGTTCAGGCAAAAGGTTGGTCCAAAAGTACAATTCAGGGCCGGCCCTGT
This sequence comes from Equus asinus, assembly GCF_041296235.1. Lineage (NCBI taxonomy): Eukaryota > Metazoa > Chordata > Mammalia > Perissodactyla > Equidae > Equus > Equus asinus. The sequence continues at coordinate 6,079,517 of NC_091813.1, read as the reverse complement.
GGTGGAGCAGGTAAGTGCCCACATTCCGCTTGGGCGGCCCGGGCCTCACTGTTTCACATTACGAGTGCATATCACATTAGTAGTGTTAGGAAATATAGATTTCATGGTATGGTGCGGGCAGAGATCATAAATAAGCAGCAATTGTGAGGATACGTTATCAATACGCACAAGAAAAGGAACCATAAGAATATTACAATCTATGGAAGTATCTGGTACACTTCCCAAAGGCAGAAGGAAGGAAAACTTGTGACCTGCCAAGGTGGAATTGGCAGAGTGCCACGAGATGACACCATCATTGTGCATCAGAACATTCCCTGGGCAACTTCAACTTGTGAGGGAGTCCAGGACTTTTTCTGGGTAAGGTCCACCCATTTTGCCATCTACCCAAGATATAAGAGATAAAACCCAGGATAATCTTACAGGAGTGAAACCAGTGTCTAGAGAGAATGTAGGAGCCCTTTCGAAGTTCAAGGAGAAAGATAGAAACTGACAACAATTGCAGAAAAAGGAAAACTATCCTACCTAGACAGGGTGAGGAGTCAGACTGGTCTGAGATGGCTGTGAAACTCTGTGTGCACGGAGGTTGTCAGGACAACTTCGAATTTTGAGGTCGCTTATGACATCACGGTGAACATGTCCCCCAGGGTGGCCGCATGGTTACAGTCTGAGGATTGGCCTAGGCTAGGCTATTAAAGGGACAGATACCCAGAAACAGGTTTGGCAAACAGAAAGCAGGCACAGAAACTAGAAGAGATAAAACAGAGTCTGATGCAAGGGATAAGAAAGGAACCCTAGGCCACAAGTGAGAATAGAGGGACAGGCACGGAGAGGAGAACATTGTCATCTATTCAAGTCTATGGGGAGGTCATGCTGATTCAAGCTTGCAACTTCATTGGAAACAAGTGGCCGGACTTGGCGTTCATCACACCTACAGTGCCCTTGTGCCTTAAGCATAATGCAAAGTCAAGAAAGATGTCTTGAGGACATTGAAGAGAAGAATCGATGCCTCCTTTCCAAGGCCCATAGCATTCTTTGCAGGTCAGTCTCTTTTTCCGAAGCTCTGGTGTCACGTGGGCCCACTGGGCACATGGTAATGTGTCCCAAGAGATGTCTTGGAAGCCTTGAAGGAATGGAGCCCTGTCACGCTTGGGGTATGTCTCTTTGTTTGGAAGTGCTCTACAAGGGTGCTGAAAAGCACCCTCTTCCACAGGGCTTCGTTCCTTCGTGAAGGCTGCCCTCCCAGGCTAGTGTGCTCTGTTTGCCTCCATCGAAATTCTCTCCCCCTACCTCTTGCCGTAGAAGGATTATTGATTATGTGTTTTGACACCATATGTAAGGAAGTTGCACGAAAATTAGAACTTTACAGTTGTGTTTCAAGAAAAATAAACAGGCCAGGGTAGAGGATGTAGGGCAAACAAATGGCACACCCTATAAAAATTAAGTAAGCCCGTATCTGGACGGAATCTAGGGGAACGTTCAAGGATCAGGGGTCAAGTTCGAAACTTCCCAAATCCGGAAAAGAGACAGAAAAATATCTTTCCTGGAGAGTGGAATTCATCCGATTTGTCTAAGTTGTCTTGGAAACATTGTGTCCGTGAAGGGGGTTGCCAGGACCACCTCGAATTTGGAGTTTCTGATCTCAGGATGTCAAACCAACCCACATGACCACGTGTTCTCAGTGCTTAGTTTGACCTAGGCTAGGATAGCCAAGAGTCCTACAAGTGACCGGTGCAAATTCAAGGACAACAACCAAGAGTCACGAAAGCACTCACACCTCACCCTAGAGAACATACAGCGATTAACGAAATACAAACTAATCCCTCGGAATGAAGGAGAACGGACTGATAAGCATGTCTAAGGGAGATAGCTGAGAAAGACCATGACGAGTATACTATGGAAAAGAAAAAGAGGACCCAGAAAATGGAAGGTGAACAGAAATCACACCTGAATTATCCACAATGAAAGATGATGTCCGTCTTTAGACAGACTCTGCTGGAACGTTTGAAAGTCAGAGAAATTCACAAGCCAAAAAACGGCAGCGAAGGTCAAGCATGGGCTAACTGGGAAGGGTGAGTTATGAGACTGCTCCAAGCAGGCTCTGAAACCTGTATCCAGGAAGCATGCTGGACCTCAGAGACACAATTATGACAAATCCTCTGACATCACAATGGACCCGAAAAACAACCTAGCCTCATCTACACAGTGCTAGAGTTGGGCTCACTAGTATATTTAACTCCCATTGCACTCAACTGCACGTTGCCACTGAACATGTAAGTGGCCGGCCGGTGGTGCAGTGGTGAGGTCCGCACCTTCTGGGTCTGTGGCCCAGTATGGGCTGGGTGGAATCCTCGGTTTGGGCCTCCTCACCACTGCTTCAGTTGTTCTGGTGCAGGCGTCCGAGGTAGAGTAGAGGCAGATGGGAAGGGACGTTGGACAGGGCCAGACTTCCACAGCAAATACAGGAGCATTGCCAGCAGATGTGAGCACAGCAATGCACTTGTGCCAAAACAAAACCAATTAAAAGTTGCAAAGAATAGAAAAACTGAAGCTAAGGAAAAAAAAAAACAAAAAAACAGGAGCTTGCCATTACGAAGAATAGGATCTCTGTGAATAACCTTAGCAAAACAGGTGAATTCTATGTTAATTCAAAAACTAGCAAACCTTTTGGGAAAGAAACTCAAGAAGACACAAGAAAAAAAAAGATATCGAGGGATCTAGGAATGGAAGGATTAACACACTTGAAAGGTTCATACCGCAGTAAGGAATCTCTGGATTCCATGCAATCCCAGTCAAAGTTGCAGCAGTATTTGCCACAGAGAAGAAGAGAGAATCCTGAAGTTTCTAGCCAGCAACACGAGACCCTGACTAGGCAAAGGAATCCTCAGGAAAACGAACAAAGCAGCACGTGTCACAATTTCTGATTTCAACATAGAGGACGAAGCGCTAGGTACCGAAACGGCACAGTCTGGGCCCCAAAACAGGCATGAAGACCCATGCAAAACAATTGAGAGCCCAGAGCCCAACTCAAACTTACATGGACAGCCCATTTTGGACCAGGGAGCCAAGTGGAGACAGCGGAGAAAGGAGAGTCTCTACAATAAACGGTGCTGGGAAGCCTGCACAGCCACATGGAACACAACGAGAGTACGCCATGATGTTACACCTGGCACACACACCACCTGAAATGGATTAAAGCCTTGAATGGCAGACTTGAAACCGTGAACCTTGTAGGAGAAGACCTAGGCAGAGTGCTCTTTGCCATCTGTCTGAGCCGCCTATTTGGAAGAAGCATGTCTGACTGGGCAAGGGCAACAAAGGAAACAAGAAACAAACGGGACCACATCAAATGCACACACTTCTGCCCACTCAAGGAAACCATCAACTGAATACTAAGACACCACAACAATTGGGAGAGGATGTTTGCAAACCACACATCGGACAAGGGGTGAAAAGCCCAAAGATACAATCAACTCGCACGTCTCCACAAGAAAAAAAACAAGCCAATGAAAACCTGGTCAAAAGATGGAAGCAGAGATTTCTCCGAAGAAGACAGAAAGAGGGCGAGTAGGTGCATGAAAACTTGTTCACCATCATGAAGTCTCAGGAAAATGCAAATCCAAACTGCAAGGCCATGGCAGCTCACTGTGGTCAGCATGGCTAGAAGGAAGCAGACAGGAAATAACAAGTGTCAGAGAGGAGGTGGAGAGAAGGGAAGCCTCCTGCACTGCTGGTGGGAGTGTAACCCGGTGCAGCCACGATGCCAAAGGTGTGGAACTGCCTCAGAAGTTTAAGTATCCATGTCCCGTATGACCCAGCTATTAATCTGCCGCTTGCTTATCCAAAACAGTCAGAAAGACTACCGCATAAAGACATGTGCATGGCTGTGTTCACCACAGTCTTACTCCTGATATCCAAGACTTGGAAAGCACCCTGGTGTCCAGCAAGGGATGATTGGAGAAGGAAGATAGGCTATAGCCACACAATGGTATACCACTCAGCCGGAACAAATGATGCAATCCAGCCATTTGTGACCACCAGAATGGCTGTGAGGGTTTTAGGGGAAGTGTAACAAGCCCCAGTGAGAAATTCAAATACCATAGAATCTCACTTACAAGGCGAAGAAAAAGCAAGCACTAACCAACAGGTGGCACTGAACATTTGTATGCGGGCTCCCAGAGGCAAAGAGGGGCGGTGACGGAGGGTGAAAGAGAAGATTAGGCACAAGTGTGTGGTGAGGGCCTGTGATTAGTCTTACACTGGTGAAGATGATGTAAGCTACACAGAAGTCTAAAGCAATGAGGACGTGAATCTGGAAGTTATAGTACGTTCTAATGCAGGGTCATGGCTATAAATTCACCTCAAATCAAAAATCCAAAAAGGGGTCCAGAATGATGTCATAAAGCTTTGGGGGCGGAAAGAGTTTACAGAAGGTGAACTTCCAAGGATGGAAAATCACCTCCAAATGCTTACAGATGCTACAGAAAGGCAGACCATTCCAAATAGGTGAAGAGGAATACTACGAAGAGAACATGATCAGTCCTAAACCCATGAACGAACGGAAAATGTTACCGTCCATGATGTTATTACTAATCACCTTCACGAATAATCCAAACAGGCCCACGTCTTCCCAAGTTCAGGCAAAAGGTTGGTCCAAAAGTACAATTCAGGGCCGGCCCTGTGGTGGAGCAGGTAAGTGCCCACATTCCGCTTGGGCGGCCCGGGCCTCACTGTTTCACATTACGACTGCATATCACATTAGTAGTGTTAGGAAATATAGATTTCATGGTATGGTGCGGGCAGAGATCATAAATAAGCAGCAATTGTGAGGATACGTTATCAATACGCACAAGAAAAGGAACCATAAGAATATTACAATCTATGGAAGTATCTGGTACACTTCCCAAAGGCAGAAGGAAGGAAAACTTGTGACCTGCCAAGGTGGAATTGGCAGAGTGCCACGAGATGACACCATCATTGTGCATCAGAACATTCCCTGGGCAACTTCAACTTGTGAGGGAGTCCAGGACTTTTTCTGGGTAAGGTCCACCCATTTTGCCATCTACCCAAGATATAAGAGATAAAACCCAGGATAATCTTACAGGAGTGAAACCAGTGTCTAGAGAGAATGTAGGAGCCCTTTCGAAGTTCAAGGAGAAAGATAGAAACTGACAACAATTGCAGAAAAAGGAAAACTATCCTACCTAGACAGGGTGAGGAGTCAGACTGGTCTGAGATGGCTGTGAAACTCTGTGTGCACGGAGGTTGTCAGGACAACTTCGAATTTTGAGGTCGCTTATGACATCACGGTGAACATGTCCCCCAGGGTGGCCGCATGGTTACAGTCTGAGGATTGGCCTAGGCTAGGCTATTAAAGGGACAGATACCCAGAAACAGGTTTGGCAAACAGAAAGCAGGCACAGAAACTAGAAGAGATAAAACAGAGTCTGATGCAAGGGATAAGAAAGGAACCCTAGGCCACAAGTGAGAATAGAGGGACAGGCACGGAGAGGAGAACATTGTCATCTATTCAAGTCTATGGGGAGGTCATGCTGATTCAAGCTTGCAACTTCATTGGAAACAAGTGGCCGGACTTGGCGTTCATCACACCTACAGTGCCCTTGTGCCTTAAGCATAATGCAAAGTCAAGAAAGATGTCTTGAGGACATTGAAGAGAAGAATCGATGCCTCCTTTCCAAGGCCCATAGCATTCTTTGCAGGTCAGTCTCTTTTTCCGAAGCTCTGGTGTCACGTGGGCCCACTGGGCACATGGTAATGTGTCCCAAGAGATGTCTTGGAAGCCTTGAAGGAATGGAGCCCTGTCACGCTTGGGGTATGTCTCTTTGTTTGGAAGTGCTCTACAAGGGTGCTGAAAAGCACCCTCTTCCACAGGGCTTCGTTCCTTCGTGAAGGCTGCCCTCCCAGGCTAGTGTGCTCTGTTTGCCTCCATCGAAATTCTCTCCCCCTACCTCTTGCCGTAGAAGGATTATTGATTATGTGTTTTGACACCATATGTAAGGAAGTTGCACGAAAATTAGAACTTTACAGTTGTGTTTCAAGAAAAATAAACAGGCCAGGGTAGAGGATGTAGGGCAAACAAATGGCACACCCTATAAAAATTAAGTAAGCCCGTATCTGGACGGAATCTAGGGGAACGTTCAAGGATCAGGGGTCAAGTTCGAAACTTCCCAAATCCGGAAAAGAGACAGAAAAATATCTTTCCTGGAGAGTGGAATTCATCCGATTTGTCTAAGTTGTCTTGGAAACATTGTGTCCGTGAAGGGGGTTGCCAGGACCACCTCGAATTTGGAGTTTCTGATCTCAGGATGTCAAACCAACCCACATGACCACGTGTTCTCAGTGCTTAGTTTGACCTAGGCTAGGGTAGCCAAGAGTCCTACAAGTGACCGGTGCAAATTCAAGGACAACAACCAAGAGTCACGAAAGCACTCACACCTCACCCTAGAGAACATACAGCGATTAAAGAAATACAAACTAATCCCTCGGAATGAAGGAGAACGGACTGATAAGCATGTCTAAGGGAGATAGCTGAGAAAGACCATGACGAGTATACTATGGAAAAGAAAAAGAGGACCCAGAAAATGGAAGGTGAACAGAAATCACACCTGAATTATCCACAATGAAAGATGATGTCCGTCTTTAGACAGACTCTGCTGGAACGTTTGAAAGTCAGAGAAATTCACAAGCCAAAAAACGGCAGCGAAGGTCAAGCATGGGCTAACTGGGAAGGGTGAGTTATGAGACTGCTCCAAGCAGGCTCTGAAACCTGTATCCAGGAAGCATGCTGGACCTCAGAGACACAATTATGACAAATCCTCTGACATCACAATGGACCCGAAAAACAACCTAGCCTCATCTACACAGTGCTAGAGTTGGGCTCACTAGTATATTTAACTCCCATTGCACTCAACTGCACGTTGCCACTGAACATGTAAGTGGCCGGCCGGTGGTGCAGTGGTGAGGTCCGCACCTTCTGGGTCTGTGGCCCAGTATGGGCTGGGTGGAATCCTCGGTTTGGGCCTCCTCACCACTGCTTCAGTTGTTCTGGTGCAGGCGTCCGAGGTAGAGTAGAGGCAGATGGGAAGGGACGTTGGACAGGGCCAGACTTCCACAGCAAATACAGGAGCATTGCCAGCAGATGTGAGCACAGCAATGCACTTGTGCCAAAACAAAACCAATTAAAAGTTGCAAAGAATAGAAAAACTGAAGCTAAGGAAAAAAAAAACAAAAAAAACAGGAGCTTGCCATTACGAAGAATAGGATCTCTGTGAATAACCTTAGCAAAACAGGTGAATTCTATGTTAATTCAAAAACTAGCAAACCTTTGGGGAAAGAAACTCAAGAAGACACAAGAAAAAAAAAGATATCGAGGGATCTAGGAATGGAAGGATTAACACACTTGAAAGGTTCATACCGCAGTAAGGAATCTCTGGATTCCATGCAATCCCAGTCAAAGTTGCAGCAGTATTTGCCACAGAGAAGAAGAGAGAATCCTAAAGTTTCTAGCCAGCAACACGAGACCCTGACTAGGCAAAGGAATCCTCAGGAAAACGAACAAAGCAGCACGTGTCACAATTTCTGATTTCAACATAGAGGACGAAGCGCTAGGTACCGAAACGGCACAGTCTGGGCCCCAAAACAGGCATGAAGACCCATGCAAAACAATTGAGAGCCCAGAGCCCAACTCAAACTTACATGGACAGCCCATTTTGGACCAGGGAGCCAAGTGGAGACAGCGGAGAAAGGAGAGTCTCTACAATAAACGGTGCTGGGAAGCCTGCACAGCCACATGGAACACAACGAGAGTACGCCATGATGTTACACCTGGCACACACACCACCTGAAATGGATTAAAGCCTTGAATGGCAGACTTGAAACCGTGAACCTTGTAGGAGAAGACCTAGGCAGAGTGCTCTTTGCCATCTGTCTGAGCCGCCTATTTGGAAGAAGCATGTCTGACTGGGCAAGGGCAACAAAGGAAACAAGAAACAAACGGGACCACATCAAATGCACACACTTCTGCCCACTCAAGGAAACCATCAACTGAATACTAAGACACCACAACAATTGGGAGAGGATGTTTGCAAACCACACATCGGACAAGGGGTGAAAAGCCCAAAGATACAATCAACTCGCACGTCTCCACAAGAAAAAAAACAAGCCAATGAAAACCTGGTCAAAAGATGGAAGCAGAGATTTCTCCGAAGAAGACAGAAAGAGGGCGAGTAGGTGCATGAAAACTTGTTCACCATCATGAAGTCTCAGGAAAATGCAAATCCAAACTGCAAGGCCATGGCAGCTCACTGTGGTCAGCATGGCTAGAAGGAAGCAGACAGGAAATAACAAGTGTCAGAGAGGAGGTGGAGAGAAGGGAAGCCTCCTGCACTGCTGGTGGGAGTGTAACCCGGTGCAGCCACGATGCCAAAGGTGTGGAACTGCCTCAGAAGTTTAAGTATCCATGTCCCGTATGACCCAGCTATTAATCTGCCGCTTGCTTATCCAAAACAGTCAGAAAGACTACCGCATAAAGACATGTGCATGGCTGTGTTCACCACAGTCTTACTCCTGATATCCAAGACTTGGAAAGCACCCTGGTGTCCAGCAAGGGATGATTGGAGAAGGAAGATGGGCTATAGCCACACAATGGTATACCACTCAGCCGGAACAAATGATGCAATCCAGCCATTTGTGACCACCAGAATGGCTGTGAGGGTTTTAGGGGAAGTGTAACAAGCCCCAGTGAGAAATTCAAATACCATAGAATCTCACTTACAAGGCGAAGAAAAAGCAAGCACTAACCAACAGGTGGCACTGAACATTTGTATGCGGGCTCCCAGAGGCAAAGAGGGGCGGTGACGGAGGGTGAAAGAGAAGATTAGGCACAAGTGTGTGGTGAGGGCCTGTGATTAGTCTTACACTGGTGAAGATGATGTGAGCTACACAGAAGTCTAAAGCAATGAGGACGTGAATCTGGAAGTTATAGTACGTTCTAATGCAGGGTCATGGCTATAAATTCACCTCAAATCAAAAATCCAAAAAGGGGTCCAGAATGATGTCATAAAGCTTTGGGGGCGGAAAGAGTTTACAGAAGGTGAACTTCCAAGGATGGAAAATCACCTCCAAATGCTTACAGATGCTACAGAAAGGCAGACCATTCCAAATAGGTGAAGAGGAATACTACGAAGAGAACATGATCAGTCCTAAACCCATGAACGAACGGAAAATGTTACCGTCCATGATGTTATTACTAATCACCTTCACGAATAATCCAAACAGGCCCACGTCTTCCCAAGTTCAGGCAAAAGGTTGGTCCAAAAGTACAATTCAGGGCCGGCCCTGTGGTGGAGCAGGTAAGTGCCCACATTCCGCTTGGGCGGCCCGGGCCTCACTGTTTCACATTACGACTGCATATCACATTAGTAGTGTTAGGAAATATAGATTTCATGGTATGGTGCGGGCAGAGATCATAAATAAGCAGCAATTGTGAGGATACGTTATCAATACGCACAAGAAAAGGAACCATAAGAATATTACAATCTATGGAAGTATCTGGTACACTTCCCAAAGGCAGAAGGAAGGAAAACTTGTGACCTGCCAAGGTGGAATTGGCAGAGTGCCACGAGATGACACCATCATTGTGCATCAGAACATTCCCTGGGCAACTTCAACTTGTGAGGGAGTCCAGGACTTTTTCTGGGTAAGGTCCACCCATTTTGCCATCTACCCAAGATATAAGAGATAAAACCCAGGATAATCTTACAGGAGTGAAACCAGTGTCTAGAGAGAATGTAGGAGCCCTTTCGAAGTTCAAGGAGAAAGATAGAAACTGACAACAATTGCAGAAAAAGGAAAACTATCCTACCTAGACAGGGTGAGGAGTCAGACTGGTCTGAGATGGCTGTGAAACTCTGTGTGCACGGAGGTTGTCAGGACAACTTCGAATTTTGAGGTCGCTTATGACATCACGGTGAACATGTCCCCCAGGGTGGCCGCATGGTTACAGTCTGAGGATTGGCCTAGGCTAGGCTATTAAAGGGACAGATACCCAGAAACAGGTTTGGCAAACAGAAAGCAGGCACAGAAACTAGAAGAGATAAAACAGAGTCTGATGCAAGGGATAAGAAAGGAACCCTAGGCCACAAGTGAGAATAGAGGGACAGGCACGGAGAGGAGAACATTGTCATCTATTCAAGTCTATGGGGAGGTCATGCTGATTCAAGCTTGCAACTTCATTGGAAACAAGTGGCCGGACTTGGCGTTCATCACACCTACAGTGCCCTTGTGCCTTAAGCATAATGCAAAGTCAAGAAAGATGTCTTGAGGACATTGAAGAGAAGAATCGATGCCTCCTTTCCAAGGCCCATAGCATTCTTTGCAGGTCAGTCTCTTTTTCCGAAGCTCTGGTGTCACGTGGGCCCACTGGGCACATGGTAATGTGTCCCAAGAGATGTCTTGGAAGCCTTGAAGGAATGGAGCCCTGTCACGCTTGGGGTATGTCTCTTTGTTTGGAAGTGCTCTACAAGGGTGCTGAAAAGCACCCTCTTCCACAGGGCTTCGTTCCTTCGTGAAGGCTGCCCTCCCAGGCTAGTGTGCTCTGTTTGCCTCCATCGAAATTCTCTCCCCCTACCTCTTGCCGTAGAAGGATTATTGATTATGTGTTTTGACACCATATGTAAGGAAGTTGCACGAAAATTAGAACTTTACAGTTGTGTTTCAAGAAAAATAAACAGGCCAGGGTAGAGGATGTAGGGCAAACAAATGGCACACCCTATAAAAATTAAGTAAGCCCGTATCTGGACGGAATCTAGGGGAACGTTCAAGGATCAGGGGTCAAGTTCGAAACTTCCCAAATCCGGAAAAGAGACAGAAAAATATCTTTCCTGGAGAGTGGAATTCATCCGATTTGTCTAAGTTGTCTTGGAAACATTGTGTCCGTGAAGGGGGTTGCCAGGACCACCTCGAATTTGGAGTTTCTGATCTCAGGATGTCAAACCAACCCACATGACCACGTGTTCTCAGTGCTTAGTTTGACCTAGGCTAGGGTAGCCAAGAGTCCTACAAGTGACCGGTGCAAATTCAAGGACAACAACCAAGAGTCACGAAAGCACTCACACCTCACCCTAGAGAACATACAGCGATTAACGAAATACAAACTAATCCCTCGGAATGAAGGAGAACGGACTGATAAGCATGTCTAAGGGAGATAGCTGAGAAAGACCATGACGAGTATACTATGGAAAAGAAAAAGAGGACCCAGAAAATGGAAGGTGAACAGAAATCACACCTGAATTATCCACAATGAAAGATGATGTCCGTCTTTAGACAGACTCTGCTGGAACGTTTGAAAGTCAGAGAAATTCACAAGCCAAAAAACGGCAGCGAAGGTCAAGCATGGGCTAACTGGGAAGGGTGAGTTATGAGACTGCTCCAAGCAGGCTCTGAAACCTGTATCCAGGAAGCATGCTGGACCTCAGAGACACAATTATGACAAATCCTCTGACATCACAATGGACCCGAAAAACAACCTAGCCTCATCTACACAGTGCTAGAGTTGGGCTCACTAGTATATTTAACTCCCATTGCACTCAACTGCACGTTGCCACTGAACATGTAAGTGGCCGGCCGGTGGTGCAGTGGTGAGGTCCGCACCTTCTGGGTCTGTGGCCCAGTATGGGCTGGGTGGAATCCTCGGTTTGGGCCTCCTCACCACTGCTTCAGTTGTTCTGGTGCAGGCGTCCGAGGTAGAGTAGAGGCAGATGGGAAGGGACGTTGGACAGGGCCAGACTTCCACAGCAAATACAGGAGCATTGCCAGCAGATGTGAGCACAGCAATGCACTTGTGCCAAAACAAAACCAATTAAAAGTTGCAAAGAATAGAAAAACTGAAGCTAAGGAAAAAAAAAACAAAAAAACAGGAGCTTGCCATTACGAAGAATAGGATCTCTGTGAATAACCTTAGCAAAACAGGTGAATTCTATGTTAATTCAAAAACTAGCAAACCTTTGGGGAAAGAAACTCAAGAAGACACAAGAAAAAAAAAGATATCGAGGGATCTAGGAATGGAAGGATTAACACACTTGAAAGGTTCATACCGCAGTAAGGAATCTCTGGATTCCATGCAATCCCAGTCAAAGTTGCAGCAGTATTTGCCACAGAGAAGAAGAGAGAATCCTAAAGTTTCTAGCCAGCAACACGAGACCCTGACTAGGCAAAGGAATCCTCAGGAAAACGAACAAAGCAGCACGTGTCACAATTTCTGATTTCAACATAGAGGACGAAGCGCGAGGTACCGAAACGGCACAGTCTGGGCCCCAAAACAGGCATGAAGACCCATGCAAAACAATTGAGAGCCCAGAGCCCAACTCAAACTTACATGGACAGCCCATTTTGGACCAGGGAGCCAAGTGGAGACAGCGGAGAAAGGAGAGTCTCTACAATAAACGGTGCTGGGAAGCCTGCACAGCCACATGGAACACAACGAGAGTACACCATGATGTTACACCTGGCACACACACCACCTGAAGTGGATTAAAGCCTTGAATGGCAGACTTGAAACCGTGAACCTTGTAGGAGAAGACCTAGGCAGAGTGCTCTTTGCCATCTGTCTGAGCCGCCTATTTGGAAGAAGCATGTCTGACTGGGCAAGGGCAACAAAGGAAACAAGAAACAAACGGGACCACATCAAATGCACACACTTCTGCCCACTCAAGGAAACCATCAACTGAATACTAAGACACCACAACAATTGGGAGAGGATGTTTGCAAACCACACATCGGACAAGGGGTGAAAAGCCCAAAGATACAATCAACTCGCACGTCTCCACAAGAAAAAAAACAAGCCAATGAAAACCTGGTCAAAAGATGGAAGCAGAGATTTCTCCGAAGAAGACAGAAAGAGGGCGAGTAGGTGCATGAAAACTTGTTCACCATCATGAAGTCTCAGGAAAATGCAAATCCAAACTGCAAGGCCATGGCAGCTCACTGTGGTCAGCATGGCTAGGAGGAAGCAGACAGGAAATAACAAGTGTCAGAGAGGAGGTGGAGAGAAGGGAAGCCTCCTGCACTGCTGGTGGGAGTGTAACCCGGTGCAGCCACGATGCCAAAGGTGTGGAACTGCCTCAGAAATTTAAGTATCCATGTCCCGTATGACCCAGCTATTAATCTGCCGCTTGCTTATCCAAAACAGTCAGAAAGACTACCGCATAAAGACATGTGCATGGCTGTGTTCACCACAGTCTTACTCCTGATATCCAAGACTTGGAAAGCACCCTGGTGTCCAGCAAGGGATGATTGGAGAAGGAAGATGGGCTATAGCCACACAATGGTATACCACTCAGCCGGAACAAATGATGCAATCCAGCCATTTGTGACCACCAGAATGGCTGTGAGGGTTTTAGGGGAAGTGTAACAAGCCCCAGTGAGAAATTCAAATACCATAGAATCTCACTTACAAGGCGAAGAAAAAGCAAGCACTAACCAACAGGTGGCACTGAACATTTGTATGCGGGCTCCCAGAGGCAAAGAGGGGCGGTGACGGAGGGTGAAAGAGAAGATTAGGCACAAGTGTGTGGTGAGGGCCTGTGATTAGTCTTACACTGGTGAAGATGATGTGAGCTACACAGAAGTCTAAAGCAATGAGGACGTGAATCTGGAAGTTATAGTACGTTCTAATGCAGGGTCATGGCTATAAATTCACCTCAAATCAAAAATCCAAAAAGGGGTCCAGAATGATGTCATAAAGCTTTGGGGGCGGAAAGAGTTTACAGAAGGTGAACTTCCAAGGATGGAAAATCACCTCCAAATGCTTACAGATGCTACAGAAAGGCAGACCATTCCAAATAGGTGAAGAGGAATACTACGAAGAGAACATGATCAGTCCTAAACCCATGAACGAACGGAAAATGTTACCGTCCATGATGTTATTACTAATCACCTTCACGAATAATCCAAACAGGCCCACGTCTTCCCAAGTTCAGGCAAAAGGTTGGTCCAAAAGTACAATTCAGGGCCGGCCCTGTGGTGGAGCAGGTAAGTGCCCACATTCCGCTTGGGCGGCCCGGGCCTCACTGTTTCACATTACGAGTGCATATCACATTAGTAGTGTTAGGAAATATAGATTTCATGGTATGGTGCGGGCAGAGATCATAAATAAGCAGCAATTGTGAGGATACGTTATCAATACGCACAAGAAAAGGAACCATAAGAATATTACAATCTATGGAAGTATCTGGTACACTTCCCAAAGGCAGAAGGAAGGAAAACTTGTGACCTGCCAAGGTGGAATTGGCAGAGTGCCACGAGATGACACCATCATTGTGCATCAGAACATTCCCTGGGCAACTTCAACTTGTGAGGGAGTCCAGGACTTTTTCTGGGTAAGGTCCACCCATTTTGCCATCTACCCAAGATATAAGAGATAAAACCCAGGATAATCTTACAGGAGTGAAACCAGTGTCTAGAGAGAATGTAGGAGCCCTTTCGAAGTTCAAGGAGAAAGATAGAAACTGACAACAATTGCAGAAAAAGGAAAACTATCCTACCTAGACAGGGTGAGGAGTCAGACTGGTCTGAGATGGCTGTGAAACTCTGTGTGCACGGAGGTTGTCAGGACAACTTCGAATTTTGAGGTCGCTTATGACATCACGGTGAACATGTCCCCCAGGGTGGCCGCATGGTTACAGTCTGAGGATTGGCCTAGGCTAGGCTATTAAAGGGACAGATACCCAGAAACAGGTTTGGCAAACAGAAAGCAGGCACAGAAACTAGAAGAGATAAAACAGAGTCTGATGCAAGGGATAAGAAAGGAACCCTAGGCCACAAGTGAGAATAGAGGGACAGGCACGGAGAGGAGAACATTGTCATCTATTCAAGTCTATGGGGAGGTCATGCTGATTCAAGCTTGCAACTTCATTGGAAACAAGTGGCCGGACTTGGCGTTCATCACACCTACAGTGCCCTTGTGCCTTAAGCATAATGCAAAGTCAAGAAAGATGTCTTGAGGACATTGAAGAGAAGAATCGATGCCTCCTTTCCAAGGCCCATAGCATTCTTTGCAGGTCAGTCTCTTTTTCCGAAGCTCTGGTGTCACGTGGGCCCACTGGGCACATGGTAATGTGTCCCAAGAGATGTCTTGGAAGCCTTGAAGGAATGGAGCCCTGTCACGCTTGGGGTATGTCTCTTTGTTTGGAAGTGCTCTACAAGGGTGCTGAAAAGCACCCTCTTCCACAGGGCTTCGTTCCTTCGTGAAGGCTGCCCTCCCAGGCTAGTGTGCTCTGTTTGCCTCCATCGAAATTCTCTCCCCCTACCTCTTGCCGTAGAAGGATTATTGATTATGTGTTTTGACACCATATGTAAGGAAGTTGCACGAAAATTAGAACTTTACAGTTGTGTTTCAAGAAAAATAAACAGGCCAGGGTAGAGGATGTAGGGCAAACAAATGGCACACCCTATAAAAATTAAGTAAGCCCGTATCTGGACGGAATCTAGGGGAACGTTCAAGGATCAGGGGTCAAGTTCGAAACTTCCCAAATCCGGAAAAGAGACAGAAAAATATCTTTCCTGGAGAGTGGAATTCATCCGATTTGTCTAAGTTGTCTTGGAAACATTGTGTCCGTGAAGGGGGTTGCCAGGACCACCTCGAATTTGGAGTTTCTGATCTCAGGATGTCAAACCAACCCACATGACCACGTGTTCTCAGTGCTTAGTTTGACCTAGGCTAGGGTAGCCAAGAGTCCTACAAGTGACCGGTGCAAATTCAAGGACAACAACCAAGAGTCACGAAAGCACTCACACCTCACCCTAGAGAACATACAGCGATTAACGAAATACAAACTAATCCCTCGGAATGAAGGAGAACGGACTGATAAGCATGTCTAAGGGAGATAGCTGAGAAAGACCATGACGAGTATACTATGGAAAAGAAAAAGAGGACCCAGAAAATGGAAGGTGAACAGAAATCACACCTGAATTATCCACAATGAAAGATGATGTCCGTCTTTAGACAGACTCTGCTGGAACGTTTGAAAGTCAGAGAAATTCACAAGCCAAAAAACGGCAGCGAAGGTCAAGCATGGGCTAACTGGGAAGGGTGAGTTATGAGACTGCTCCAAGCAGGCTCTGAAACCTGTATCCAGGAAGCATGCTGGACCTCAGAGACACAATTATGACAAATCCTCTGACATCACAATGGACCCGAAAAACAACCTAGCCTCATCTACACAGTGCTAGAGTTGGGCTCACTAGTATATTTAACTCCCATTGCACTCAACTGCACGTTGCCACTGAACATGTAAGTGGCCGGCCGGTGGTGCAGTGGTGAGGTCCGCACCTTCTGGGTCTGTGGCCCAGTATGGGCTGGGTGGAATCCTCGGTTTGGGCCTCCTCACCACTGCTTCAGTTGTTCTGGTGCAGGCGTCCGAGGTAGAGTAGAGGCAGATGGGAAGGGACGTTGGACAGGGCCAGACTTCCACAGCAAATACAGGAGCATTGCCAGCAGATGTGAGCACAGCAATGCACTTGTGCCAAAACAAAACCAATTAAAAGTTGCAAAGAATAGAAAAACTGAAGCTAAGGAAAAAAAAAAACAAAAAAACAGGAGCTTGCCATTACGAAGAATAGGATCTCTGTGAATAACCTTAGCAAAACAGGTGAATTCTATGTTAATTCAAAAACTAGCAAACCTTTGGGGAAAGAAACTCAAGAAGACACAAGAAAAAAAAAGATATCGAGGGATCTAGGAATGGAAGGATTAACACACTTGAAAGGTTCATACCGCAGTAAGGAATCTCTGGATTCCATGCAATCCCAGTCAAAGTTGCAGCAGTATTTGCCACAGAGAAGAAGAGAGAATCCTGAAGTTTCTAGCCAGCAACACGAGACCCTGACTAGGCAAAGGAATCCTCAGGAAAACGAACAAAGCAGCACGTGTCACAATTTCTGATTTCAACATAGAGGACGAAGCGCTAGGTACCGAAACGGCACAGTCTGGGCCCCAAAACAGGCATGAAGACCCATGCAAATCAATTGAGAGCCCAGAGCCCAACTCAAACTTACATGGACAGCCCATTTTGGACCAGGGAGCCAAGTGGAGACAGCGGAGAAAGGAGAGTCTCTACAATAAACGGTGCTGGGAAGCCTGCACAGCCACATGGAACACAACGAGAGTACGCCATGATGTTACACCTGGCACACACACCACCTGAAATGGATTAAAGCCTTGAATGGCAGACTTGAAACCGTGAACCTTGTAGGAGAAGACCTAGGCAGAGTGCTCTTTGCCATCTGTCTGAGCCGCCTATTTGGAAGAAGCATGTCTGACTGGGCAAGGGCAACAAAGGAAACAAGAAACAAACGGGACCACATCAAATGCACACACTTCTGCCCACTCAAGGAAACCATCAACTGAATACTAAGACACCACAACAATTGGGAGAGGATGTTTGCAAACCACACATCGGACAAGGGGTGAAAAGCCCAAAGATACAATCAACTCGCACGTCTCCACAAGAAAAAAAACAAGCCAATGAAAACCTGGTCAAAAGATGGAAGCAGAGATTTCTCCGAAGAAGACAGAAAGAGGGCCAGTAGGTGCATGAAAACTTGTTCACCATCATGAAGTCTCAGGAAAATGCAAATCCAAACTGCAAGGCCATGGCAGCTCACTGTGGTCAGCATGGCTAGAAGGAAGCAGACAGGAAATAACAAGTGTCAGAGAGGAGGTGGAGAGAAGGGAAGCCTCCTGCACTGCTGGTGGGAGTGTAACCCGGTGCAGCCACGATGCCAAAGGTGTGGAACTGCCTCAGAAGTTTAAGTATCCATGTCCCGTATGACCCAGCTATTAATCTGCCGCTTGCTTATCCAAAACAGTCAGAAAGACTACCGCATAAAGACATGTGCATGGCTGTGTTCACCACAGTCTTACTCCTGATATCCAAGACTTGGAAAGCACCCTGGTGTCCAGCAAGGGATGATTGGAGAAGGAAGATGGGCTATAGCCACACAATGGTATACCACTCAGCCGGAACAAATGATGCAATCCAGCCATTTGTGACCACCAGAATGGCTGTGAGGGTTTTAGGGGAAGTGTAACAAGCCCCAGTGAGAAATTCAAATACCATAGAATCTCACTTACAAGGCGAAGAAAAAGCAAGCACTAACCAACAGGTGGCACTGAACATTTGTATGCGGGCTCCCAGAGGCAAAGAGGGGCGGTGACGGAGGGTGAAAGAGAAGATTAGGCACAAGTGTGTGGTGAGGGCCTGTGATTAGTCTTACACTGGTGAAGATGATGTAAGCTACACAGAAGTCTAAAGCAATGAGGACGTGAATCTGGAAGTTATAGTACGTTCTAATGCAGGGTCATGGCTATAAATTCACCTCAAATCAAAAATCCAAAAAGGGGTCCAGAATGATGTCATAAAGCTTTGGGGGCGGAAAGAGTTTACAGAAGGTGAACTTCCAAGGATGGAAAATCACCTCCAAATGCTTACAGATGCTACAGAAAGGCAGACCATTCCAAATAGGTGAAGAGGAATACTACGAAGAGAACATGATCAGTCCTAAACCCATGAACGAACGGAAAATGTTACCGTCCATGATGTTATTACTAATCACCTTCACGAATAATCCAAACAGGCCCACGTCTTCCCAAGTTCAGGCAAAAGGTTGGTCCAAAAGTACAATTCAGGGCCGGCCCTGTGGTGGAGCAGGTAAGTGCCCACATTCCGCTTGGGCGGCCCGGGCCTCACTGTTTCACATTACGAGTGCATATCACATTAGTAGTGTTAGGAAATATAGATTTCATGGTATGGTGCGGGCAGAGATCATAAATAAGCAGCAATTGTGAGGATACGTTATCAATACGCACAAGAAAAGGAACCATAAGAATATTACAATCTATGGAAGTATCTGGTACACTTCCCAAAGGCAGAAGGAAGGAAAACTTGTGACCTGCCAAGGTGGAATTGGCAGAGTGCCACGAGATGACACCATCATTGTGCATCAGAACATTCCCTGGGCAACTTCAACTTGTGAGGGAGTCCAGGACTTTTTCTGGGTAAGGTCCACCCATTTTGCCATCTACCCAAGATATAAGAGATAAAACCCAGGATAATCTTACAGGAGTGACACCAGTGTCTAGAGAGAATGTAGGAGCCCTTTCGAAGTTCAAGGAGAAAGATAGAAACTGACAACAATTGCAGAAAAAGGAAAACTATCCTACCTAGACAGGGTGAGGAGTCAGACTGGTCTGAGATGGCTGTGAAACTCTGTGTGCACGGAGGTTGTCAGGACAACTTCGAATTTTGAGGTCGCTTATGACATCACGGTGAACATGTCCCCCAGGGTGGCCGCATGGTTACAGTCTGAGGATTGGCCTAGGCTAGGCTATTAAAGGGACAGATACCCAGAAACAGGTTTGGCAAACAGAAAGCAGGCACAGAAACTAGAAGAGATAAAACAGAGTCTGATGCAAGGGATAAGAAAGGAACCCTAGGCCACAAGTGAGAATAGAGGGACAGGCACGGAGAGGAGAACATTGTCATCTATTCAAGTCTATGGGGAGGTCATGCTGATTCAAGCTTGCAACTTCATTGGAAACAAGTGGCCGGACTTGGCGTTCATCACACCTACAGTGCCCTTGTGCCTTAAGCATAATGCAAAGTCAAGAAAGATGTCTTGAGGACATTGAAGAGAAGAATCGATGCCTCCTTTCCAAGGCCCATAGCATTCTTTGAAGGTCAGTCTCTTTTTCCGAAGCTCTGGTGTCACGTGGGCCCACTGGGCACATGGTAATGTGTCCCAAGAGATGTCTTGGAAGCCTTGAAGGAATGGAGCCCTGTCACGCTTGGGGTATGTCTCTTTGTTTGGAAGTGCTCTACAAGGGTGCTGAAAAGCACCCTCTTCCACAGGGCTTCGTTCCTTCGTGAAGGCTGCCCTCCCAGGCTAGTGTGCTCTGTTTGCCTCCATCGAAATTCTCTCCCCCTACCTCTTGCCGTAGAAGGATTATTGATTATGTGTTTTGACACCATATGTAAGGAAGTTGCACGAAAATTAGAACTTTACAGTTGTGTTTCAAGAAAAATAAACAGGCCAGGGTAGAGGATGTAGGGCAAACAAATGGCACACCCTATAAAAATTAAGTAAGCCCGTATCTGGACGGAATCTAGGGGAACGTTCAAGGATCAGGGGTCAAGTTCGAAACTTCCCAAATCTGGAAAAGAGACAGAAAAATATCTTTCCTGGAGAGTGGAATTCATCCGATTTGTCTAAGTTGTCTTGGAAACATTGTGTCCGTGAAGGGGGTTGCCAGGACCACCTCGAATTTGGAGTTTCTGATCTCAGGATGTCAAACCAACCCACATGACCACGTGTTCTCAGTGCTTAGTTTGACCTAGGCTAGGGTAGCCAAGAGTCCTACAAGTGACCGGTGCAAATTCAAGGACAACAACCAAGAGTCACGAAAGCACTCACACCTCACCCTAGAGAACATACAGCGATTAACGAAATACAAACTAATCCCTCGGAATGAAGGAGAACGGACTGATAAGCATGTCTAAGGGAGATAGCTGAGAAAGACCATGACGAGTATACTATGGAAAAGAAAAAGAGGACCCAGAAAATGGAAGGTGAACAGAAATCACACCTGAATTATCCACAATGAAAGATGATGTCCGTCTTTAGACAGACTCTGCTGGAATGTTTGAAAGTCAGAGAAATTCACAAGCCAAAAAACGGCAGCGAAGGTCAAGCATGGGCTAACTGGGAAGGGTGAGTTATGAGACTGCTCCAAGCAGGCTCTGAAACCTGTATCCAGGAAGCATGCTGGACCTCAGAGACACAATTATGACAAATCCTCTGACATCACAATGGACCCGAAAAACAACCTAGCCTCATCTACACAGTGCTAGAGTTGGGCTCACTAGTATATTTAACTCCCATTGCACTCAACTGCACGTTGCCACTGAACATGTAAGTGGCCGGCCGGTGGTGCAGTGGTGAGGTCCGCACCTTCTGGGTCTGTGGCCCAGTATGGGCTGGGTGGAATCCTCGGTTTGGGCCTCCTCACCACTGCTTCAGTTGTTCTGGTGCAGGCGTCCGAGGTAGAGTAGAGGCAGATGGGAAGGGACGTTGGACAGGGCCAGACTTCCACAGCAAATACAGGAGCATTGCCAGCAGATGTGAGCACAGCAATGCACTTGTGCCAAAACAAAACCAATTAAAAGTTGCAAAGAATAGAAAAACTGAAGCTAAGGAAAAAAAAAAACAAAAAAACAGGAGCTTGCCATTACGAAGAATAGGATCTCTGTGAATAACCTTAGCAAAACAGGTGAATTCTATGTTAATTCAAAAACTAGCAAACCTTTGGGGAAAGAAACTCAAGAAGACACAAGAAAAAAAAAGATATCGAGGGATCTAGGAATGGAAGGATTAACACACTTGAAAGGTTCATACCGCAGTAAGGGATCTCTGGATTCCATGCAATCCCAGTCAAAGTTGCAGCAGTATTTGCCACAGAGAAGAAGAGAGAATCCTGAAGTTTCTAGCCAGCAACACGAGACCCTGACTAGGCAAAGGAATCCTCAGGAAAACGAACAAAGCAGCACGTGTCACAATTTCTGATTTCAACATAGAGGACGAAGCGCTAGGTACCGAAACGGCACAGTCTGGGCCCCAAAACAGGCATGAAGACCCATGCAAATCAATTGAGAGCCCAGAGCCCAACTCAAACTTACATGGACAGCCCATTTTGGACCAGGGAGCCAAGTGGAGACAGCGGAGAAAGGAGAGTCTCTACAATAAACGGTGCTGGGAAGCCTGCACAGCCACATGGAACACAACGAGAGTACGCCATGATGTTACACCTGGCACACACACCACCTGAAATGGATTAAAGCCTTGAATGGCAGACTTGAAACCGTGAACCTTGTAGGAGAAGACCTAGGCAGAGTGCTCTTTGCCATCTGTCTGAGCCGCCTATTTGGAAGAAGCATGTCTGACTGGGCAAGGGCAACAAAGGAAACAAGAAACAAACGGGACCACATCAAATGCACACACTTCTGCCCACTCAAGGAAACCATCAACTGAATACTAAGACACCACAACAATTGGGAGAGGATGTTTGCAAACCACACATCGGACAAGGGGTGAAAAGCCCAAAGATACAATCAACTCGCACGTCTCCACAAGAAAAAAAACAAGCCAATGAAAACCTGGTCAAAAGATGGAAGCAGAGATTTCTCCGAAGAAGACAGAAAGAGGGCCAGTAGGTGCATGAAAACTTGTTCACCATCATGAAGTCTCAGGAAAATGCAAATCCAAACTGCAAGGCCATGGCAGCTCACTGTGGTCAGCATGGCTAGAAGGAAGCAGACAGGAAATAACAAGTGTCAGAGAGGAGGTGCAGAGAAGGGAAGCCTCCTGCACTGCTGGTGGGAGTGTAACCCGGTGCAGCCACGATGCCAAAGGTGTGGAACTGCCTCAGAAGTTTAAGTATCCATGTCCCGTATGACCCAGCTATTAATCTGCCGCTTGCTTATCCAAAACAGTCAGAAAGACTACCGCATAAAGACATGTGCATGGCTGTGTTCACCACAGTCTTACTCCTGATATCCAAGACTTGGAAAGCACCCTGGTGTCCAGCAAGGGATGATTGGAGAAGGAAGATGGGCTATAGCCACACAATGGTATACCACTCAGCCGGAACAAATGATGCAATCCAGCCATTTGTGACCACCAGAATGGCTGTGAGGGTTTTAGGGGAAGTGTAACAAGCCCCAGTGAGAAATTCAAATACCATAGAATCTCACTTACAAGGCGAAGAAAAAGCAAGCACTAACCAACAGGTGGCACTGAACATTTGTATGCGGGCTCCCAGAGGCAAAGAGGGGCGGTGACGGAGGGTGAAAGAGAAGATTAGGCACAAGTGTGTGGTGAGGGCCTGTGATTAGTCTTACACTGGTGAAGATGATGTAAGCTACACAGAAGTCTAAAGCAATGAGGACGTGAATCTGGAAGTTATAGTACGTTCTAATGCAGGGTCATGGCTATAAATTCACCTCAAATCAAAAATCCAAAAAGGGGTCCAGAATGATGTCATAAAGCTTTGGGGGCGGAAAGAGTTTACAGAAGGTGAACTTCCAAGGATGGAAAATCACCTCCAAATGCTTACAGATGCTACAGAAAGGCAGACCATTCCAAATAGGTGAAGAGGAATACTACGAAGAGAACATGATCAGTCCTAAACCCATGAACGAACGGAAAATGTTACTGTCCATGATGTTATTACTAATCACCTTCACGAATAATCCAAACAGGCCCACGTCTTCCCAAGTTCAGGCAAAAGGTTGGTCCAAAAGTACAATTCAGGGCCGGCCCTGTGGTGGAGCAGGTAAGTGCCCACATTCCGCTTGGGCGGCCCGGGCCTCACTGTTTCACATTACGAGTGCATATCACATTAGTAGTGTTAGGAAATATAGATTTCATGGTATGGTGCGGGCAGAGATCATAAATAAGCAGCAATTGTGAGGATACGTTATCAATACGCACAAGAAAAGGAACCATAAGAATATTACAATCTATGGAAGTATCTGGTACACTTCCCAAAGGCAGAAGGAAGGAAAACTTGTGACCTGCCAAGGTGGAATTGGCAGAGTGCCACGAGATGACACCATCATTGTGCATCAGAACATTCCCTGGGCAACTTCAACTTGTGAGGGAGTCCAGGACTTTTTCTGGGTAAGGTCCACCCATTTTGCCATCTACCCAAGATATAAGAGATAAAACCCAGGATAATCTTACAGGAGTGAAACCAGTGTCTAGAGAGAATGTAGGAGCCCTTTCGAAGTTCAAGGAGAAAGATAGAAACTGACAACAATTGCAGAAAAAGGAAAACTATCCTACCTAGACAGGGTGAGGAGTCAGACTGGTCTGAGATGGCTGTGAAACTCTGTGTGCACGGAGGTTGTCAGGACAACTTCGAATTTTGAGGTCGCTTATGACATCACGGTGAACATGTCCCCCAGGGTGGCCGCATGGTTACAGTCTGAGGATTGGCCTAGGCTAGGCTATTAAAGGGACAGATACCCAGAAACAGGTTTGGCAAACAGAAAGCAGGCACAGAAACTAGAAGAGATAAAACAGAGTCTGATGCAAGGGATAAGAAAGGAACCCTAGGCCACAAGTGAGAATAGAGGGACAGGCACGGAGAGGAGAACATTGTCATCTATTCAAGTCTATGGGGAGGTCATGCTGATTCAAGCTTGCAACTTCATTGGAAACAAGTGGCCGGACTTGGCGTTCATCACACCTACAGTGCCCTTGTGCCTTAAGCATAATGCAAAGTCAAGAAAGATGTCTTGAGGACATTGAAGAGAAGAATCGATGCCTCCTTTCCAAGGCCCATAGCATTCTTTGCAGGTCAGTCTCTTTTTCCGAAGCTCTGGTGTCACGTGGGCCCACTGGGCACATGGTAATGTGTCCCAAGAGATGTCTTGGAAGCCTTGAAGGAATGGAGCCCTGTCACGCTTGGGGTATGTCTCTTTGTTTGGAAGTGCTCTACAAGGGTGCTGAAAAGCACCCTCTTCCACAGGGCTTCGTTCCTTCGTGAAGGCTGCCCTCCCAGGCTAGTGTGCTCTGTTTGCCTCCATCGAAATTCTCTCCCCCTACCTCTTGCCGTAGAAGGATTATTGATTATGTGTTTTGACACCATATGTAAGGAAGTTGCACGAAAATTAGAACTTTACAGTTGTGTTTCAAGAAAAATAAACAGGCCAGGGTAGAGGATGTAGGGCAAACAAATGGCACACCCTATAAAAATTAAGTAAGCCCGTATCTGGGCGGAATCTAGGGGAACGTTCAAGGATCAGGGGTCAAGTTCGAAACTTCCCAAATCCGGAAAAGAGACAGAAAAATATCTTTCCTGGAGAGTGGAATTCATCCGATTTGTCTAAGTTGTCTTGGAAACATTGTGTCCGTGAAGGGGGTTGCCAGGACCACCTCGAATTTGGAGTTTCTGATCTCAGGATGTCAAACCAACCCACATGACCACGTGTTCTCAGTGCTTAGTTTGACCTAGGCTAGGATAGCCAAGAGTCCTACAAGTGACCGGTGCAAATTCAAGGACAACAACCAAGAGTCACGAAAGCACTCACACCTCACCCTAGAGAACATACAGCGATTAACGAAATACAAACTAATCCCTTGGAATGAAGGAGAACGGACTGATAAGCATGTCTAAGGGAGATAGCTGAGAAAGACCATGACGAGTATACTATGGAAAAGAAAAAGAGGACCCAGAAAATGGAAGGTGAACAGAAATCACACCTGAATTATCCACAATGAAAGATGATGTCCGTCTTTAGACAGACTCTGCTGGAACGTTTGAAAGTCAGAGAAATTCACAAGCCAAAAAACGGCAGCGAAGGTCAAGCATGGGCTAACTGGGAAGGGTGAGTTATGAGACTGCTCCAAGCAGGCTCTGAAACCTGTATCCAGGAAGCATGCTGGACCTCAGAGACACAATTATGACAAATCCTCTGACATCACAATGGACCCGAAAAACAACCTAGCCTCATCTACACAGTGCTAGAGTTGGGCTCACTAGTATATTTAACTCCCATTGCACTCAACTGCACGTTGCCACTGAACATGTAAGTGGCCGGCCGGTGGTGCAGTGGTGAGATCCGCACCTTCTGGGTCTGTGGCCCAGTATGGGCTGGGTGGAATCCTCGGTTTGGGCCTCCTCACCACTGCTTCAGTTGTTCTGGTGCAGGCGTCCGAGGTAGAGTAGAGGCAGATGGGAAGGGACGTTGGACAGGGCCAGACTTCCACAGCAAATACAGGAGCATTGCCAGCAGATGTGAGCACAGCAATGCACTTGTGCCAAAACAAAACCAATTAAAAGTTGCAAAGAATAGAAAAACTGAAGCTAAGGAAAAAAAAAAACAAAAAAACAGGAGCTTGCCATTACGAAGAATAGGATCTCTGTGAATAACCTTAGCAAAACAGGTGAATTCTATGTTAATTCAAAAACTAGCAAACCTTTGGGGAAAGAAACTCAAGAAGACACAAGAAAAAAAAAGATATCGAGGGATCTAGGAATGGAAGGATTAACACACTTGAAAGGTTCATACCGCAGTAAGGAATCTCTGGATTCCATGCAATCCCAGTCAAAGTTGCAGCAGTATTTGCCACAGAGAAGAAGAGAGAATCCTGAAGTTTCTAGCCAGCAACACGAGACCCTGACTAGGCAAAGGAATCCTCAGGAAAACGAACAAAGCAGCACGTGTCACAATTTCTGATTTCAACATAGAGGACGAAGCGCTAGGTACCGAAACGGCACAGTCTGGGCCCCAAAACAGGCATGAAGACCCATGCAAAACAATTGAGAGCCCAGAGCCCAACTCAAACTTACATGGACAGCCCATTTTGGACCAGGGAGCCAAGTGGAGACAGCGGAGAAAGGAGAGTCTCTACAATAAACGGTGCTGGGAAGCCTGCACAGCCACAGGGAACACAACGAGAGTACGCCATCATGTTACACCTGGCACACACACCACCTGAAATGGATTAAAGCCTTGAATGGCAGACTTGAAACCGTGAACCTTGTAGGAGAAGACCTAGGCAGAGTGCTCTTTGCCATCTGTCTGAGCCGCCTATTTGGAAGAAGCATGTCTGACTGGGCAAGGGCAACAAAGGAAACAAGAAACAAACGGGACCACATCAAATGCACACACTTCTGCCCACTCAAGGAAACCATCAACTGAATACTAAGACACCACAACAATTGGGAGAGGATGTTTGCAAACCACACATCGGACAAGGGGTGAAAAGCCCAAAGATACAATCAACTCGCACGTCTCCACAAGAAAAAAAACAAGCCAATGAAAACCTGGTCAAAAGATGGAAGCAGAGATTTCTCCGAAGAAGACAGAAAGAGGGCCAGTAGGTGCATGAAAACTTGTTCACCA
This sequence comes from Equus asinus, assembly GCF_041296235.1. NCBI lineage: Eukaryota > Metazoa > Chordata > Mammalia > Perissodactyla > Equidae > Equus > Equus asinus. Next base: position 6,052,533 of record NC_091813.1, on the reverse strand, counting down.
TCATGAAGTCTCAGGAAAATGCAAATCCAAACTGCAAGGCCATGGCAGCTCACTGTGGTCAGCATGGCTAGAAGGAAGCAGACAGGAAATAACAAGTGTCAGAGAGGAGGTGGAGAGAAGGGAAGCCTCCTGCACTGCTGGTGGGAGTGTAACCCGGTGCAGCCACGATGCCAAAGGTGTGGAACTGCCTCAGAAGTTTAAGTATCCATGTCCCGTATGACCCAGCTATTAATCTGCCGCTTGCTTATCCAAAACAGTCAGAAAGACTACCGCATAAAGACATGTGCATGGCTGTGTTCACCACAGTCTTACTCCGGATATCCAAGACTTGGAAAGCACCCTGGTGTCCAGCAAGGGATGATTGGAGAAGGAAGATGGGCTATAGCCACACAATGGTATACCACTCAGCCGGAACAAATGATGCAATCCAGCCATTTGTGACCACCAGAATGGCTGTGAGGGTTTTAGGGGAAGTGTAACAAGCCCCAGTGAGAAATTCAAATACCATAGAATCTCACTTACAAGGCGAAGAAAAAGCAAGCACTAACCAACAGGTGGCACTGAACATTTGTATGCGGGCTCCCAGAGGCAAAGAGGGGCGGTGACGGAGGGTGAAAGAGAAGATTAGGCACAAGTGTGTGGTGAGGGCCTGTGATTAGTCTTACACTGGTGAAGATGATGTAAGCTACACAGAAGTCTAAAGCAATGAGGACGTGAATCTGGAAGTTATAGTACGTTCTAATGCAGGGTCATGGCTATAAATTCACCTCAAATCAAAAATCCAAAAAGGGGTCCAGAATGATGTCATAAAGCTTTGGGGGCGGAAAGAGTTTACAGAAGGTGAACTTCCAAGGATGGAAAATCACCTCCAAATGCTTACAGATGCTACAGAAAGGCAGACCATTCCAAATAGGTGAAGAGGAATACTACGAAGAGAACATGATCAGTCCTAAACCCATGAACGAACGGAAAATGTTACCGTCCATGATGTTATTACTAATCACCTTCACGAATAATCCAAACAGGCCCACGTCTTCCCAAGTTCAGGCAAAAGGTTGGTCCAAAAGTACAATTCAGGGCCGGCCCTGTGGTGGAGCAGGTAAGTGCCCACATTCCGCTTGGGCGGCCCGGGCCTCACTGTTTCACATTACGAGTGCATATCACATTAGTAGTGTTAGGAAATATAGATTTCATGGTATGGTGCGGGCAGAGATCATAAATAAGCAGCAATTGTGAGGATACGTTATCAATACGCACAAGAAAAGGAACCATAAGAATATTACAATCTATGGAAGTATCTGGTACACTTCCCAAAGGCAGAAGGAAGGAAAACTTGTGACCTGCCAAGGTGGAATTGGCAGAGTGCCACGAGATGACACCATCATTGTGCATCAGAACATTCCCTGGGCAACTTCAACTTGTGAGGGAGTCCAGGACTTTTTCTGGGTAAGGTCCACCCATTTTGCCATCTACCCAAGATATAAGAGATAAAACCCAGGATAATCTTACAGGAGTGAAACCAGTGTCTAGAGAGAATGTAGGAGCCCTTTCGAAGTTCAAGGAGAAAGATAGAAACTGACAACAATTGCAGAAAAAGGAAAACTATCCTACCTAGACAGGGTGAGGAGTCAGACTGGTCTGAGATGGCTGTGAAACTCTGTGTGCACGGAGGTTGTCAGGACAACTTCGAATTTTGAGGTCGCTTATGACATCACGGTGAACATGTCCCCCAGGGTGGCCGCATGGTTACAGTCTGAGGATTGGCCTAGGCTAGGCTATTAAAGGGACAGATACCCAGAAACAGGTTTGGCAAACAGAAAGCAGGCACAGAAACTAGAAGAGATAAAACAGAGTCTGATGCAAGGGATAAGAAAGGAACCCTAGGCCACAAGTGAGAATAGAGGGACAGGCACGGAGAGGAGAACATTGTCATCTATTCAAGTCTATGGGGAGGTCATGCTGATTCAAGCTTGCAACTTCATTGGAAACAAGTGGCCGGACTTGGCGTTCATCACACCTACAGTGCCCTTGTGCCTTAAGCATAATGCAAAGTCAAGAAAGATGTCTTGAGGACATTGAAGAGAAGAATCGATGCCTCCTTTCCAAGGCCCATAGCATTCTTTGAAGGTCAGTCTCTTTTTCCGAAGCTCTGGTGTCACGTGGGCCCACTGGGCACATGGTAATGTGTCCCAAGAGATGTCTTGGAAGCCTTGAAGGAATGGAGCCCTGTCACGCTTGGGGTATGTCTCTTTGTTTGGAAGTGCTCTACAAGGGTGCTGAAAAGCACCCTCTTCCACAGGGCTTCGTTCCTTCGTGAAGGCTGCCCTCCCAGGCTAGTGTGCTCTGTTTGCCTCCATCGAAATTCTCTCCCCCTACCTCTTGCCGTAGAAGGATTATTGATTATGTGTTTTGACACCATATGTAAGGAAGTTGCACGAAAATTAGAACTTTACAGTTGTGTTTCAAGAAAAATAAACAGGCCAGGGTAGAGGATGTAGGGCAAACAAATGGCACACCCTATAAAAATTAAGTAAGCCCGTATCTGGACGGAATCTAGGGGAACGTTCAAGGATCAGGGGTCAAGTTCGAAACTTCCCAAATCCGGAAAAGAGACAGAAAAATATCTTTCCTGGAGAGTGGAATTCATCCGATTTGTCTAAGTTGTCTTGGAAACATTGTGTCCGTGAAGGGGGTTGCCAGGACCACCTCGAATTTGGAGTTTCTGATCTCAGGATGTCAAACCAACCCACATGACCACGTGTTCTCAGTGCTTAGTTTGACCTAGGCTAGGGTAGCCAAGAGTCCTACAAGTGACCGGTGCAAATTCAAGGACAACAACCAAGAGTCACGAAAGCACTCACACCTCACCCTAGAGAACATACAGCGATTAAAGAAATACAAACTAATCCCTTGGAATGAAGGAGAACGGACTGATAAGCATGTCTAAGGGAGATAGCTGAGAAAGACCATGACGAGTATACTATGGAAAAGAAAAAGAGGACCCAGAAAATGGAAGGTGAACAGAAATCACACCTGAATTATCCACAATGAAAGATGATGTCCGTCTTTAGACAGACTCTGCTGGAACGTTTGAAAGTCAGAGAAATTCACAAGCCAAAAAACGGCAGCGAAGGTCAAGCATGGGCTAACTGGGAAGGGTGAGTTATGAGACTGCTCCAAGCAGGCTCTGAAACCTGTATCCAGGAAGCATGCTGGACCTCAGAGACACAATTATGACAAATCCTATGACATCACAATGGACCCGAAAAACAACCTAGCCTCATCTACACAGTGCTAGAGTTGGGCTCACTAGTATATTTAACTCCCATTGCACTCAACTGCACGTTGCCACTGAACATGTAAGTGGCCGGCCGGTGGTGCAGTGGTGAGGTCCGCACCTTCTGGGTCTGTGGCCCAGTATGGGCTGGGTGGAATCCTCGGTTTGGGCCTCCTCACCACTGCTTCAGTTGTTCTGGTGCAGGCGTCCGAGGTAGAGTAGAGGCAGATGGGAAGGGACGTTGGACAGGGCCAGACTTCCACAGCAAATACAGGAGCATTGCCAGCAGATGTGAGCACAGCAATGCACTTGTGCCAAAACAAAACCAATTAAAAGTTGCAAAGAATAGAAAAACTGAAGCTAAGGAAAAAAAAAACAAAAAAACAGGAGCTTGCCATTACGAAGAATAGGATCTCTGTGAATAACCTTAGCAAAACAGGTGAATTCTATGTTAATTCAAAAACTAGCAAACCTTTGGGGAAAGAAACTCAAGAAGACACAAGAAAAAAAAAGATATCGAGGGATCTAGGAATGGAAGGATTAACACACTTGAAAGGTTCATACCGCAGTAAGGAATCTCTGGATTCCATGCAATCCCAGTCAAAGTTGCAGCAGTATTTGCCACAGAGAAGAAGAGAGAATCCTAAAGTTTCTAGCCAGCAACACGAGACCCTGACTAGGCAAAGGAATCCTCAGGAAAACGAACAAAGCAGCACGTGTCACAATTTCTGATTTCAACATAGAGGACGAAGCGCGAGGTACCGAAACGGCACAGTCTGGGCCCCAAAACAGGCATGAAGACCCATGCAAAACAATTGAGAGCCCAGAGCCCAACTCAAACTTACATGGACAGCCCATTTTGGACCAGGGAGCCAAGTGGAGACAGCGGAGAAAGGAGAGTCTCTACAATAAACGGTGCTGGGAAGCCTGCACAGCCACATGGAACACAACGAGAGTACGCCATGATGTTACACCTGGCACACACACCACCTGAAATGGATTAAAGCCTTGAATGGCAGACTTGAAACCGTGAACCTTGTAGGAGAAGACCTAGGCAGAGTGCTCTTTGCCATCTGTCTGAGCCGCCTATTTGGAAGAAGCATGTCTGACTGGGCAAGGGCAACAAAGGAAACAAGAAACAAACGGGACCACATCAAATGCACACACTTCTGCCCACTCAAGGAAACCATCAACTGAATACTAAGACACCACAACAATTGGGAGAGGATGTTTGCAAACCACACATCGGACAAGGGGTGAAAAGCCCAAAGATACAATCAACTCGCACGTCTCCACAAGAAAAAAAACAAGCCAATGAAAACCTGGTCAAAAGATGGAAGCAGAGATTTCTCCGAAGAAGACAGAAAGAGGGCCAGTAGGTGCATGAAAACTTGTTCACCATCATGAAGTCTCAGGAAAATGCAAATCCAAACTGCAAGGCCATGGCAGCTCACTGTGGTCAGCATGGCTAGAAGGAAGCAGACAGGAAATAACAAGTGTCAGAGAGGAGGTGGAGAGAAGGGAAGCCTCCTGCACTGCTGGTGGGAGTGTAACCCGGTGCAGCCACGATGCCAAAGGTGTGGAACTGCCTCAGAAGTTTAAGTATCCATGTCCCGTATGACCCAGCTATTAATCTGCCGCTTGCTTATCCAAAACAGTCAGAAAGACTACCGCATAAAGACATGTGCATGGCTGTGTTCACCACAGTCTTACTCCTGATATCCAAGACTTGGAAAGCACCCTGGTGTCCAGCAAGGGATGATTGGAGAAGGAAGATGGGCTATAGCCACACAATGGTATACCACTCAGCCGGAACAAATGATGCAATCCAGCCATTTGTGACCACCAGAATGGCTGTGAGGGTTTTAGGGGAAGTGTAACAAGCCCCAGTGAGAAATTCAAATACCATAGAATCTCACTTACAAGGCGAAGAAAAAGCAAGCACTAACCAACAGGTGGCACTGAACATTTGTATGCGGGCTCCCAGAGGCAAAGAGGGGCGGTGACGGAGGGTGAAAGAGAAGATTAGGCACAAGTGTGTGGTGAGGGCCTGTGATTAGTCTTACACTGGTGAAGATGATGTAAGCTACACAGAAGTCTAAAGCAATGAGGACGTGAATCTGGAAGTTATAGTACGTTCTAATGCAGGGTCATGGCTATAAATTCACCTCAAATCAAAAATCCAAAAAGGGGTCCAGAATGATGTCATAAAGCTTTGGGGGCGGAAAGAGTTTACAGAAGGTGAACTTCCAAGGATGGAAAATCACCTCCAAATGCTTACAGATGCTACAGAAAGGCAGACCATTCCAAATAGGTGAAGAGGAATACTACGAAGAGAACATGATCAGTCCTAAACCCATGAACGAACGGAAAATGTTACCGTCCATGATGTTATTACTAATCACCTTCACGAATAATCCAAACAGGCCCACGTCTTCCCAAGTTCAGGCAAAAGGTTGGTCCAAAAGTACAATTCAGGGCCGGCCCTGTGGTGGAGCAGGTAAGTGCCCACATTCCGCTTGGGCGGCCCGGGCCTCACTGTTTCACATTACGAGTGCATATCACATTAGTAGTGTTAGGAAATATAGATTTCATGGTATGGTGCGGGCAGAGATCATAAATAAGCAGCAATTGTGAGGATACGTTATCAATACGCACAAGAAAAGGAACCATAAGAATATTACAATCTATGGAAGTATCTGGTACACTTCCCAAAGGCAGAAGGAAGGAAAACTTGTGACCTGCCAAGGTGGAATTGGCAGAGTGCCACGAGATGACACCATCATTGTGCATCAGAACATTCCCTGGGCAACTTCAACTTGTGAGGGAGTCCAGGACTTTTTCTGGGTAAGGTCCACCCATTTTGCCATCTACCCAAGATATAAGAGATAAAACCCAGGATAATCTTACAGGAGTGAAACCAGTGTCTAGAGAGAATGTAGGAGCCCTTTCGAAGTTCAAGGAGAAAGATAGAAACTGACAACAATTGCAGAAAAAGGAAAACTATCCTACCTAGACAGGGTGAGGAGTCAGACTGGTCTGAGATGGCTGTGAAACTCTGTGTGCACGGAGGTTGTCAGGACAACTTCGAATTTTGAGGTCGCTTATGACATCACGGTGAACATGTCCCCCAGGGTGGCCGCATGGTTACAGTCTGAGGATTGGCCTAGGCTAGGCTATTAAAGGGACAGATACCCAGAAACAGGTTTGGCAAACAGAAAGCAGGCACAGAAACTAGAAGAGATAAAACAGAGTCTGATGCAAGGGATAAGAAAGGAACCCTAGGCCACAAGTGAGAATAGAGGGACAGGCACGGAGAGGAGAACATTGTCATCTATTCAAGTCTATGGGGAGGTCATGCTGATTCAAGCTTGCAACTTCATTGGAAACAAGTGGCCGGACTTGGCGTTCATCACACCTACAGTGCCCTTGTGCCTTAAGCATAATGCAAAGTCAAGAAAGATGTCTTGAGGACATTGAAGAGAAGAATCGATGCCTCCTTTCCAAGGCCCATAGCATTCTTTGCAGGTCAGTCTCTTTTTCCGAAGCTCTGGTGTCACGTGGGCCCACTGGGCACATGGTAATGTGTCCCAAGAGATGTCTTGGAAGCCTTGAAGGAATGGAGCCCTGTCACGCTTGGGGTATGTCTCTTTGTTTGGAAGTGCTCTACAAGGGTGCTGAAAAGCACCCTCTTCCACAGGGCTTCGTTCCTTCGTGAAGGCTGCCCTCCCAGGCTAGTGTGCTCTGTTTGCCTCCATCGAAATTCTCTCCCCCTACCTCTTGCCGTAGAAGGATTATTGATTATGTGTTTTGACACCATATGTAAGGAAGTTGCACGAAAATTAGAACTTTACAGTTGTGTTTCAAGAAAAATAAACAGGCCAGGGTAGAGGATGTAGGGCAAACAAATGGCACACCCTATAAAAATTAAGTAAGCCCGTATCTGGACGGAATCTAGGGGAACGTTCAAGGATCAGGGGTCAAGTTCGAAACTTCCCAAATCCGGAAAAGAGACAGAAAAATATCTTTCCTGGAGAGTGGAATTCATCCGATTTGTCTAAGTTGTCTTGGAAACATTGTGTCCGTGAAGGGGGTTGCCAGGACCACCTCGAATTTGGAGTTTCTGATCTCAGGATGTCAAACCAACCCACATGACCACGTGTTCTCAGTGCTTAGTTTGACCTAGGCTAGGATAGCCAAGAGTCCTACAAGTGACCGGTGCAAATTCAAGGACAACAACCAAGAGTCACGAAAGCACTCACACCTCACCCTAGAGAACATACAGCGATTAACGAAATACAAACTAATCCCTTGGAATGAAGGAGAACGGACTGATAAGCATGTCTAAGGGAGATAGCTGAGAAAGACCATGACGAGTATACTATGGAAAAGAAAAAGAGGACCCAGAAAATGGAAGGTGAACAGAAATCACACCTGAATTATCCACAATGAAAGATGATGTCCGTCTTTAGACAGACTCTGCTGGAACGTTTGAAAGTCAGAGAAATTCACAAGCCAAAAAACGGCAGCGAAGGTCAAGCATGGGCTAACTGGGAAGGGTGAGTTATGAGACTGCTCCAAGCAGGCTCTGAAACCTGTATCCAGGAAGCATGCTGGACCTCAGAGACACAATTATGACAAATCCTCTGACATCACAATGGACCCGAAAAACAACCTAGCCTCATCTACACAGTGCTAGAGTTGGGCTCACTAGTATATTTAACTCCCATTGCACTCAACTGCACGTTGCCACTGAACATGTAAGTGGCCGGCCGGTGGTGCAGTGGTGAGGTCCGCACCTTCTGGGTCTGTGGCCCAGTATGGGCTGGGTGGAATCCTCGGTTTGGGCCTCCTCACCACTGCTTCAGTTGTTCTGGTGCAGGCGTCCGAGGTAGAGTAGAGGCAGATGGGAAGGGACGTTGGACAGGGCCAGACTTCCACAGCAAATACAGGAGCATTGCCAGCAGATGTGAGCACAGCAATGCACTTGTGCCAAAACAAAACCAATTAAAAGTTGCAAAGAATAGAAAAACTGAAGCTAAGGAAAAAAAAAAACAAAAAAACAGGAGCTTGCCATTACGAAGAATAGGATCTCTGTGAATAACCTTAGCAAAACAGGTGAATTCTATGTTAATTCAAAAACTAGCAAACCTTTGGGGAAAGAAACTCAAGAAGACACAAGGAAAAAAAAGATATCGAGGGATCTAGGAATGGAAGGATTAACACACTTGAAAGGTTCATACCGCAGTAAGGAATCTCTGGATTCCATGCAATCCCAGTCAAAGTTGCAGCAGTATTTGCCACAGAGAAGAAGAGAGAATCCTGAAGTTTCTAGCCAGCAACACGAGACCCTGACTAGGCAAAGGAATCCTCAGGAAAACGAACAAAGCAGCACGTGTCACAATTTCTGATTTCAACATAGAGGACGAAGCGCTAGGTACCGAAACGGCACAGTCTGGGCCCCAAAACAGGCATGAAGACCCATGCAAAACAATTGAGAGCCCAGAGCCCAACTCAAACTTACATGGACAGCCCATTTTGGACCAGGGAGCCAAGTGGAGACAGCGGAGAAAGGAGAGTCTCTACAATAAACGGTGCTGGGAAGCCTGCACAGCCACAGGGAACACAACGAGAGTACGCCATGATGTTACACCTGGCACACACACCACCTGAAATGGATTAAAGCCTTGAATGGCAGACTTGAAACCGTGAACCTTGTAGGAGAAGACCTAGGCAGAGTGCTCTTTGCCATCTGTCTGAGCCGCCTATTTGGAAGAAGCATGTCTGACTGGGCAAGGGCAACAAAGGAAACAAGAAACAAACGGGACCACATCAAATGCACACACTTCTGCCCACTCAAGGAAACCATCAACTGAATACTAAGACACCACAACAATTGGGAGAGGATGTTTGCAAACCACACATCGGACAAGGGGTGAAAAGCCCAAAGATACAATCAACTCGCACGTCTCCACAAGAAAAAAAACAAGCCAATGAAAACCTGGTCAAAAGATGGAAGCAGAGATTTCTCCGAAGAAGACAGAAAGAGGGCCAGTAGGTGCATGAAAACTTGTTCACCATCATTAAGTCTCAGGAAAATGCAAATCCAAACTGCAAGGCCATGGCAGCTCACTGTGGTCAGCATGGCTAGAAGGAAGCAGACAGGAAATAACAAGTGTCAGAGAGGAGGTGGAGAGAAGGGAAGCCTCCTGCACTGCTGGTGGGAGTGTAACCCGGTGCAGCCACGATGCCAAAGGTGTGGAACTGCCTCAGAAGTTTAAGTATCCATGTCCCGTATGACCCAGCTATTAATCTGCCGCTTGCTTATCCAAAACAGTCAGAAAGACTACCGCATAAAAACATGTGCATGGCTGTGTTCACCACAGTCTTACTCCGGATATCCAAGACTTGGAAAGCACCCTGGTGTCCAGCAAGGGATGATTGGAGAAGGAAGATGGGCTATAGCCACACAATGGTATACCACTCAGCCGGAACAAATGATGCAATCCAGCCATTTGTGACCACCAGAATGGCTGTGAGGGTTTTAGGGGAAGTGTAACAAGCCCCAGTGAGAAATTCAAATACCATAGAATCTCACTTACAAGGCGAAGAAAAAGCAAGCACTAACCAACAGGTGGCACTGAACATTTGTATGCGGGCTCCCAGAGGCAAAGAGGGGCGGTGACGGAGGGTGAAAGAGAAGATTAGGCACAAGTGTGTGGTGAGGGCCTGTGATTAGTCTTACACTGGTGAAGATGATGTAAGCTACACAGAAGTCTAAAGCAATGAGGACGTGAATCTGGAAGTTATAGTACGTTCTAATGCAGGGTCATGGCTATAAATTCACCTCAAATCAAAAATCCAAAAAGGGGTCCAGAATGATGTCATAAAGCTTTGGGGGCGGAAAGAGTTTACAGAAGGTGAACTTCCAAGGATGGAAAATCACCTCCAAATGCTTACAGATGCTACAGAAAGGCAGACCATTCTAAATAGGTGAAGAGGAATACTACGAAGAGAACATGATCAGTCCTAAACCCATGAACGAACGGAAAATGTTACCGTCCATGATGTTATTACTAATCACCTTCACGAATAATCCAAACAGGCCCACGTCTTCCCAAGTTCAGGCAAAAGGTTGGTCCAAAAGTACAATTCAGGGCCGGCCCTGTGGTGGAGCAGGTAAGTGCCCACATTCCGCTTGGGCGGCCCGGGCCTCACTGTTTCACATTACGAGTGCATATCACATTAGTAGTGTTAGGAAATATAGATTTCATGGTATGGTGCGGGCAGAGATCATAAATAAGCAGCAATTGTGAGGATACGTTATCAATACGCACAAGAAAAGGAACCATAAGAATATTACAATCTATGGAAGTATCTGGTACACTTCCCAAAGGCAGAAGGAAGGAAAACTTGTGACCTGCCAAGGTGGAATTGGCAGAGTGCCACGAGATGACACCATCATTGTGCATCAGAACATTCCCTGGGCAACTTCAACTTGTGAGGGAGTCCAGGACTTTTTCTGGGTAAGGTCCACCCATTTTGCCATCTACCCAAGATATAAGAGATAAAACCCAGGATAATCTTACAGGAGTGAAACCAGTGTCTAGAGAGAATGTAGGAGCCCTTTCGAAGTTCAAGGAGAAAGATAGAAACTGACAACAATTGCAGAAAAAGGAAAACTATCCTACCTAGACAGGGTGAGGAGTCAGACTGGTCTGAGATGGCTGTGAAACTCTGTGTGCACGGAGGTTGTCAGGACAACTTCGAATTTTGAGGTCGCTTATGACATCACGGTGAACATGTCCCCCAGGGTGGCCGCATGGTTACAGTCTGAGGATTGGCCTAGGCTAGGCTATTAAAGGGACAGATACCCAGAAACAGGTTTGGCAAACAGAAAGCAGGCACAGAAACTAGAAGAGATAAAACAGAGTCTGATGCAAGGGATAAGAAAGGAACCCTAGGCCACAAGTGAGAATAGAGGGACAGGCACGGAGAGGAGAACATTGTCATCTATTCAAGTCTATGGGGAGGTCATGCTGATTCAAGCTTGCAACTTCATTGGAAACAAGTGGCCGGACTTGGCGTTCATCACACCTACAGTGCCCTTGTGCCTTAAGCATAATGCAAAGTCAAGAAAGATGTCTTGAGGACATTGAAGAGAAGAATCGATGCCTCCTTTCCAAGGCCCATAGCATTCTTTGAAGGTCAGTCTCTTTTTCCGAAGCTCTGGTGTCACGTGGGCCCACTGGGCACATGGTAATGTGTCCCAAGAGATGTCTTGGAAGCCTTGAAGGAATGGAGCCCTGTCACGCTTGGGGTATGTCTCTTTGTTTGGAAGTGCTCTACAAGGGTGCTGAAAAGCACCCTCTTCCACAGGGCTTCGTTCCTTCGTGAAGGCTGCCCTCCCAGGCTAGTGTGCTCTGTTTGCCTCCATCGAAATTCTCTCCCCCTACCTCTTGCCGTAGAAGGATTATTGATTATGTGTTTTGACACCATATGTAAGGAAGTTGCACGAAAATTAGAACTTTACAGTTGTGTTTCAAGAAAAATAAACAGGCCAGGGTAGAGGATGTAGGGCAAACAAATGGCACACCCTATAAAAATTAAGTAAGCCCGTATCTGGACGGAATCTAGGGGAACGTTCAAGGATCAGGGGTCAAGTTCGAAACTTCCCAAATCCGGAAAAGAGACAGAAAAATATCTTTCCTGGAGAGTGGAATTCATCCGATTTGTCTAAGTTGTCTTGGAAACATTGTGTCCGTGAAGGGGGTTGCCAGGACCACCTCGAATTTGGAGTTTCTGATCTCAGGATGTCAAACCAACCCACATGACCACGTGTTCTCAGTGCTTAGTTTGACCTAGGCTAGGGTAGCCAAGAGTCCTACAAGTGACCGGTGCAAATTCAAGGACAACAACCAAGAGTCACGAAAGCACTCACACCTCACCCTAGAGAACATACAGCGATTAACGAAATACAAACTAATCCCTTGGAATGAAGGAGAACGGACTGATAAGCATGTCTAAGGGAGATAGCTGAGAAAGACCATGACGAGTATACTATGGAAAAGAAAAAGAGGACCCAGAAAATGGAAGGTGAACAGAAATCACACCTGAATTATCCACAATGAAAGATGATGTCCGTCTTTAGACAGACTCTGCTGGAACGTTTGAAAGTCAGAGAAATTCACAAGCCAAAAAACGGCAGCGAAGGTCAAGCATGGGCTAACTGGGAAGGGTGAGTTATGAGACTGCTCCAAGCAGGCTCTGAAACCTGTATCCAGGAAGCATGCTGGACCTCAGAGACACAATTATGACAAATCCTATGACATCACAATGGACCCGAAAAACAACCTAGCCTCATCTACACAGTGCTAGAGTTGGGCTCACTAGTATATTTAACTCCCATTGCACTCAACTGCACGTTGCCACTGAACATGTAAGTGGCCGGCCGGTGGTGCAGTGGTGAGGTCCGCACCTTCTGGGTCTGTGGCCCAGTATGGGCTGGGTGGAATCCTCGGTTTGGGCCTCCTCACCACTGCTTCAGTTGTTCTGGTGCAGGCGTCCGAGGTAGAGTAGAGGCAGATGGGAAGGGACGTTGGACAGGGCCAGACTTCCACAGCAAATACAGGAGCATTGCCAGCAGATGTGAGCACAGCAATGCACTTGTGCCAAAACAAAACCAATTAAAAGTTGCAAAGAATAGAAAAACTGAAGCTAAGGAAAAAAAAAACAAAAAAACAGGAGCTTGCCATTACGAAGAATAGGATCTCTGTGAATAACCTTAGCAAAACAGGTGAATTCTATGTTAATTCAAAAACTAGCAAACCTTTGGGGAAAGAAACTCAAGAAGACACAAGAAAAAAAAAGATATCGAGGGATCTAGGAATGGAAGGATTAACACACTTGAAAGGTTCATACCGCAGTAAGGAATCTCTGGATTCCATGCAATCCCAGTCAAAGTTGCAGCAGTATTTGCCACAGAGAAGAAGAGAGAATCCTAAAGTTTCTAGCCAGCAACGCGAGACCCTGACTAGGCAAAGGAATCCTCAGGAAAACGAACAAAGCAGCACGTGTCACAATTTCTGATTTCAACATAGAGGACGAAGCGCTAGGTACCGAAACGGCACAGTCTGGGCCCCAAAACAGGCATGAAGACCCATGCAAAACAATTGAGAGCCCAGAGCCCAACTCAAACTTGCATGGACAGCCCATTTTGGACCAGGGAGCCAAGTGGAGACAGCGGAGAAAGGAGAGTCTCTACAATAAACGGTGCTGGGAAGCCTGCACAGCCACATGGAACACAACGAGAGTACGCCATGATGTTACACCTGGCACACACACCACCTGAAGTGGATTAAAGCCTTGAATGGCAGACTTGAAACCGTGAACCTTGTAGGAGAAGACCTAGGCAGAGTGCTCTTTGCCATCTGTCTGAGCCGCCTATTTGGAAGAAGCATGTCTGACTGGGCAAGGGCAACAAAGGAAACAAGAAACAAACGGGACCACATCAAATGCACACACTTCTGCCCACTCAAGGAAACCATCAACTGAATACTAAGACACCACAACAATTGGGAGAGGATGTTTGCAAACCACACATCGGACAAGGGGTGAAAAGCCCAAAGATACAATCAACTCGCACGTCTCCACAAGAAAAAAAACAAGCCAATGAAAACCTGGTCAAAAGATGGAAGCAGAGATTTCTCCGAAGAAGACAGAAAGAGGGCCAGTAGGTGCATGAAAACTTGTTCACCATCATTAAGTCTCAGGAAAATGCAAATCCAAACTGCAAGGCCATGGCAGCTCACTGTGGTCAGCATGGCTAGAAGGAAGCAGACAGGAAATAACAAGTGTCAGAGAGGAGGTGGAGAGAAGGGAAGCCTCCTGCACTGCTGGTGGGAGTGTAACCCGGTGCAGCCACGATGCCAAAGGTGTGGAACTGCCTCAGAAGTTTAAGTATCCATGTCCCGTATGACCCAGCTATTAATCTGCCGCTTGCTTATCCAAAAAAGTCAGAAAGACTACCGCATAAAGACATGTGCATGGCTGTGTTCACCACAGTCTTACTCCTGATATCCAAGACTTGGAAAGCACCCTGGTGTCCAGCAAGGGATGATTGGAGAAGGAAGATGGGCTATAGCCACACAATGGTATACCACTCAGCCGGAACAAATGATGCAATCCAGCCGTTTGTGACCACCAGAATGGCTGTGAGGGTTTTAGGGGAAGTGTAACAAGCCCCAGTGAGAAATTCAAATACCATAGTATCTCACTTACAAGGCGAAGAAAAAGCAAGCACTAACCAACAGGTGGCACTGAACATTTGTATGCGGGCTCCCAGAGGCAAAGAGGGGCGGTGACGGAGGGTGAAAGAGAAGATTAGGCACAAGTGTGTGGTGAGGGCCTGTGATTAGTCTTACACTGGTGAAGATGATGTAAGCTACACAGAAGTCTAAAGCAATGAGGACGTGAATCTGGAAGTTATAGTACGTTCTAATGCAGGGTCATGGCTATAAATTCACCTCAAATCAAAAATCCAAAAAGGGGTCCAGAATGATGTCATAAAGCTTTGGGGGCGGAAAGAGTTTACAGAAGGTGAACTTCCAAGGATGGAAAATCACCTCCAAATGCTTACAGATGCTACAGAAAGGCAGACCATTCCAAATAGGTGAAGAGGAATACTACGAAGAGAACATGATCAGTCCTAAACCCATGAACGAACGGAAAATGTTACCGTCCATGATGTTATTACTAATCACCTTCACGAATAATCCAAACAGGCCCACGTCTTCCCAAGTTCAGGCAAAAGGTTGGTCCAAAAGTACAATTCAGGGCCGGCCCTGTGGTGGAGCAGGTAAGTGCCCACATTCCGCTTGGGCGGCCCGGGCCTCACTGTTTCACATTACGAGTGCATATCACATTAGTAGTGTTAGGAAATATAGATTTCATGGTATGGTGCGGGCAGAGATCATAAATAAGCAGCAATTGTGAGGATACGTTATCAATACGCACAAGAAAAGGAACCATAAGAATATTACAATCTATGGAAGTATCTGGTACACTTCCCAAAGGCAGAAGGAAGGAAAACTTGTGACCTGCCAAGGTGGAATTGGCAGAGTGCCACGAGATGACACCATCATTGTGCATCAGAACATTCCCTGGGCAACTTCAACTTGTGAGGGAGTCCAGGACTTTTTCTGGGTAAGGTCCACCCATTTTGCCATCTACCCAAGATATAAGAGATAAAACCCAGGATAATCTTACAGGAGTGAAACCAGTGTCTAGAGAGAATGTAGGAGCCCTTTCGAAGTTCAAGGAGAAAGATAGAAACTGACAACAATTGCAGAAAAAGGAAAACTATCCTACCTAGACAGGGTGAGGAGTCAGACTGGTCTGAGATGGCTGTGAAACTCTGTGTGCACGGAGGTTGTCAGGACAACTTCGAATTTTGAGGTCGCTTATGACATCACGGTGAACATGTCCCCCAGGGTGGCCGCATGGTTACAGTCTGAGGATTGGCCTAGGCTAGGCTATTAAAGGGACAGATACCCAGAAACAGGTTTGGCAAACAGAAAGCAGGCACAGAAACTAGAAGAGATAAAACAGAGTCTGATGCAAGGGATAAGAAAGGAACCCTAGGCCACAAGTGAGAATAGAGGGACAGGCACGGAGAGGAGAACATTGTCATCTATTCAAGTCTATGGGGAGGTCATGCTGATTCAAGCTTGCAACTTCATTGGAAACAAGTGGCCGGACTTGGCGTTCATCACACCTACAGTGCCCTTGTGCCTTAAGCATAATGCAAAGTCAAGAAAGATGTCTTGAGGACATTGAAGAGAAGAATCGATGCCTCCTTTCCAAGGCCCATAGCATTCTTTGCAGGTCAGTCTCTTTTTCCGAAGCTCTGGTGTCACGTGGGCCCACTGGGCACATGGTAATGTGTCCCAAGAGATGTCTTGGAAGCCTTGAAGGAATGGAGCCCTGTCACGCTTGGGGTATGTCTCTTTGTTTGGAAGTGCTCTACAAGGGTGCTGAAAAGCACCCTCTTCCACAGGGCTTCGTTCCTTCGTGAAGGCTGCCCTCCCAGGCTAGTGTGCTCTGTTTGCCTCCATCGAAATTCTCTCCCCCTACCTCTTGCCGTAGAAGGATTATTGATTATGTGTTTTGACACCATATGTAAGGAAGTTGCACGAAAATTAGAACTTTACAGTTGTGTTTCAAGAAAAATAAACAGGCCAGGGTAGAGGATGTAGGGCAAACAAATGGCACACCCTATAAAAATTAAGTAAGCCCGTATCTGGACGGAATCTAGGGGAACGTTCAAGGATCAGGGGTCAAGTTCGAAACTTCCCAAATCCGGAAAAGAGACAGAAAAATATCTTTCCTGGAGAGTGGAATTCATCCGATTTGTCTAAGTTGTCTTGGAAACATTGTGTCCGTGAAGGGGGTTGCCAGGACCACCTCGAATTTGGAGTTTCTGATCTCAGGATGTCAAACCAACCCACATGACCACGTGTTCTCAGTGCTTAGTTTGACCTTGGCTAGGGTAGCCAAGAGTCCTACAAGTGACCGGTGCAAATTCAAGGACAACAACCAAGAGTCACGAAAGCACTCACACCTCACCCTAGAGAACATACAGCGATTAAAGAAATACAAACTAATCCCTCGGAATGAAGGAGAACGGACTGATAAGCATGTCTAAGGGAGATAGCTGAGAAAGACCATGACGAGTATACTATGGAAAAGAAAAAGAGGACCCAGAAAATGGAAGGTGAACAGAAATCACACCTGAATTATCCACAATGAAAGATGATGTCCGTCTTTAGACAGACTCTGCTGGAACGTTTGAAAGTCAGAGAAATTCACAAGCCAAAAAACGGCAGCGAAGGTCAAGCATGGGCTAACTGGGAAGGGTGAGTTATGAGACTGCTCCAAGCAGGCTCTGAAACCTGTATCCAGGAAGCATGCTGGACCTCAGAGACACAATTATGACAAATCCTCTGACATCACAATGGACCCGAAAAACAACCTAGCCTCATCTACACAGTGCTAGAGTTGGGCTCACTAGTATATTTAACTCCCGTTGCACTCAACTGCACGTTGCCACTGAACATGTAAGTGGCCGGCCGGTGGTGCAGTGGTGAGGTCCGCACCTTCTGGGTCTGTGGCCCAGTATGGGCTGGGTGGAATCCTCGGTTTGGGCCTCCTCACCACTGCTTCAGTTGTTCTGGTGCAGGCGTCCGAGGTAGAGTAGAGGCAGATGGGAAGGGACGTTGGACAGGGCCAGACTTCCACAGCAAATACAGGAGCATTGCCAGCAGATGTGAGCACAGCAATGCACTTGTGCCAAAACAAAACCAATTAAAAGTTGCAAAGAATAGAAAAACTGAAGCTAAGGAAAAAAAAAACAAAAAAACAGGAGCTTGCCATTACGAAGAATAGGATCTCTGTGAATAACCTTAGCAAAACAGGTGAATTCTATGTTAATTCAAAAACTAGCAAACCTTTGGGGAAAGAAACTCAAGAAGACACAAGGAAAAAAAAGATATCGAGGGATCTAGGAATGGAAGGATTAACACACTTGAAAGGTTCATACCGCAGTAAGGAATCTCTGGATTCCATGCAATCCCAGTCAAAGTTGCAGCAGTATTTGCCACAGAGAAGAAGAGAGAATCCTAAAGTTTCTAGCCAGCAACGCGAGACCCTGACTAGGCAAAGGAATCCTCAGGAAAACGAACAAAGCAGCACGTGTCACAATTTCTGATTTCAACATAGAGGACGAAGCGCTAGGTACCGAAACGGCACAGTCTGGGCCCCAAAACAGGCATGAAGACCCATGCAAAACAATTGAGAGCCCAGAGCCCAACTCAAACTTACATGGACAGCCCATTTTGGACCAGGGAGCCAAGTGGAGACAGCGGAGAAAGGAGAGTCTCTACAATAAACGGTGCTGGGAAGCCTGCACAGCCACATGGAACACAACGAGAGTACGCCATGATGTTACACTTGGCACACACACCACCTGAAGTGGATTAAAGCCTTGAATGGCAGACTTGAAACCGTGAACCTTGTAGGAGAAGACCTAGGCAGAGTGCTCTTTGCCATCTGTCTGAGCCGCCTATTTGGAAGAAGCATGTCTGACTGGGCAAGGGCAACAAAGGAAACAAGAAACAAACGGGACCACATCAAATGCACACACTTCTGCCCACTCAAGGAAACCATCAACTGAATACTAAGACACCACAACAATTGTGAGAGGATGTTTGCAAACCACACATCGGACAAGGGGTGAAAAGCCCAAAGATACAATCAACTCGCACGTCTCCACAAGAAAAAAAACAAGCCAATGAAAACCTGGTCAAAAGATGGAAGCAGAGATTTCTCCGAAGAAGACAGAAAGAGGGCCAGTAGGTGCATGAAAACTTGTTCACCATCATGAAGTCTCAGGAAAATGCAAATCCAAACTGCAAGGCCGTGGCAGCTCACTGTGGTCAGCATGGCTAGAAGGAAGCAGACAGGAAATAACAAGTGTCAGAGAGGAGGTGGAGAGAAGGGAAGCCTCCTGCACTGCTGGTGGGAGTGTAACCCGGTGCAGCCACGATGCCAAAGGTGTGGAACTGCCTCAGAAATTTAAGTATCCATGTCCCGTATGACCCAGCTATTAATCTGCCGCTTGCTTATCCAAAAAAGTCAGAAAGACTACCGCATAAAGACATGTGCATGGCTGTGTTCACCACAGTCTTACTCCTGAGATCCAAGACTTGGAAAGCAGCCTGGTGTCCAGCAAGGGATGATTGGAGAAGGAAGATGGGCTATAGCCACACAATGGTATACCACTCAGCCGGAACAAATGATGCAATCCAGCCATTTGTGACCACCAGAATGGCTGTGAGGGTTTTAGGGGAAGTGTAACAAGCCCCAGTGAGAAATTCAAATACCATAGAATCTCACTTACAAGGAGAAGAAAAAGCAAGCACTAACCAACAGGTGGCACTGAACATTTGTATGCGGGCTCCCAGAGGCAAAGAGGGGCGGTGACGGAGGGTGAAAGAGAAGATTAGGCACAAGTGTGTGGTGAGGGCCTGTGATTAGTCTTACACTGGTGAAGATGATGTAAGCTACACAGAAGTCTAAAGCAATGAGGATGTGAATCTGGAAGTTATAGTACGTTCTAATGCAGGGTCATGGCTATAAATTCACCTCAAATCAAAAATCCAAAAAGGGGTCCAGAATGATGTCATAAAGCTTTGGGGGCGGAAAGAGTTTACAGAAGGTGAACTTCCAAGGATGGAAAATCACCTCCAAATGCTTACAGATGCTACAGAAAGGCAGACCATTCCAAATAGGTGAAGAGGAATACTACGAAGAGAACATGATCAGTCCTAAACCCATGAACGAACGGAAAATGTTACCGTCCATGATGTTATTACTAATCACCTTCACGAATAATCCAAACAGGCCCACGTCTTCCCAAGTTCAGGCAAAAGGTTGGTCCAAAAGTACAATTCAGGGCCGGCCCTGTGGTGGAGCAGGTAAGTGCCCACATTCCGCTTGGGCGGCCCGGGCCTCACTGTTTCACATTACGAGTGCATATCACATTAGTAGTGTTAGGAAATATAGATTTCATGGTATGGTGCGGGCAGAGATCATAAATAAGCAGCAATTGTGAGGATACGTTATCAATACGCACAAGAAAAGGAACCATAAGAATATTACAATCTATGGAAGTATCTGGTACACTTCCCAAAGGCAGAAGGAAGGAAAACTTGTGACCTGCCAAGGTGGAATTGGCAGAGTGCCACGAGATGACACCATCATTGTGCATCAGAACATTCCCTGGGCAACTTCAACTTGTGAGGGAGTCCAGGACTTTTTCTGGGTAAGGTCCACCCATTTTGCCATCTACCCAAGATATAAGAGATAAAACCCAGGATAATCTTACAGGAGTGACACCAGTGTCTAGAGAGAATGTAGGAGCCCTTTCGAAGTTCAAGGAGAAAGATAGAAACTGACAACAATTGCAGAAAAAGGAAAACTATCCTACCTAGACAGGGTGAGGAGTCAGACTGGTCTGAGATGGCTGTGAAACTCTGTGTGCACGGAGGTTGTCAGGACAACTTCGAATTTTGAGGTCGCTTATGACATCACGGTGAACATGTCCCCCAGGGTGGCCGCATGGTTACAGTCTGAGGATTGGCCTAGGCTAGGCTATTAAAGGGACAGATACCCAGAAACAGGTTTGGCAAACAGAAAGCAGGCACAGAAACTAGAAGAGATAAAACAGAGTCTGATGCAAGGGATAAGAAAGGAACCCTAGGCCACAAGTGAGAATAGAGGGACAGGCACGGAGAGGAGAACATTGTCATCTATTCAAGTCTATGGGGAGGTCATGCTGATTCAAGCTTGCAACTTCATTGGAAACAAGTGGCCGGACTTGGCGTTCATCACACCTACAGTGCCCTTGTGCCTTAAGCATAATGCAAAGTCAAGAAAGATGTCTTGAGGACATTGAAGAGAAGAATCGATGCCTCCTTTCCAAGGCCCATAGCATTCTTTGCAGGTCAGTCTCTTTTTCCGAAGCTCTGGTGTCACGTGGGCCCACTGGGCACATGGTAATGTGTCCCAAGAGATGTCTTGGAAGCCTTGAAGGAATGGAGCCCTGTCACGCTTGGGGTATGTCTCTTTGTTTGGAAGTGCTCTACAAGGGTGCTGAAAAGCACCCTCTTCCACAGGGCTTCGTTCCTTCGTGAAGGCTGCCCTCCCAGGCTAGTGTGCTCTGTTTGCCTCCATCGAAATTCTCTCCCCCTACCTCTTGCCGTAGAAGGATTATTGATTATGTGTTTTGACACCATATGTAAGGAAGTTGCACGAAAATTAGAACTTTACAGTTGTGTTTCAAGAAAAATAAACAGGCCAGGGTAGAGGATGTAGGGCAAACAAATGGCACACCCTATAAAAATTAAGTAAGCCCGTATCTGGACGGAATCTAGGGGAACGTTCAAGGATCAGGGGTCAAGTTCGAAACTTCCCAAATCCGGAAAAGAGACAGAAAAATATCTTTCCTGGAGAGTGGAATTCATCCGATTTGTCTAAGTTGTCTTGGAAACATTGTGTCCGTGAAGGGGGTTGCCAGGACCACCTCGAATTTGGAGTTTCTGATCTCAGGATGTCAAACCAACCCACATGACCACGTGTTCTCAGTGCTTAGTTTGACCTTGGCTAGGGTAGCCAAGAGTCCTACAAGTGACCGGTGCAAATTCAAGGACAACAACCAAGAGTCACGAAAGCACTCACACCTCACCCTAGAGAACATACAGCGATTAAAGAAATACAAACTAATCCCTCGGAATGAAGGAGAACGGACTGATAAGCATGTCTAAGGGAGATAGCTGAGAAAGACCATGACGAGTATACTATGGAAAAGAAAAAGAGGACCCAGAAAATGGAAGGTGAACAGAAATCACACCTGAATTATCCACAATGAAAGATGATGTCCGTCTTTAGACAGACTCTGCTGGAACGTTTGAAAGTCAGAGAAATTCACAAGCCGAAAAACGGCAGCGAAGGTCAAGCATGGGCTAACTGGGAAGGGTGAGTTATGAGACTGCTCCAAGCAGGCTCTGAAACCTGTATCCAGGAAGCATGCTGGACCTCAGAGACACAATTATGACAAATCCTCTGACATCACAATGGACCCGAAAAACAACCTAGCCTCATCTACACAGTGCTAGAGTTGGGCTCACTAGTATATTTAACTCCCATTGCACTCAACTGCACGTTGCCACTGAACATGTAAGTGGCCGGCCGGTGGTGCAGTGGTGAGGTCCGCAACTTCTGGGTCTGTGGCCCAGTATGGGCTGGGTGGAATCCTCGGTTTGGGCCTCCTCACCACTGCTTCAGTTGTTCTGGTGCAGGCGTCCGAGGTAGAGTAGAGGCAGATGGGAAGGGACGTTGGACAGGGCCAGACTTCCACAGCAAATACAGGAGCATTGCCAGCAGATGTGAGCACAGCAATGCACTTGTGCCAAAACAAAACCAATTAAAAGTTGCAAAGAATAGAAAAACTGAAGCTAAGGAAAAAAAAAACAAAAAAACAGGAGCTTGCCATTACGAAGAATAGGATCTCTGTGAATAACCTTAGCAAAACAGGTGAATTCTATGTTAATTCAAAAACTAGCAAACCTTTGGGGAAAGAAACTCAAGAAGACACAAGAAAAAAAAAGATATCGAGGGATCTAGGAATGGAAGGATTAACACACTTGAAAGGTTCATACCGCAGTAAGGAATCTCTGGATTCCATGCAATCCCAGTCAAAGTTGCAGCAGTATTTGCCACAGAGAAGAAGAGAGAATCCTAAAGTTTCTAGCCAGCAACGCGAGACCCTGACTAGGCAAAGGAATCCTCAGGAAAACGAACAAAGCAGCACGTGTCACAATTTCTGATTTCAACATAGAGGACGAAGCGCTAGGTACCGAAACGGCACAGTCTGGGCCCCAAAACAGGCATGAAGACCCATGCAAAACAATTGAGAGCCCAGAGCCCAACTCAAACTTACATGGACAGCCCATTTTGGACCAGGGAGCCAAGTGGAGACAGCGGAGAAAGGAGAGTCTCTACAATAAACGGTGCTGGGAAGCCTGCACAGCCACATGGAACACAACGAGAGTACGCCATGATGTTACACCTGGCACACACACCACCTGAAATGGATTAAAGCCTTGAATGGCAGACTTGAAACCGTGAACCTTGTAGGAGAAGACCTAGGCAGAGTGCTCTTTGCCATCTGTCTGAGCCGCCTATTTGGAAGAAGCATGTCTGACTGGGCAAGGGCAACAAAGGAAACAAGAAACAAACGGGACCACATCAAATGCACACACTTCTGCCCACTCAAGGAAACCATCAACTGAATACTAAGACACCACAACAATTGGGAGAGGATGTTTGCAAACCACACATCGGACAAGGGGTGAAAAGCCCAAAGATACAATCAACTCGCACGTCTCCACAAGAAAAAAAACAAGCCAATGAAAACCTGGTCAAAAGATGGAAGCAGAGATTTCTCTGAAGAAGACAGAAAGAGGGCCAGTAGGTGCATGAAAACTTGTTCACCATCATGAAGTCTCAGGAAAATGCAAATCCAAACTGCAAGGCCATGGCAGCTCACTGTGGTCAGCATGGCTAGAAGGAAGCAGACAGGAAATAACAAGTGTCAGAGAGGAGGTGGAGAGAAGGGAAGCCTCCTGCACTGCTGGTGGGAGTGTAACCCGGTGCAGCCACGATGCCAAAGGTGTGGAACTGCCTCAGAAATTTAAGTATCCATGTCCCGTATGACCCAGCTATTAATCTGCCGCTTGCTTATCCAAAAAAGTCAGAAAGACTACCGCATAAAGACATGTGCATGGCTGTGTTCACCACAGTCTTACTCCTGATATCCAAGACTTGGAAAGCAGCCTGGTGTCCAGCAAGGGATGATTGGAGAAGGAAGATGGGCTATAGCCACACAATGGTATACCACTCAGCCGGAACAAATGATGCAATCCAGCCATTTGTGACCACCAGAATGGCTGTGAGGGTTTTAGGGGAAGTGTAACAAGCCCCAGTGAGAAATTCAAATACCATAGAATCTCACTTACAAGGCGAAGAAAAAGCAAGCACTAACCAACAGGTGGCACTGAACATTTGTATGCGGGCTCCCAGAGGCAAAGAGGGGCGGTGACGGAGGGTGAAAGAGAAGATTAGGCACAAGTGTGTGGTGAGGGCCTGTGATTAGTCTTACACTGGTGAAGATGATGTAAGCTACACAGAAGTCTAAAGCAATGAGGATGTGAATCTGGAAGTTATAGTACGTTCTAATGCAGGGTCATGGCTATAAATTCACCTCAAATCAAAAATCCAAAAAGGGGTCCAGAATGATGTCATAAAGCTTTGGGGGCGGAAAGAGTTTACAGAAGGTGAACTTCCAAGGATGGAAAATCACCTCCAAATGCTTACAGATGCTACAGAAAGGCAGACCATTCCAAATAGGTGAAGAGGAATACTACGAAGAGAACATGATCAGTCCTAAACCCATGAACGAACGGAAAATGTTACCGTCCATGATGTTATTACTAATCACCTTCACGAATAATCCAAACAGGCCCACGTCTTCCCAAGTTCAGGCAAAAGGTTGGTCCAAAAGTACAATTCAGGGCCGGCCCTGTGGTGGAGCAGGTAAGTGCCCACATTCCGCTTGGGCGGCCCGGGCCTCACTGTTTCACATTACGAGTGCATATCACATTAGTAGTGTTAGGAAATATAGATTTCATGGTATGGTGCGGGCAGAGATCATAAATAAGCAGCAATTGTGAGGATACGTTATCAATACGCACAAGAAAAGGAACCATAAGAATATTACAATCTATGGAAGTATCTGGTACACTTCCCAAAGGCAGAAGGAAGGAAAACTTGTGACCTGCCAAGGTGGAATTGGCAGAGTGCCACGAGATGACACCATCATTGTGCATCAGAACATTCCCTGGGCAACTTCAACTTGTGAGGGAGTCCAGGACTTTTTCTGGGTAAGGTCCACCCATTTTGCCATCTACCCAAGATATAAGAGATAAAACCCAGGATAATCTTACAGGAGTGACACCAGTGTCTAGAGAGAATGTAGGAGCCCTTTCGAAGTTCAAGGAGAAAGATAGAAACTGACAACAATTGCAGAAAAAGGAAAACTATCCTACCTAGACAGGGTGAGGAGTCAGACTGGTCTGAGATGGCTGTGAAACTCTGTGTGCACGGAGGTTGTCAGGACAACTTCGAATTTTGAGGTCGCTTATGACATCACGGTGAACATGTCCCCCAGGGTGGCCGCATGGTTACAGTCTGAGGATTGGCCTAGGCTAGGCTATTAAAGGGACAGATACCCAGAAACAGGTTTGGCAAACAGAAAGCAGGCACAGAAACTAGAAGAGATAAAACAGAGTCTGATGCAAGGGATAAGAAAGGAACCCTAGGCCACAAGTGAGAATAGAGGGACAGGCACGGAGAGGAGAACATTGTCATCTATTCAAGTCTATGGGGAGGTCATGCTGATTCAAGCTTGCAACTTCATTGGAAACAAGTGGCCGGACTTGGCGTTCATCACACCTACAGTGCCCTTGTGCCTTAAGCATAATGCAAAGTCAAGAAAGATGTCTTGAGGACATTGAAGAGAAGAATCGATGCCTCCTTTCCAAGGCCCATAGCATTCTTTGCAGGTCAGTCTCTTTTTCCGAAGCTCTGGTGTCACGTGGGCCCACTGGGCACATGGTAATGTGTCCCAAGAGATGTCTTGGAAGCCTTGAAGGAATGGAGCCCTGTCACGCTTGGGGTATGTCTCTTTGTTTGGAAGTGCTCTACAAGGGTGCTGAAAAGCACCCTCTTCCACAGGGCTTCGTTCCTTCGTGAAGGCTGCCCTCCCAGGCTAGTGTGCTCTGTTTGCCTCCATCGAAATTCTCTCCCCCTACCTCTTGCCGTAGAAGGATTATTGATTATGTGTTTTGACACCATATGTAAGGAAGTTGCACGAAAATTAGAACTTTACAGTTGTGTTTCAAGAAAAATAAACAGGCCAGGGTAGAGGATGTAGGGCAAACAAATGGCACACCCTATAAAAATTAAGTAAGCCCGTATCTGGACGGAATCTAGGGGAACGTTCAAGGATCAGGGGTCAAGTTCGAAACTTCCCAAATCCGGAAAAGAGACAGAAAAATATCTTTCCTGGAGAGTGGAATTCATCCGATTTGTCTAAGTTGTCTTGGAAACATTGTGTCCGTGAAGGGGGTTGCCAGGACCACCTCGAATTTGGAGTTTCTGATCTCAGGATGTCAAACCAACCCACATGACCACGTGTTCTCAGTGCTTAGTTTGACCTAGGCTAGGGTAGCCAAGAGTCCTACAAGTGACCGGTGCAAATTCAAGGACAACAACCAAGAGTCACGAAAGCACTCACACCTCACCCTAGAGAACATACAGCGATTAAAGAAATACAAACTAATCCCTTGGAATGAAGGAGAACGGACTGATAAGCATGTCTAAGGGAGATAGCTGAGAAAGACCATGACGAGTATACTATGGAAAAGAAAAAGAGGACCCAGAAAATGGAAGGTGAACAGAAATCACACCTGAATTATCCACAATGAAAGATGATGTCCGTCTTTAGACAGACTCTGCTGGAACGTTTGAAAGTCAGAGAAATTCACAAGCCAAAAAACGGCAGCGAAGGTCAAGCATGGGCTAACTGGGAAGGGTGAGTTATGAGACTGCTCCAAGCAGGCTCTGAAACCTGTATCCAGGAAGCATGCTGGACCTCAGAGACACAATTATGACAAATCCTCTGACATCACAATGGACCCGAAAAACAACCTAGCCTTATCTACACAGTGCTAGAGTTGGGCTCACTAGTATATTTAACTCCCGTTGCACTCAACTGCACGTTGCCACTGAACATGTAAGTGGCCGGCCGGTGGTGCAGTGGTGAGGTCCACACCTTCTGGGTCTGTGGCCCAGTATGGGCTGGGTGGAATCCTCGGTTTGGGCCTCCTCACCACTGCTTCAGTTGTTCTGGTGCAGGCGTCCGAGGTAGAGTAGAGGCAGATGGGAAGGGACGTTGGACAGGGCCAGACTTCCACAGCAAATACAGGAGCATTGCCAGCAGATGTGAGCACAGCAATGCACTTGTGCCAAAACAAAACCAATTAAAAGTTGCAAAGAATAGAAAAACTGAAGCTAAGGAAAAAAAAAACAAAAAAACAGGAGCTTGCCATTACGAAGAATAGGATCTCTGTGAATAACCTTAGCAAAACAGGTGAATTCTATGTTAATTCAAAAACTAGCAAACCTTTGGGGAAAGAAACTCAAGAAGACACAAGAAAAAAAAAGATATCGAGGGATCTAGGAATGGAAGGATTAACACACTTGAAAGGTTCATACCGCAGTAAGGAATCTCTGGATTCCATGCAATCCCAGTCAAAGTTGCAGCAGTATTTGCCACAGAGAAGAAGAGAGAATCCTAAAGTTTCTAGCCAGCAACGCGAGACCCTGACTAGGCAAAGGAATCCTCAGGAAAACGAACAAAGCAGCACGTGTCACAATTTCAGATTTCAACATAGAGGACGAAGCGCTAGGTACCGAAACGGCACAGTCTGGGCCCCAAAACAGGCATGAAGACCCATGCAAAACAATTGAGAGCCCAGAGCCCAACTCAAACTTGCATGGACAGCCCATTTTGGACCAGGGAGCCAAGTGGAGACAGCGGAGAAAGGAGAGTCTCTACAATAAACGGTGCTGGGAAGCCTGCACAGCCACATGGAACACAACGAGAGTACGCCATGATGTTACACCTGGCACACACACCACCTGAAGTGGATTAAAGCCTTGAATGGCAGACTTGAAACCGTGAACCTTGTAGGAGAAGACCTAGGCAGAGTGCTCTTTGCCATCTGTCTGAGCCGCCTATTTGGAAGAAGCATGTCTGACTGGGCAAGGGCAACAAAGGAAACAAGAAACAAACGGGACCACATCAAATGCACACACTTCTGCCCACTCAAGGAAACCATCAACTGAATACTAAGACACCACAACAATTGGGAGAGGATGTTTTCAAACCACACATCGGACAAGGGGTGAAAAGCCCAAAGATACAATCAACTCGCACGTCTCCACAAGAAAAAAAACAAGCCAATGAAAACCTGGTCAAAAGATGGAAGCAGAGATTTCTCCGAAGAAGACAGAAAGAGGGCCAGTAGGTGCATGAAAACTTGTTCACCATCATGAAGTCTCAGGAAAATGCAAATCCAAACTGCAAGGCCATGGCAGCTCACTGTGGTCAGCATGGCTAGAAGGAAGCAGACAGGAAATAACAAGTGTCAGAGAGGAGGTGGAGAGAAGGGAAGCCTCCTGCACTGCTGGTGGGAGTGTAACCCGGTGCAGCCACGATGCCAAAGGTGTGGAACTGCCTCAGAAGTTTAAGTATCCATGTCCCGTATGACCCAGCTATTAATCTGCCGCTTGCTTATCAAAAACAGTCAGAAAGACTACCGCATAAAGACATGTGCATGGCTGTGTTCACCACAGTCTTACTCCTGATATCCAAGACTTGGAAAGCACCCTGGTGTCCAGCAAGGGATGATTGGAGAAGGAAGATGGGCTATAGCCACACAATGGTATACCACTCAGCCGGAACAAATGATGCAATCCAGCCGTTTGTGACCACCAGAATGGCTGTGAGGGTTTTAGGGGAAGTGTAACAAGCCCCAGTGAGAAATTCAAATACCATAGAATCTCACTTACAAGGAGAAGAAAAAGCAAGCACTAACCAACAGGTGGCACTGAACATTTGTATGCGGGCTCCCAGAGGCAAAGAGGGGCGGTGACGGAGGGTGAAAGAGAAGATTAGGCACAAGTGTGTGGTGAGGGCCTGTGATTAGTCTTACACTGGTGAAGATGATGTAAGCTACACAGAAGTCTAAAGCAATGAGGACGTGAATCTGGAAGTTATAGTACGTTCTAATGCAGGGTCATGGCTATAAATTCACCTCAAATCAAAAATCCAAAAAGGGGTCCAGAATGATGTCATAAAGCTTTGGGGGCGGAAAGAGTTTACAGAAGGTGAACTTCCAAGGATGGAAAATCACCTCCAAATGCTTACAGATGCTACAGAAAGGCAGACCATTCCAAATAGGTGAAGAGGAATACTACGAAGAGAACATGATCAGTCCTAAACCCATGAACGAACGGAAAATGTTACCGTCCATGATGTTATTACTAATCACCTTCACGAATAATCCAAACAGGCCCACGTCTTCCCAAGTTCAGGCAAAAGGTTGGTCCAAAAGTACAATTCAGGGCCGGCCCTGTGGTGGAGCAGGTAAGTGCCCACATTCCGCTTGGGCGGCCCGGGCCTCACTGTTTCACATTACGAGTGCATATCACATTAGTAGTGTTAGGAAATATAGATTTCATGGTATGGTGCGGGCAGAGATCACAAATAAGCAGCAATTGTGAGGATACGTTATCAATACGCACAAGAAAAGGAACCATAAGAATATTACAATCTATGGAAGTATCTGGTACACTTCCCAAAGGCAGAAGGAAGGAAAACTTGTGACCTGCCAAGGTGGAATTGGCAGAGTGCCACGAGATGACACCATCATTGTGCATCAGAACATTCCCTGGGCAACTTCAACTTGTGAGGGAGTCCAGGACTTTTTCTGGGTAAGGTCCACCCATTTTGCCATCTACCCAAGATATAAGAGATAAAACCCAGGATAATCTTACAGGAGTGAAACCAGTGTCTAGAGAGAATGTAGGAGCCCTTTCGAAGTTCAAGGAGAAAGATAGAAACTGACAACAATTGCAGAAAAAGGAAAACTATCCTACCTAGACAGGGTGAGGAGTCAGACTGGTCTGAGATGGCTGTGAAACTCTGTGTGCACGGAGGTTGTCAGGACAACTTCGAATTTTGAGGTCGCTTATGACATCACGGTGAACATGTCCCCCAGGGTGGCCGCATGGTTACAGTCTGAGGATTGGCCTAGGCTAGGCTATTAAAGGGACAGACACCCAGAAACAGGTTTGGCAAACAGAAAGCAGGCACAGAAACTAGAAGAGATAAAACAGAGTCTGATGCAAGGGATAAGAAAGGAACCCTAGGCCACAAGTGAGAATAGAGGGACAGGCACGGAGAGGAGAACATTGTCATCTATTCAAGTCTATGGGGAGGTCATGCTGATTCAAGCTTGCAACTTCATTGGAAACAAGTGGCCGGACTTGGCGTTCATCACACCTACAGTGCCCTTGTGCCTTAAGCATAATGCAAAGTCAAGAAAGATGTCTTGAGGACATTGAAGAGAAGAATCGATGCCTCCTTTCCAAGGCCCATAGCATTCTTTGAAGGTCAGTCTCTTTTTCCGAAGCTCTGGTGTCACGTGGGCCCACTGGGCACATGGTAATGTGTCCCAAGAGATGTCTTGGAAGCCTTGAAGGAATGGAGCCCTGTCACGCTTGGGGTATGTCTCTTTGTTTGGAAGTGCTCTACAAGGGTGCTGAAAAGCACCCTCTTCCACAGGGCTTCGTTCCTTCGTGAAGGCTGCCCTCCCAGGCTAGTGTGCTCTGTTTGCCTCCATCGAAATTCTCTCCCCCTACCTCTTGCCGTAGAAGGATTATTGATTATGTGTTTTGACACCATATGTAAGGAAGTTGCACGAAAATTAGAACTTTACAGTTGTGTTTCAAGAAAAATAAACAGGCCAGGGTAGAGGATGTAGGGCAAACAAGTGGCACACCCTATAAAAATTAAGTAAGCCCGTATCTGGACGGAATCTAGGGGAACGTTCAAGGATCAGGGGTCAAGTTCGAAACTTCCCAAATCCGGAAAAGAGACAGAAAAATATCTTTCCTGGAGAGTGGAATTCATCCGATTTGTCTAAGTTGTCTTGGAAACATTGTGTCCGTGAAGGGGGTTGCCAGGACCACCTCGAATTTGGAGTTTCTGATCTCAGGATGTCAAACCAACCCACATGACCACGTGTTCTCAGTGCTTAGTTTGACCTAGGCTAGGGTAGCCAAGAGTCCTACAAGTGACCGGTGCAAATTCAAGGACAACAACCAAGAGTCACGAAAGCACTCACACCTCACCCTAGAGAACATACAGCGATTAAAGAAATACAAACTAATCCCTTGGAATGAAGGAGAACGGACTGATAAGCATGTCTAAGGGAGATAGCTGAGAAAGACCATGACGAGTATACTATGGAAAAGAAAAAGAGGACCCAGAAAATGGAAGGTGAACAGAAATCACACCTGAATTATCCACAATGAAAGATGATGTCCGTCTTTAGACAGACTCTGCTGGAACGTTTGAAAGTCAGAGAAATTCACAAGCCAAAAAACGGCAGCGAAGGTCAAGCATGGGCTAACTGGGAAGGGTGAGTTATGAGACTGCTCCAAGCAGGCTCTGAAACCTGTATCCAGGAAGCATGCTGGACCTCAGAGACACAATTATGACAAATCCTCTGACATCACAATGGACCCGAAAAACAACCTAGCCTCATCTACACAGTGCTAGAGTTGGGCTCACTAGTATATTTAACTCCCATTGCACTCAACTGCACGTTGCCACTGAACATGTAAGTGGCCGGCCGGTGGTGCAGTGGTGAGGTCCGCACCTTCTGGGTCTGTGGCCCAGTATGGGCTGGGTGGAATCCTCGGTTTGGGCCTCCTCACCACTGCTTCAGTTGTTCTGGTGCAGGCGTCCGAGGTAGAGTAGAGGCAGATGGGAAGGGACGTTGGACAGGGCCAGACTTCCACAGCAAATGCAGGAGCATTGCCAGCAGATGTGAGCACAGCAATGCACTTGTGCCAAAACAAAACCAATTAAAAGTTGCAAAGAATAGAAAAACTGAAGCTAAGGAAAAAAAAACAAAAAAACAGGAGCTTGCCATTACGAAGAATAGGATCTCTGTGAATAACCTTAACAAAACAGGTGAATTCTATGTTAATTCTAAAACTAGCAAACCTTTGGGGAAAGAAACTCAAGAAGACACAAGAAAAAAAAAGATATCGAGGGATCTAGGAATGGAAGGATTAACACACTTGAAAGGTTCATACCGCAGTAAGGGATCTCTGGATTCCATGCAATCCCAGTCAAAGTTGCAGCAGTATTTGCCACAGAGAAGAAGAGAGAATCCTAAAGTTTCTAGCCAGCAACGCGAGACCCTGACTAGGCAAAGGAATCCTCAGGAAAACGAACAAAGCAGCACGTGTCACAATTTCTGATTTCAACATAGAGGACGAAGCGCTAGGTACCGAAACGGCACAGTCTGGGCCCCAAAACAGGCATGAAGACCCATGCAAAACAATTGAGAGCCCAGAGCCCAACTCAAACTTGCATGGACAGCCCATTTTGGAACAGGGAGCCAAGTGGAGACAGCGGAGAAAGGAGAGTCTCTACAATAAACGGTGCTGGGAAGCCTGCACAGCCACATGGAACACAACGAGAGTACGCCATGATGTTACACCTGGCACACACACCACCTGAAGTGGATTAAAGCCTTGAATGGCAGACTTGAAACCGTGAACCTTGTAGGAGAAGACCTAGGCAGAGTGCTCTTTGCCATCTGTCTGAGCCGCCTATTTGGAAGAAGCATGTCTGACTGGGCAAGGGCAACAAAGGAAACAAGAAACAAACGGGACCACATCAAATGCACACACTTCTGCCCACTCAAGGAAACCATCAACTGAATACTAAGACACCACAACAATTGGGAGAGGATGTTTGCAAACCACACATCGGACAAGGGGTGAAAAGCCCAAAGATACAATCAACTCTCACGTCTCCACAAGAAAAAAAACAAGCCAATGAAAACCTGGTCAAAAGATGGAAGCAGAGATTTCTCCGAAGAAGACAGAAAGAGGGCCAGTAGGTGCATGAAAACTTGTTCACCATCATGAAGTCTCAGGAAAATGCAAATCCAAACTGCAAGGCCATGGCAGCTCACTGTGGTCAGCATGGCTAGAAGGAAGCAGACAGGAAATAAGTGTCAGAGAGGAGGTGGAGAGAAGGGAAGCCTCCTGCACTGCTGGTGGGAGTGTAACCCGGTGCAGCCACGATGCCAAAGGTGTGGAACTGCCTCAGAAGTTTAAGTATCCATGTCCCGTATGACCCAGCTATTAATCTGCCGCTTGCTTATCCAAAAAAGTCAGAAAGACTACCGCATAAAGACATGTGCATGGCTGTGTTCACCACAGTCTTACTCCTGATATCCAAGACTTGGAAAGCACCCTGGTGTCCAGCAAGGGATGATTGGAGAAGGAAGATGGGCTATAGCCACACAATGGTATACCACTCAGCCGGAACAAATGATGCAATCCAGCCGTTTGTGACCACCAGAATGGCTGTGAGGGTTTTAGGGGAAGTGTAACAAGCCCCAGTGAGAAATTCAAATACCATAGAATCTCACTTACAAGGAGAAGAAAAAGCAAGCACTAACCAACAGGTGGCACTGAACATTTGTTTGCGGGCTCCCAGAGGCAAAGAGGGGCGGTGACGGAGGGTGAAAGAGAAGATTAGGCACAAGTGTGTGGTGAGGGCCTGTGATTAGTCTTACACTGGTGAAGATGATGTAAGCTACACAGAAGTCTAAAGCAATGAGGACGTGAATCTGGAAGTTATAGTACGTTCTAATGCAGGGTCATGGCTATAAATTCACCTCAAATCAAAAATCCAAAAAGGGGTCCAGAATGATGTCATAAAGCTTTGGGGGCGGAAAGAGTTTACAGAAGGTGAACTTCCAAGGATGGAAAATCACCTCCAAATGCTTACAGATGCTACAGAAAGGCAGACCATTCCAAATAGGTGAAGAGGAATACTACGAAGAGAACATGATCAGTCCTAAACCCATGAACGAACGGAAAATGTTACCGTCCATGATGTTATTACTAATCACCTTCACGAATAATCCAAACAGGCCCACGTCTTCCCAAGTTCAGGCAAAAGGTTGGTCCAAAAGTACAATTCAGGGCCGGCCCTGTGGTGGAGCAGGTAAGTGCCCACATTCCGCTTGGGCGGCCCGGGCCTCACTGTTTCACATTACGAGTGCATATCACATTAGTAGTGTTAGGAAATATAGATTTCATGGTATGGTGCGGGCAGAGATCATAAATAAGCAGCAATTGTGAGGATACGTTATCAATACGCACAAGAAAAGGAACCATAAGAATATTACAATCTATGGAAGTATCTGGTACACTTCCCAAAGGCAGAAGGAAGGAAAACTTGTGACCTGCCAAGGTGGTATTGGCAGAGTGCCACGAGATGACACCATCATTGTGCATCAGAACATTCCCTGGGCAACTTCAACTTGTGAGGGAGTCCAGGACTTTTTCTGGGTAAGGTCCACCCATTTTGCCATCTACCCAAGATATAAGAGATAAAACCCAGGATAATCTTACAGGAGTGAAACCAGTGTCTAGAGAGAATGTAGGAGCCCTTTCGAAGTTCAAGGAGAAAGATAGAAACTGACAACAATTGCAGAAAAAGGAAAACTATCCTACCTAGACAGGGTGAGGAGTCAGACTGGTCTGAGATGGCTGTGAAACTCTGTGTGCACGGAGGTTGTCAGGACAACTTCGAATTTTGAGGTCGCTTATGACATCACGGTGAACATGTCCCCCAGGGTGGCCGCATGGTTACAGTCTGAGGATTGGCCTAGGCTAGGCTATTAAAGGGACAGATACCCAGAAACAGGTTTGGCAAACAGAAAGCAGGCACAGAAACTAGAAGAGATAAAACAGAGTCTGATGCAAGGGATAAGAAAGGAACCCTAGGCCACAAGTGAGAATAGAGGGACAGGCACGGAGAGGAGAACATTGTCATCTATTCAAGTCTATGGGGAGGTCATGCTGATTCAAGCTTGCAACTTCATTGGAAACAAGTGGCCGGACTTGGCGTTCATCACACCTACAGTGCCCTTGTGCCTTAAGCATAATGCAAAGTCAAGAAAGATGTCTTGAGGACATTGAAGAGAAGAATCGATGCCTCCTTTCCAAGGCCCATAGCATTCTTTGCAGGTCAGTCTCTTTTTCCGAAGCTCTGGTGTCACGTGGGCCCACTGGGCACATGGTAATGTGTCCCAAGAGATGTCTTGGAAGCCTTGAAGGAATGGAGCCCTGTCACGCTTGGGGTATGTCTCTTTGTTTGGAAGTGCTCTACAAGGGTGCTGAAAAGCACCCTCTTCCACAGGGCTTCGTTCCTTCGTGAAGGCTGCCCTCCCAGGCTAGTGTGCTCTGTTTGCCTCCATCGAAATTCTCTCCCCCTACCTCTTGCCGTAGAAGGATTATTGATTATGTGTTTTGACACCATATGTAAGGAAGTTGCACGAAAATTAGAACTTTACAGTTGTGTTTCAAGAAAAATAAACAGGCCAGGGTAGAGGATGTAGGGCAAACAAATGGCACACCCTATAAAAATTAAGTAAGCCCGTATCTGGACGGAATCTAGGGGAACGTTCAAGGATCAGGGGTCAAGTTCGAAACTTCCCAAATCCGGAAAAGAGACAGAAAAATATCTTTCCTGGAGAGTGGAATTCATCCGATTTGTCTAAGTTGTCTTGGAAACATTGTGTCCGTGAAGGGGGTTGCCAGGACCACCTCGAATTTGGAGTTTCTGATCTCAGGATGTCAAACCAACCCACATGACCACGTGTTCTCAGTGCTAAGTTTGACCTAGGCTAGGGTAGCCAAGAGTCCTACAAGTGACCGGTGCAAATTCAAGGACAACAACCAAGAGTCACGAAAGCACTCACACCTCACCCTAGAGAACATACAGCGATTAAAGAAATACAAACTAATCCCTCGGAATGAAGGAGAACGGACTGATAAGCATGTCTAAGGGAGATAGCTGAGAAAGACCATGACGAGTATACTATGGAAAAGAAAAAGAGGACCCAGAAAATGGAAGGTGAACAGAAATCACACCTGAATTATCCACAATGAAAGATGATGTCCGTCTTTAGACAGACTCTGCTGGAACGTTTGAAAGTCAGAGAAATTCACAAGCCAAAAAACGGCAGCGAAGGTCAAGCATGGGCTAACTGGGAAGGGTGAGTTATGAGACTGCTCCAAGCAGGCTCTGAAACCTGTATCCAGGAAGCATGCTGGACCTCAGAGACACAATTATGACAAATCCTCTGACATCACAATGGACCCGAAAAACAACCTAGCCTCATCTACACAGTGCTAGAGTTGGGCTCACTAGTATATTTAACTCCCGTTGCACTCAACTGCACGTTGCCACTGAACATGTAAGTGGCCGGCCGGTGGTGCAGTGGTGAGGTCCGCACCTTCTGGGTCTGTGGCCCAGTATGGGCTGGGTGGAATCCTCGGTTTGGGCCTCCTCACCACTGCTTCAGTTGTTCTGGTGCAGGCGTCCGAGGTAGAGTAGAGGCAGATGGGAAGGGACGTTGGACAGGGCCAGACTTCCACAGCAAATACAGGAGCATTGCCAGCAGATGTGAGCACAGCAATGCACTTGTGCCAAAACAAAACCAATTAAAAGTTGCAAAGAATAGAAAAACTGAAGCTAAGGAAAAAAAAAACAAAAAAAACAGGAGCTTGCCATTACGAAGAATAGGATCTCTGTGAATAACCTTAGCAAAACAGGTGAATTCTATGTTAATTCAAAAACTAGCAAACCTTTGGGGAAAGAAACTCAAGAAGACACAAGAAAAAAAAAGATATCGAGGGATCTAGGAATGGAAGGATTAACACACTTGAAAGGTTCATACCGCAGTAAGGGATCTCTGGATTCCATGCAATCCCAGTCAAAGTTGCAGCAGTATTTGCCACAGAGAAGAAGAGAGAATCCTAAAGTTTCTAGCCAGCAACGCGAGACCCTGACTAGGCAAAGGAATCCTCAGGAAAACGAACAAAGCAGCACGTGTCACAATTTCTGATTTCAACATAGAGGACGAAGCGCTAGGTACCGAAACGGCACAGTCTGGGCCCCAAAACAGGCATGAAGACCCATGCAAAACAATTGAGAGCCCAGAGCCCAACTCAAACTTGCATGGACAGCCCATTTTGGAACAGGGAGCCAAGTGGAGACAGCGGAGAAAGGAGAGTCTCTACAATAAACGGTGCTGGGAAGCCTGCACAGCCACATGGAACAAAACGAGAGTACGCCATGATGTTACACCTGGCACACACACCACCTGAAGTGGATTAAAGCCTTGAATGGCAGACTTGAAACCGTGAACCTTGTAGGAGAAGACCTAGGCAGAGTGCTCTTTGCCATCTGTCTGAGCCGCCTATTTGGAAGAAGCATGTCTGACTGGGCAAGGGCAACAAAGGAAACAAGAAACAAACGGGACCACATCAAATGCACACACTTCTGCCCACTCAAGGAAACCATCAACTGAATACTAAGACACCACAACAATTGGGAGAGGATGTTTGCAAACCACACATCGGACAAGGGGTGAAAAGCCCAAAGATACAATCAACTCGCACGTCTCCACAAGAAAAAAAACAAGCCAATGAAAACCTGGTCAAAAGATGGAAGCAGAGATTTCTCCGAAGAAGACAGAAAGAGGGCCAGTAGGTGCATGAAAACTTGTTCACCATCATGAAGTCTCAGGAAAATGCAAATCCAAACTGCAAGGCCATGGCAGCTCACTGTGGTCAGCATGGCTAGAAGGAAGCAGACAGGAAATAACAAGTGTCAGAGAGGAGGTGGAGAGAAGGGAAGCCTCCTGCACTGCTGGTGGGAGTGTAACCCGGTGCAGCCACGATGCCAAAGGTGTGGAACTGCCTCAGAAGTTTAAGTATCCATGTCCCGTATGACCCAGCTATTAATCTGCCGCTTGCTTATCAAAAACAGTCAGAAAGACTACCGCATAAAGACATGTGCATGGCTGTGTTCACCACAGTCTTACTCCTGATATCCAAGACTTGGAAAGCACCCTGGTGTCCAGCAAGGGATGATTGGAGAAGGAAGATGGGCTATAGCCACACAATGGTATACCACTCAGCCGGAACAAATGATGCAATCCAGCCGTTTGTGACCACCAGAATGGCTGTGAGGGTTTTAGGGGAAGTGTAACAAGCCCCAGTGAGAAATTCAAATACCATAGAATCTCACTTACAAGGAGAAGAAAAAGCAAGCACTAACCAACAGGTGGCACTGAACATTTGTATGCGGGCTCCCAGAGGCAAAGAGGGGCGGTGACGGAGGGTGAAAGAGAAGATTAGGCACAAGTGTGTGGTGAGGGCCTGTGATTAGTCTTACACTGGTGAAGATGATGTAAGCTACACAGAAGTCTAAAGCAATGAGGACGTGAATCTGGAAGTTATAGTACGTTCTAATGCAGGGTCATGGCTATAAATTCACCTCAAATCAAAAATCCAAAAAGGGGTCCAGAATGATGTCATAAAGCTTTGGGGGCGGAAAGAGTTTACAGAAGGTGAACTTCCAAGGATGGAAAATCACCTCCAAATGCTTACAGATGCTACAGAAAGGCAGACCATTCCAAATAGGTGAAGAGGAATACTACGAAGAGAACATGATCAGTCCTAAACCCATGAACGAACGGAAAATGTTACCGTCCATGATGTTATTACTAATCACCTTCACGAATAATCCAAACAGGCCCACGTCTTCCCAAGTTCAGGCAAAAGGTTGGTCCAAAAGTACAATTCAGGGCCGGCCCTGTGGTGGAGCAGGTAAGTGCCCACATTCCGCTTGGGCGGCCCGGGCCTCACTGTTTCACATTACGAGTGCATATCACATTAGTAGTGTTAGGAAATATAGATTTCATGGTATGGTGCGGGCAGAGATCACAAATAAGCAGCAATTGTGAGGATACGTTATCAATACGCACAAGAAAAGGAACCATAAGAATATTACAATCTATGGAAGTATCTGGTACACTTCCCAAAGGCAGAAGGAAGGAAAACTTGTGACCTGCCAAGGTGGAATTGGCAGAGTGCCACGAGATGACACCATCATTGTGCATCAGAACATTCCCTGGGCAACTTCAACTTGTGAGGGAGTCCAGGACTTTTTCTGGGTAAGGTCCACCCATTTTGCCATCTACCCAAGATATAAGAGATAAAACCCAGGATAATCTTACAGGAGTGAAACCAGTGTCTAGAGAGAATGTAGGAGCCCTTTCGAAGTTCAAGGAGAAAGATAGAAACTGACAACAATTGCAGAAAAAGGAAAACTATCCTACCTAGACAGGGTGAGAAGTCAGACTGGTCTGAGATGGCTGTGAAACTCTGTGTGCACGGAGGTTGTCAGGACAACTTCGAATTTTGAGGTCGCTTATGACATCACGGTGAACATGTCCCCCAGGGTGGCCGCATGGTTACAGTCTGAGGATTGGCCTAGGCTAGGCTATTAAAGGGACAGACACCCAGAAACAGGTTTGGCAAACAGAAAGCAGGCACAGAAACTAGAAGAGATAAAACAGAGTCTGATGCAAGGGATAAGAAAGGAACCCTAGGCCACAAGTGAGAATAGAGGGACAGGCACGGAGAGGAGAACATTGTCATCTATTCAAGTCTATGGGGAGGTCATGCTGATTCAAGCTTGCAACTTCATTGGAAACAAGTGGCCGGACTTGGCGTTCATCACACCTACAGTGCCCTTGTGCCTTAAGCATAATGCAAAGTCAAGAAAGATGTCTTGAGGACATTGAAGAGAAGAATCGATGCCTCCTTTCCAAGGCCCATAGCATTCTTTGAAGGTCAGTCTCTTTTTCCGAAGCTCTGGTGTCACGTGGGCCCACTGGGCACATGGTAATGTGTCCCAAGAGATGTCTTGGAAGCCTTGAAGGAATGGAGCCCTGTCACGCTTGGGGTATGTCTCTTTGTTTGGAAGTGCTCTACAAGGGTGCTGAAAAGCACCCTCTTCCACAGGGCTTCGTTCCTTCGTGAAGGCTGCCCTCCCAGGCTAGTGTGCTCTGTTTGCCTCCATCGAAATTCTCTCCCCCTACCTCTTGCCGTAGAAGGATTATTGATTATGTGTTTTGACACCATATGTAAGGAAGTTGCACGAAAATTAGAACTTTACAGTTGTGTTTCAAGAAAAATAAACAGGCCAGGGTAGAGGATGTAGGGCAAACAAGTGGCACACCCTATAAAAATTAAGTAAGCCCGTATCTGGACGGAATCTAGGGGAACGTTCAAGGATCAGGGGTCAAGTTCGAAACTTCCCAAATCCGGAAAAGAGACAGAAAAATATCTTTCCTGGAGAGTGGAATTCATCCGATTTGTCTAAGTTGTCTTGGAAACATTGTGTCCGTGAAGGGGGTTGCCAGGACCACCTCGAATTTGGAGTTTCTGATCTCAGGATGTCAAACCAACCCACATGACCACGTGTTCTCAGTGCTTAGTTTGACCTAGGCTAGGGTAGCCAAGAGTCCTACAAGTGACCGGTGCAAATTCAAGGACAACAACCAAGAGTCACGAAAGCACTCACACCTCACCCTAGAGAACATACAGCGATTAAAGAAATACAAACTAATCCCTTGGAATGAAGGAGAACGGACTGATAAGCATGTCTAAGGGAGATAGCTGAGAAAGACCATGACGAGTATACTA
The DNA here is from genome assembly GCF_041296235.1 of Equus asinus. Lineage (NCBI taxonomy): Eukaryota > Metazoa > Chordata > Mammalia > Perissodactyla > Equidae > Equus > Equus asinus. Next base: position 6,012,128 of record NC_091813.1, on the reverse strand, counting down.
TGGAAAAGAAAAAGAGGACCCAGAAAATGGAAGGTGAACAGAAATCACACCTGAATTATCCACAATGAAAGATGATGTCCGTCTTTAGACAGACTCTGCTGGAACGTTTGAAAGTCAGAGAAATTCACAAGCCAAAAAACGGCAGCGAAGGTCAAGCATGGGCTAACTGGGAAGGGTGAGTTATGAGACTGCTCCAAGCAGGCTCTGAAACCTGTATCCAGGAAGCATGCTGGACCTCAGAGACACAATTATGACAAATCCTCTGACATCACAATGGACCCGAAAAACAACCTAGCCTCATCTACACAGTGCTAGAGTTGGGCTCACTAGTATATTTAACTCCCATTGCACTCAACTGCACGTTGCCACTGAACATGTAAGTGGCCGGCCGGTGGTGCAGTGGTGAGGTCCGCACCTTCTGGGTCTGTGGCCCAGTATGGGCTGGGTGGAATCCTCGGTTTGGGCCTCCTCACCACTGCTTCAGTTGTTCTGGTGCAGGCGTCCGAGGTAGAGTAGAGGCAGATGGGAAGGGACGTTGGACAGGGCCAGACTTCCACAGCAAATACAGGAGCATTGCCAGCAGATGTGAGCACAGCAATGCACTTGTGCCAAAACAAAACCAATTAAAAGTTGCAAAGAATAGAAAAACTGAAGCTAAGGAAAAAAAAACAAAAAAACAGGAGCTTGCCATTACGAAGAATAGGATCTCTGTGAATAACCTTAACAAAACAGGTGAATTCTATGTTAATTCTAAAACTAGCAAACCTTTGGGGAAAGAAACTCAAGAAGACACAAGAAAAAAAAAGATATCGAGGGATCTAGGAATGGAAGGATTAACACACTTGAAAGGTTCATACCGCAGTAAGGGATCTCTGGATTCCATGCAATCCCAGTCAAAGTTGCAGCAGTATTTGCCACAGAGAAGAAGAGAGAATCCTAAAGTTTCTAGCCAGCAACGCGAGACCCTGACTAGGCAAAGGAATCCTCAGGAAAACGAACAAAGCAGCACGTGTCACAATTTCTGATTTCAACATAGAGGACGAAGCGCTAGGTACCGAAACGGCACAGTCTGGGCCCCAAAACAGGCATGAAGACCCATGCAAAACAATTGAGAGCCCAGAGCCCAACTCAAACTTACATGGACAGCCCATTTTGGAACAGGGAGCCAAGTGGAGACAGCGGAGAAAGGAGAGTCTCTACAATAAACGGTGCTGGGAAGCCTGCACAGCCACATGGAACACAACGAGAGTACGCCATGATGTTACACCTGGCACACACACCACCTGAAGTGGATTAAAGCCTTGAATGGCAGACTTGAAACCGTGAACCTTGTAGGAGAAGACCTAGGCAGAGTGCTCTTTGCCATCTGTCTGAGCCGCCTATTTGGAAGAAGCATGTCTGACTGGGCAAGGGCAACAAAGGAAACAAGAAACAAACGGGACCACATCAAATGCACACACTTCTGCCCACTCAAGGAAACCATCAACTGAATACTAAGACACCACAACAATTGGGAGAGGATGTTTGCAAACCACACATCGGACAAGGGGTGAAAAGCCCAAAGATACAATCAACTCGCACGTCTCCACAAGAAAAAAAACAAGCCAATGAAAACCTGGTCAAAAGATGGAAGCAGAGATTTCTCCGAAGAAGACAGAAAGAGGGCCAGTAGGTGCATGAAAACTTGTTCACCATCATGAAGTCTCAGGAAAATGCAAATCCAAACTGCAAGGCCATGGCAGCTCACTGTGGTCAGCATGGCTAGAAGGAAGCAGACAGGAAATAAGTGTCAGAGAGGAGGTGGAGAGAAGGGAAGCCTCCTGCACTGCTGGTGGGAGTGTAACCCGGTGCAGCCACGATGCCAAAGGTGTGGAACTGCCTCAGAAGTTTAAGTATCCATGTCCCGTATGACCCAGCTATTAATCTGCCGCTTGCTTATCCAAAAAAGTCAGAAAGACTACCGCATAAAGACATGTGCATGGCTGTGTTCACCACAGTCTTACTCCTGATATCCAAGACTTGGAAAGCACCCTGGTGTCCAGCAAGGGATGATTGGAGAAGGAAGATGGGCTATAGCCACACAATGGTATACCACTCAGCCGGAACAAATGATGCAATCCAGCCGTTTGTGACCACCAGAATGGCTGTGAGGGTTTTAGGGGAAGTGTAACAAGCCCCAGTGAGAAATTCAAATACCATAGAATCTCACTTACAAGGAGAAGAAAAAGCAAGCACTAACCAACAGGTGGCACTGAACATTTGTTTGCGGGCTCCCAGAGGCAAAGAGGGGCGGTGACGGAGGGTGAAAGAGAAGATTAGGCACAAGTGTGTGGTGAGGGCCTGTGATTAGTCTTACACTGGTGAAGATGATGTAAGCTACACAGAAGTCTAAAGCAATGAGGACGTGAATCTGGAAGTTATAGTACGTTCTAATGCAGGGTCATGGCTATAAATTCACCTCAAATCAAAAATCCAAAAAGGGGTCCAGAATGATGTCATAAAGCTTTGGGGGCGGAAAGAGTTTACAGAAGGTGAACTTCCAAGGATGGAAAATCACCTCCAAATGCTTACAGATGCTACAGAAAGGCAGACCATTCCAAATAGGTGAAGAGGAATACTACGAAGAGAACATGATCAGTCCTAAACCCATGAACGAACGGAAAATGTTACCGTCCATGATGTTATTACTAATCACCTTCACGAATAATCCAAACAGGCCCACGTCTTCCCAAGTTCAGGCAAAAGGTTGGTCCAAAAGTACAATTCAGGGCCGGCCCTGTGGTGGAGCAGGTAAGTGCCCACATTCCGCTTGGGCGGCCCGGGCCTCACTGTTTCACATTACGAGTGCATATCACATTAGTAGTGTTAGGAAATATAGATTTCATGGTATGGTGCGGGCAGAGATCATAAATAAGCAGCAATTGTGAGGATACGTTATCAATACGCACAAGAAAAGGAACCATAAGAATATTACAATCTATGGAAGTATCTGGTACACTTCCCAAAGGCAGAAGGAAGGAAAACTTGTGACCTGCCAAGGTGGTATTGGCAGAGTGCCACGAGATGACACCATCATTGTGCATCAGAACATTCCCTGGGCAACTTCAACTTGTGAGGGAGTCCAGGACTTTTTCTGGGTAAGGTCCACCCATTTTGCCATCTACCCAAGATATAAGAGATAAAACCCAGGATAATCTTACAGGAGTGAAACCAGTGTCTAGAGAGAATGTAGGAGCCCTTTCGAAGTTCAAGGAGAAAGATAGAAACTGACAACAATTGCAGAAAAAGGAAAACTATCCTACCTAGACAGGGTGAGGAGTCAGACTGGTCTGAGATGGCTGTGAAACTCTGTGTGCACGGAGGTTGTCAGGACAACTTCGAATTTTGAGGTCGCTTATGACATCACGGTGAACATGTCCCCCAGGGTGGCCGCATGGTTACAGTCTGAGGATTGGCCTAGGCTAGGCTATTAAAGGGACAGATACCCAGAAACAGGTTTGGCAAACAGAAAGCAGGCACAGAAACTAGAAGAGATAAAACAGAGTCTGATGCAAGGGATAAGAAAGGAACCCTAGGCCACAAGTGAGAATAGAGGGACAGGCACGGAGAGGAGAACATTGTCATCTATTCAAGTCTATGGGGAGGTCATGCTGATTCAAGCTTGCAACTTCATTGGAAACAAGTGGCCGGACTTGGCGTTCATCACACCTACAGTGCCCTTGTGCCTTAAGCATAATGCAAAGTCAAGAAAGATGTCTTGAGGACATTGAAGAGAAGAATCGATGCCTCCTTTCCAAGGCCCATAGCATTCTTTGCAGGTCAGTCTCTTTTTCCGAAGCTCTGGTGTCACGTGGGCCCACTGGGCACATGGTAATGTGTCCCAAGAGATGTCTTGGAAGCCTTGAAGGAATGGAGCCCTGTCACGCTTGGGGTATGTCTCTTTGTTTGGAAGTGCTCTACAAGGGTGCTGAAAAGCACCCTCTTCCACAGGGCTTCGTTCCTTCGTGAAGGCTGCCCTCCCAGGCTAGTGTGCTCTGTTTGCCTCCATCGAAATTCTCTCCCCCTACCTCTTGCCGTAGAAGGATTATTGATTATGTGTTTTGACACCATATGTAAGGAAGTTGCACGAAAATTAGAACTTTACAGTTGTGTTTCAAGAAAAATAAACAGGCCAGGGTAGAGGATGTAGGGCAAACAAATGGCACACCCTATAAAAATTAAGTAAGCCCGTATCTGGACGGAATCTAGGGGAACGTTCAAGGATCAGGGGTCAAGTTCGAAACTTCCCAAATCCGGAAAAGAGACAGAAAAATATCTTTCCTGGAGAGTGGAATTCATCCGATTTGTCTAAGTTGTCTTGGAAACATTGTGTCCGTGAAGGGGGTTGCCAGGACCACCTCGAATTTGGAGTTTCTGATCTCAGGATGTCAAACCAACCCACATGACCACGTGTTCTCAGTGCTAAGTTTGACCTAGGCTAGGGTAGCCAAGAGTCCTACAAGTGACCGGTGCAAATTCAAGGACAACAACCAAGAGTCACGAAAGCACTCACACCTCACCCTAGAGAACATACAGCGATTAAAGAAATACAAACTAATCCCTCGGAATGAAGGAGAACGGACTGATAAGCATGTCTAAGGGAGATAGCTGAGAAAGACCATGACGAGTATACTATGGAAAAGAAAAAGAGGACCCAGAAAATGGAAGGTGAACAGAAATCACACCTGAATTATCCACAATGAAAGATGATGTCCGTCTTTAGACAGACTCTGCTGGAACGTTTGAAAGTCAGAGAAATTCACAAGCCAAAAAACGGCAGCGAAGGTCAAGCATGGGCTAACTGGGAAGGGTGAGTTATGAGACTGCTCCAAGCAGGCTCTGAAACCTGTATCCAGGAAGCATGCTGGACCTCAGAGACACAATTATGACAAATCCTCTGACATCACAATGGACCCGAAAAACAACCTAGCCTCATCTACACAGTGCTAGAGTTGGGCTCACTAGTATATTTAACTCCCGTTGCACTCAACTGCACGTTGCCACTGAACATGTAAGTGGCCGGCCGGTGGTGCAGTGGTGAGGTCCGCACCTTCTGGGTCTGTGGCCCAGTATGGGCTGGGTGGAATCCTCGGTTTGGGCCTCCTCACCACTGCTTCAGTTGTTCTGGTGCAGGCGTCCGAGGTAGAGTAGAGGCAGATGGGAAGGGACGTTGGACAGGGCCAGACTTCCACAGCAAATACAGGAGCATTGCCAGCAGATGTGAGCACAGCAATGCACTTGTGCCAAAACAAAACCAATTAAAAGTTGCAAAGAATAGAAAAACTGAAGCTAAGGAAAAAAAAAACAAAAAAAACAGGAGCTTGCCATTACGAAGAATAGGATCTCTGTGAATAACCTTAGCAAAACAGGTGAATTCTATGTTAATTCAAAAACTAGCAAACCTTTGGGGAAAGAAACTCAAGAAGACACAAGAAAAAAAAAGATATCGAGGGATCTAGGAATGGAAGGATTAACACACTTGAAAGGTTCATACCGCAGTAAGGGATCTCTGGATTCCATGCAATCCCAGTCAAAGTTGCAGCAGTATTTGCCACAGAGAAGAAGAGAGAATCCTAAAGTTTCTAGCCAGCAACGCGAGACCCTGACTAGGCAAAGGAATCCTCAGGAAAACGAACAAAGCAGCACGTGTCACAATTTCTGATTTCAACATAGAGGACGAAGCGCTAGGTACCGAAACGGCACAGTCTGGGCCCCAAAACAGGCATGAAGACCCATGCAAAACAATTGAGAGCCCAGAGCCCAACTCAAACTTGCATGGACAGCCCATTTTGGAACAGGGAGCCAAGTGGAGACAGCGGAGAAAGGAGAGTCTCTACAATAAACGGTGCTGGGAAGCCTGCACAGCCACATGGAACAAAACGAGAGTACGCCATGATGTTACACCTGGCACACACACCACCTGAAGTGGATTAAAGCCTTGAATGGCAGACTTGAAACCGTGAACCTTGTAGGAGAAGACCTAGGCAGAGTGCTCTTTGCCATCTGTCTGAGCCGCCTATTTGGAAGAAGCATGTCTGACTGGGCAAGGGCAACAAAGGAAACAAGAAACAAACGGGACCACATCAAATGCACACACTTCTGCCCACTCAAGGAAACCATCAACTGAATACTAAGACACCACAACAATTGGGAGAGGATGTTTGCAAACCACACATCGGACAAGGGGTGAAAAGCCCAAAGATACAATCAACTCGCACGTCTCCACAAGAAAAAAAACAAGCCAATGAAAACCTGGTCAAAAGATGGAAGCAGAGATTTCTCCGAAGAAGACAGAAAGAGGGCCAGTAGGTGCATGAAAACTTGTTCACCATCATGAAGTCTCAGGAAAATGCAAATCCAAACTGCAAGGCCATGGCAGCTCACTGTGGTCAGCATGGCTAGAAGGAAGCAGACAGGAAATAACAAGTGTCAGAGAGGAGGTGGAGAGAAGGGAAGCCTCCTGCACTGCTGGTGGGAGTGTAACCCGGTGCAGCCACGATGCCAAAGGTGTGGAACTGCCTCAGAAGTTTAAGTATCCATGTCCCGTATGACCCAGCTATTAATCTGCCGCTTGCTTATCCAAAAAAGTCAGAAAGACTACCGCATAAAGACATGTGCATGGCTGTGTTCACCACAGTCTTACTCCTGATATCCAAGACTTGGAAAGCACCCTGGTGTCCAGCAAGGGATGATTGGAGAAGGAAGATGGGCTATAGCCACACAATGGTATACCACTCAGCCGGAACAAATGATGCAATCCAGCCGTTTGTGACCACCAGAATGGCTGTGAGGGTTTTAGGGGAAGTGTAACAAGCCCCAGTGAGAAATTCAAATACCATAGAATCTCACTTACAAGGCGAAGAAAAAGCAAGCACTAACCAACAGGTGGCACTGAACATTTGTATGCGGGCTCCCAGAGGCAAAGAGGGGCGGTGACGGAGGGTGAAAGAGAAGATTAGGCACAAGTGTGTGGTGAGGGCCTGTGATTAGTCTTACACTGGTGAAGATGATGTAAGCTACACAGAAGTCTAAAGCAATGAGGACGTGAATCTGGAAGTTATAGTACGTTCTAATGCAGGGTCATGGCTATAAATTCACCTCAAATCAAAAATCCAAAAAGGGGTCCAGAATGATGTCATAAAGCTTTGGGGGCGGAAAGAGTTTACAGAAGGTGAACTTCCAAGGATGGAAAATCACCTCCAAATGCTTACAGATGCTACAGAAAGGCAGACCATTCCAAATAGGTGAAGAGGAATACTACGAAGAGAACATGATCAGTCCTAAACCCATGAACGAACGGAAAATGTTACCGTCCATGATGTTATTACTAATCACCTTCACGAATAATCCAAACAGGCCCACGTCTTCCCAAGTTCAGGCAAAAGGTTGGTCCAAAAGTACAATTCAGGGCCGGCCCTGTGGTGGAGCAGGTAAGTGCCCACATTCCGCTTGGGCGGCCCGGGCCTCACTGTTTCACATTACGAGTGCATATCACATTAGTAGTGTTAGGAAATATAGATTTCATGGTATGGTGCGGGCAGAGATCATAAATAAGCAGCAATTGTGAGGATACGTTATCAATACGCACAAGAAAAGGAACCATAAGAATATTACAATCTATGGAAGTATCTGGTACACTTCCCAAAGGCAGAAGGAAGGAAAACTTGTGACCTGCCAAGGTGGAATTGGCAGAGTGCCACGAGATGACACCATCATTGTGCATCAGAACATTCCCTGGGCAACTTCAACTTGTGAGGGAGTCCAGGACTTTTTCTGGGTAAGGTCCACCCATTTTGCCATCTACCCAAGATATAAGAGATAAAACCCAGGATAATCTTACAGGAGTGAAACCAGTGTCTAGAGAGAATGTAGGAGCCCTTTCGAAGTTCAAGGAGAAAGATAGAAACTGACAACAATTGCAGAAAAAGGAAAACTATCCTACCTAGACAGGGTGAGGAGTCAGACTGGTCTGAGATGGCTGTGAAACTCTGTGTGCACGGAGGTTGTCAGGACAACTTCGAATTTTGAGGTCGCTTATGACATCACGGTGAACATGTCCCCCAGGGTGGCCGCATGGTTACAGTCTGAGGATTGGCCTAGGCTAGGCTATTAAAGGGACAGATACCCAGAAACAGGTTTGGCAAACAGAAAGCAGGCACAGAAACTAGAAGAGATAAAACAGAGTCTGATGCAAGGGATAAGAAAGGAACCCTAGGCCACAAGTGAGAATAGAGGGACAGGCACGGAGAGGAGAACATTGTCATCTATTCAAGTCTATGGGGAGGTCATGCTGATTCAAGCTTGCAACTTCATTGGAAACAAGTGGCCGGACTTGGCGTTCATCACACCTACAGTGCCCTTGTGCCTTAAGCATAATGCAAAGTCAAGAAAGATGTCTTGAGGACATTGAAGAGAAGAATCGATGCCTCCTTTCCAAGGCCCATAGCATTCTTTGAAGGTCAGTCTCTTTTTCCGAAGCTCTGGTGTCACGTGGGCCCACTGGGCACATGGTAATGTGTCCCAAGAGATGTCTTGGAAGCCTTGAAGGAATGGAGCCCTGTCACGCTTGGGGTATGTCTCTTTGTTTGGAAGTGCTCTACAAGGGTGCTGAAAAGCACCCTCTTCCACAGGGCTTCGTTCCTTCGTGAAGGCTGCCCTCCCAGGCTAGTGTGCTCTGTTTGCCTCCATCGAAATTCTCTCCCCCTACCTCTTGCCGTAGAAGGATTATTGATTATGTGTTTTGACACCATATGTAAGGAAGTTGCACGAAAATTAGAACTTTACAGTTGTGTTTCAAGAAAAATAAACAGGCCAGGGTAGAGGATGTAGGGCAAACAAATGGCACACCCTATAAAAATTAAGTAAGCCCGTATCTGGACGGAATCTAGGGGAACGTTCAAGGATCAGGGGTCAAGTTCGAAACTTCCCAAATCCGGAAAAGAGACAGAAAAATATCTTTCCTGGAGAGTGGAATTCATCCGATTTGTCTAAGTTGTCTTGGAAACATTGTGTCCGTGAAGGGGGTTGCCAGGACCACCTCGAATTTGGAGTTTCTGATCTCAGGATGTCAAACCAACCCACATGACCACGTGTTCTCAGTGCTAAGTTTGACCTAGGCTAGGGTAGCCAAGAGTCCTACAAGTGACCGGTGCAAATTCAAGGACAACAACCAAGAGTCACGAAAGCACTCACACCTCACCCTAGAGAACATACAGCGATTAAAGAAATACAAACTAATCCCTCGGAATGAAGGAGAACGGACTGATAAGCATGTCTAAGGGAGATAGCTGAGAAAGACCATGACGAGTATACTATGGAAAAGAAAAAGAGGACCCAGAAAATGGAAGGTGAACAGAAATCACACCTGAATTATCCACAATGAAAGATGATGTCCGTCTTTAGACAGACTCTGCTGGAACGTTTGAAAGTCAGAGAAATTCACAAGCCAAAAAACGGCAGCGAAGGTCAAGCATGGGCTAACTGGGAAGGGTGAGTTATGAGACTGCTCCAAGCAGGCTCTGAAACCTGTATCCAGGAAGCATGCTGGACCTCAGAGACACAATTATGACAAATCCTCTGACATCACAATGGACCCGAAAAACAACCTAGCCTCATCTACACAGTGCTAGAGTTGGGCTCACTAGTATATTTAACTCCCGTTGCACTCAACTGCACGTTGCCACTGAACATGTAAGTGGCCGGCCGGTGGTGCAGTGGTGAGGTCCGCACCTTCTGGGTCTGTGGCCCAGTATGGGCTGGGTGGAATCCTCGGTTTGGGCCTCCTCACCACTGCTTCAGTTGTTCTGGTGCAGGCGTCCGAGGTAGAGTAGAGGCAGATGGGAAGGGACGTTGGACAGGGCCAGACTTCCACAGCAAATACAGGAGCATTGCCAGCAGATGTGAGCACAGCAATGCACTTGTGCCAAAACAAAACCAATTAAAAGTTGCAAAGAATAGAAAAACTGAAGCTAAGGAAAAAAAACAAAAAAACAGGAGCTTGCCATTACGAAGAATAGGATCTCTGTGAATAACCTTAGCAAAACAGGTGAATTCTATGTTAATTCAAAAACTAGCAAAGCTTTGGGGAAAGAAACTCAAGAAGACACAAGAAAAAAAAAGATATCGAGGGATCTAGGAATGGAAGGATTAACACACTTGAAAGGTTCATACCGCAGTAAGGGATCTCTGGATTCCATGCAATCCCAGTCAAAGTTGCAGCAGTATTTGCCACAGAGAAGAAGAGAGAATCCTAAAGTTTCTAGCCAGCAACACGAGACCCTGACTAGGCAAAGGAATCCTCAGGAAAACGAACAAAGCAGCACGTGTCACAATTTCTGATTTCAACATAGAGGACGAAGCGCGAGGTACCGAAACGGCACAGTCTGGGCCCCAAAACAGGCATGAAGACCCATGCAAAACAATTGAGAGCCCAGAGCCCAACTCAAACTTGCATGGACAGCCCATTTTGGACCAGGGAGCCAAGTGGAGACAGCGGAGAAAGGAGAGTCTCTACAATAAACGGTGCTGGGAAGCCTGCACAGCCACATGGAACACAACGAGAGTACACCATGATGTTACACCTGGCACACACACCACCTGAAGTGGATTAAAGCCTTGAATGGCAGACTTGAAACCGTGAACCTTGTAGGAGAAGACCTAGGCAGAGTGCTCTTTGCCATCTGTCTGAGCCGCCTATTTGGAAGAAGCATGTCTGACTGGGCAAGGGCAACAAAGGAAACAAGAAACAAACGGGACCACATCAAATGCACACACTTCTGCCCACTCAAGGAAACCATCAACTGAATACTAAGACACCACAACAATTGGGAGAGGATGTTTGCAAACCACACATCGGACAAGGGGTGAAAAGCCCAAAGATACAATCAACTCGCACGTCTCCACAAGAAAAAAAACAAGCCAATGAAAACCTGGTCAAAAGATGGAAGCAGAGATTTCTCCGAAGAAGACAGAAAGAGGGCCAGTAGGTGCATGAAAACTTGTTCACCATCATGAAGTCTCAGGAAAATGCAAATCCAAACTGCAAGGCCATGGCAGCTCACTGTGGTCAGCATGGCTAGAAGGAAGCAGACAGGAAATAACAAGTGTCAGAGAGGAGGTGGAGAGAAGGGAAGCCTCCTGCACTGCTGGTGGGAGTGTAACCCGGTGCAGCCACGATGCCAAAGGTGTGGAACTGCCTCAGAAGTTTAAGTATCCATGTCCCGTATGACCCAGCTATTAATCTGCCGCTTGCTTATCCAAAAAAGTCAGAAAGACTACCGCATAAAGACATGTGCATGGCTGTGTTCACCACAGTCTTACTCCGGATATCCAAGACTTGGAAAGCACCCTGGTGTCCAGCAAGGGATGATTGGAGAAGGAAGATGGGCTATAGCCACACAATGGTATACCACTCAGCCGGAACAAATGATGCAATCCAGCCGTTTGTGACCACCAGAATGGCTGTGAGGGTTTTAGGGGAAGTGTAACAAGCCCCAGTGAGAAATTCAAATACCATAGAATCTCACTTACAAGGAGAAGAAAAAGCAAGCACTAACCAACAGGTGGCACTGAACATTTGTATGCGGGCTCCCAGAGGCAAAGAGGGGCGGTGACGGAGGGTGAAAGAGAAGATTAGGCACAAGTGTGTGGTGAGGGCCTGTGATTAGTCTTACACTGGTGAAGATGATGTAAGCTACACAGAAGTCTAAAGCAATGAGGACGTGAATCTGGAAGTTATAGTACGTTCTAATGCAGGGTCATGGCTATAAATTCACCTCAAATCAAAAATCCAAAAAGGGGTCCAGAATGATGTCATAAAGCTTTGGGGGCGGAAAGAGTTTACAGAAGGTGAACTTCCAAGGATGGAAAATCACCTCCAAATGCTTACAGATGCTACAGAAAGGCAGACCATTCCAAATAGGTGAAGAGGAATACTACGAAGAGAACATGATCAGTCCTAAACCCATGAACGAACGGAAAATGTTACCGTCCATGATGTTATTACTAATCACCTTCACGAATAATCCAAACAGGCCCACGTCTTCCCAAGTTCAGGCAAAAGGTTGGTCCAAAAGTACAATTCAGGGCCGGCCCTGTGGTGGAGCAGGTAAGTGCCCACATTCCGCTTGGGCGGCCCGGGCCTCACTGTTTCACATTACGAGTGCATATCACATTAGTAGTGTTAGGAAATATAGATTTCATGGTATGGTGCGGGCAGAGATCATAAATAAGCAGCAATTGTGAGGATACGTTATCAATACGCACAAGAAAAGGAACCATAAGAATATTACAATCTATGGAAGTATCTGGTACACTTCCCAAAGGCAGAAGGAAGGAAAACTTGTGACCTGCCAAGGTGGAATTGGCAGAGTGCCACGAGATGACACCATCATTGTGCATCAGAACATTCCCTGGGCAACTTCAACTTGTGAGGGAGTCCAGGACTTTTTCTGGGTAAGGTCCACCCATTTTGCCATCTACCCAAGATATAAGAGATAAAACCCAGGATAATCTTACAGGAGTGACACCAGTGTCTAGAGAGAATGTAGGAGCCCTTTCGAAGTTCAAGGAGAAAGATAGAAACTGACAACAATTGCAGAAAAAGGAAAACTATCCTACCTAGACAGGGTGAGGAGTCAGACTGGTCTGAGATGGCTGTGAAACTCTGTGTGCACGGAGGTTGTCAGGACAACTTCGAATTTTGAGGTCGCTTATGACATCACGGTGAACATGTCCCCCAGGGTGGCCGCATGGTTACAGTCTGAGGATTGGCCTAGGCTAGGCTATTAAAGGGACAGATACCCAGAAACAGGTTTGGCAAACAGAAAGCAGGCACAGAAACTAGAAGAGATAAAACAGAGTCTGATGCAAGGGATAAGAAAGGAACCCTAGGCCACAAGTGAGAATAGAGGGACAGGCACGGAGAGGAGAACATTGTCATCTATTCAAGTCTATGGGGAGGTCATGCTGATTCAAGCTTGCAACTTCATTGGAAACAAGTGGCCGGACTTGGCGTTCATCACACCTACAGTGCCCTTGTGCCTTAAGCATAATGCAAAGTCAAGAAAGATGTCTTGAGGACATTGAAGAGAAGAATCGATGCCTCCTTTCCAAGGCCCATAGCATTCTTTGCAGGTCAGTCTCTTTTTCCGAAGCTCTGGTGTCACGTGGGCCCACTGGGCACATGGTAATGTGTCCCAAGAGATGTCTTGGAAGCCTTGAAGGAATGGAGCCCTGTCACGCTTGGGGTATGTCTCTTTGTTTGGAAGTGCTCTACAAGGGTGCTGAAAAGCACCCTCTTCCACAGGGCTTCGTTCCTTCGTGAAGGCTGCCCTCCCAGGCTAGTGTGCTCTGTTTGCCTCCATCGAAATTCTCTCCCCCTACCTCTTGCCGTAGAAGGATTATTGATTATGTGTTTTGACACCATATGTAAGGAAGTTGCACGAAAATTAGAACTTTACAGTTGTGTTTCAAGAAAAATAAACAGGCCAGGGTAGAGGATGTAGGGCAAACAAATGGCACACCCTATAAAAATTAAGTAAGCCCGTATCTGGACGGAATCTAGGGGAACGTTCAAGGATCAGGGGTCAAGTTCGAAACTTCCCAAATCCGGAAAAGAGACAGAAAAATATCTTTCCTGGAGAGTGGAATTCATCCGATTTGTCTAAGTTGTCTTGGAAACATTGTGTCCGTGAAGGGGGTTGCCAGGACCACCTCGAATTTGGAGTTTCTGATCTCAGGATGTCAAACCAACCCACATGACCACGTGTTCTCAGTGCTTAGTTTGACCTAGGCTAGGGTAGCCAAGAGTCCTACAAGTGACCGGTGCAAATTCAAGGACAACAACCAAGAGTCACGAAAGCACTCACACCTCACCCTAGAGAACATACAGCGATTAAAGAAATACAAACTAATCCCTTGGAATGAAGGAGAACGGACTGATAAGCATGTCTAAGGGAGATAGCTGAGAAAGACCATGACGAGTATACTATGGAAAAGAAAAAGAGGACCCAGAAAATGGAAGGTGAACAGAAATCACACCTGAATTATCCACAATGAAAGATGATGTCCGTCTTTAGACAGACTCTGCTGGAACGTTTGAAAGTCAGAGAAATTCACAAGCCAAAAAACGGCAGCGAAGGTCAAGCATGGGCTAACTGGGAAGGGTGAGTTATGAGACTGCTCCAAGCAGGCTCTGAAACCTGTATCCAGGAAGCATGCTGGACCTCAGAGACACAATTATGACAAATCCTCTGACATCACAATGGACCCGAAAAACAACCTAGCCTTATCTACACAGTGCTAGAGTTGGGCTCACTAGTATATTTAACTCCCGTTGCACTCAACTGCACGTTGCCACTGAACATGTAAGTGGCCGGCCGGTGGTGCAGTGGTGAGGTCCACACCTTCTGGGTCTGTGGCCCAGTATGGGCTGGGTGGAATCCTCGGTTTGGGCCTCCTCACCACTGCTTCAGTTGTTCTGGTGCAGGCGTCCGAGGTAGAGTAGAGGCAGATGGGAAGGGACGTTGGACAGGGCCAGACTTCCACAGCAAATACAGGAGCATTGCCAGCAGATGTGAGCACAGCAATGCACTTGTGCCAAAACAAAACCAATTAAAAGTTGCAAAGAATAGAAAAACTGAAGCTAAGGAAAAAAAAAACAAAAAAACAGGAGCTTGCCATTACGAAGAATAGGATCTCTGTGAATAACCTTAGCAAAACAGGTGAATTCTATGTTAATTCAAAAACTAGCAAACCTTTGGGGAAAGAAACTCAAGAAGACACAAGAAAAAAAAAGATATCGAGGGATCTAGGAATGGAAGGATTAACACACTTGAAAGGTTCATACCGCAGTAAGGAATCTCTGGATTCCATGCAATCCCAGTCAAAGTTGCAGCAGTATTTGCCACAGAGAAGAAGAGAGAATCCTAAAGTTTCTAGCCAGCAACGCGAGACCCTGACTAGGCAAAGGAATCCTCAGGAAAACGAACAAAGCAGCACGTGTCACAATTTCAGATTTCAACATAGAGGACGAAGCGCTAGGTACCGAAACGGCACAGTCTGGGCCCCAAAACAGGCATGAAGACCCATGCAAAACAATTGAGAGCCCAGAGCCCAACTCAAACTTGCATGGACAGCCCATTTTGGACCAGGGAGCCAAGTGGAGACAGCGGAGAAAGGAGAGTCTCTACAATAAACGGTGCTGGGAAGCCTGCACAGCCACATGGAACACAACGAGAGTACGCCATGATGTTACACCTGGCACACACACCACCTGAAGTGGATTAAAGCCTTGAATGGCAGACTTGAAACCGTGAACCTTGTAGGAGAAGACCTAGGCAGAGTGCTCTTTGCCATCTGTCTGAGCCGCCTATTTGGAAGAAGCATGTCTGACTGGGCAAGGGCAACAAAGGAAACAAGAAACAAACGGGACCACATCAAATGCACACACTTCTGCCCACTCAAGGAAACCATCAACTGAATACTAAGACACCACAACAATTGGGAGAGGATGTTTTCAAACCACACATCGGACAAGGGGTGAAAAGCCCAAAGATACAATCAACTCGCACGTCTCCACAAGAAAAAAAACAAGCCAATGAAAACCTGGTCAAAAGATGGAAGCAGAGATTTCTCCGAAGAAGACAGAAAGAGGGCCAGTAGGTGCATGAAAACTTGTTCACCATCATGAAGTCTCAGGAAAATGCAAATCCAAACTGCAAGGCCATGGCAGCTCACTGTGGTCAGCATGGCTAGAAGGAAGCAGACAGGAAATAACAAGTGTCAGAGAGGAGGTGGAGAGAAGGGAAGCCTCCTGCACTGCTGGTGGGAGTGTAACCCGGTGCAGCCACGATGCCAAAGGTGTGGAACTGCCTCAGAAGTTTAAGTATCCATGTCCCGTATGACCCAGCTATTAATCTGCCGCTTGCTTATCAAAAACAGTCAGAAAGACTACCGCATAAAGACATGTGCATGGCTGTGTTCACCACAGTCTTACTCCTGATATCCAAGACTTGGAAAGCACCCTGGTGTCCAGCAAGGGATGATTGGAGAAGGAAGATGGGCTATAGCCACACAATGGTATACCACTCAGCCGGAACAAATGATGCAATCCAGCCGTTTGTGACCACCAGAATGGCTGTGAGGGTTTTAGGGGAAGTGTAACAAGCCCCAGTGAGAAATTCAAATACCATAGAATCTCACTTACAAGGAGAAGAAAAAGCAAGCACTAACCAACAGGTGGCACTGAACATTTGTATGCGGGCTCCCAGAGGCAAAGAGGGGCGGTGACGGAGGGTGAAAGAGAAGATTAGGCACAAGTGTGTGGTGAGGGCCTGTGATTAGTCTTACACTGGTGAAGATGATGTAAGCTACACAGAAGTCTAAAGCAATGAGGACGTGAATCTGGAAGTTATAGTACGTTCTAATGCAGGGTCATGGCTATAAATTCACCTCAAATCAAAAATCCAAAAAGGGGTCCAGAATGATGTCATAAAGCTTTGGGGGCGGAAAGAGTTTACAGAAGGTGAACTTCCAAGGATGGAAAATCACCTCCAAATGCTTACAGATGCTACAGAAAGGCAGACCATTCCAAATAGGTGAAGAGGAATACTACGAAGAGAACATGATCAGTCCTAAACCCATGAACGAACGGAAAATGTTACCGTCCATGATGTTATTACTAATCACCTTCACGAATAATCCAAACAGGCCCACGTCTTCCCAAGTTCAGGCAAAAGGTTGGTCCAAAAGTACAATTCAGGGCCGGCCCTGTGGTGGAGCAGGTAAGTGCCCACATTCCGCTTGGGCGGCCCGGGCCTCACTGTTTCACATTACGAGTGCATATCACATTAGTAGTGTTAGGAAATATAGATTTCATGGTATGGTGCGGGCAGAGATCACAAATAAGCAGCAATTGTGAGGATACGTTATCAATACGCACAAGAAAAGGAACCATAAGAATATTACAATCTATGGAAGTATCTGGTACACTTCCCAAAGGCAGAAGGAAGGAAAACTTGTGACCTGCCAAGGTGGAATTGGCAGAGTGCCACGAGATGACACCATCATTGTGCATCAGAACATTCCCTGGGCAACTTCAACTTGTGAGGGAGTCCAGGACTTTTTCTGGGTAAGGTCCACCCATTTTGCCATCTACCCAAGATATAAGAGATAAAACCCAGGATAATCTTACAGGAGTGAAACCAGTGTCTAGAGAGAATGTAGGAGCCCTTTCGAAGTTCAAGGAGAAAGATAGAAACTGACAACAATTGCAGAAAAAGGAAAACTATCCTACCTAGACAGGGTGAGAAGTCAGACTGGTCTGAGATGGCTGTGAAACTCTGTGTGCACGGAGGTTGTCAGGACAACTTCGAATTTTGAGGTCGCTTATGACATCACGGTGAACATGTCCCCCAGGGTGGCCGCATGGTTACAGTCTGAGGATTGGCCTAGGCTAGGCTATTAAAGGGACAGACACCCAGAAACAGGTTTGGCAAACAGAAAGCAGGCACAGAAACTAGAAGAGATAAAACAGAGTCTGATGCAAGGGATAAGAAAGGAACCCTAGGCCACAAGTGAGAATAGAGGGACAGGCACGGAGAGGAGAACATTGTCATCTATTCAAGTCTATGGGGAGGTCATGCTGATTCAAGCTTGCAACTTCATTGGAAACAAGTGGCCGGACTTGGCGTTCATCACACCTACAGTGCCCTTGTGCCTTAAGCATAATGCAAAGTCAAGAAAGATGTCTTGAGGACATTGAAGAGAAGAATCGATGCCTCCTTTCCAAGGCCCATAGCATTCTTTGAAGGTCAGTCTCTTTTTCCGAAGCTCTGGTGTCACGTGGGCCCACTGGGCACATGGTAATGTGTCCCAAGAGATGTCTTGGAAGCCTTGAAGGAATGGAGCCCTGTCACGCTTGGGGTATGTCTCTTTGTTTGGAAGTGCTCTACAAGGGTGCTGAAAAGCACCCTCTTCCACAGGGCTTCGTTCCTTCGTGAAGGCTGCCCTCCCAGGCTAGTGTGCTCTGTTTGCCTCCATCGAAATTCTCTCCCCCTACCTCTTGCCGTAGAAGGATTATTGATTATGTGTTTTGACACCATATGTAAGGAAGTTGCACGAAAATTAGAACTTTACAGTTGTGTTTCAAGAAAAATAAACAGGCCAGGGTAGAGGATGTAGGGCAAACAAGTGGCACACCCTATAAAAATTAAGTAAGCCCGTATCTGGACGGAATCTAGGGGAACGTTCAAGGATCAGGGGTCAAGTTCGAAACTTCCCAAATCCGGAAAAGAGACAGAAAAATATCTTTCCTGGAGAGTGGAATTCATCCGATTTGTCTAAGTTGTCTTGGAAACATTGTGTCCGTGAAGGGGGTTGCCAGGACCACCTCGAATTTGGAGTTTCTGATCTCAGGATGTCAAACCAACCCACATGACCACGTGTTCTCAGTGCTTAGTTTGACCTAGGCTAGGGTAGCCAAGAGTCCTACAAGTGACCGGTGCAAATTCAAGGACAACAACCAAGAGTCACGAAAGCACTCACACCTCACCCTAGAGAACATACAGCGATTAAAGAAATACAAACTAATCCCTTGGAATGAAGGAGAACGGACTGATAAGCATGTCTAAGGGAGATAGCTGAGAAAGACCATGACGAGTATACTATGGAAAAGAAAAAGAGGACCCAGAAAATGGAAGGTGAACAGAAATCACACCTGAATTATCCACAATGAAAGATGATGTCCGTCTTTAGACAGACTCTGCTGGAACGTTTGAAAGTCAGAGAAATTCACAAGCCAAAAAACGGCAGCGAAGGTCAAGCATGGGCTAACTGGGAAGGGTGAGTTATGAGACTGCTCCAAGCAGGCTCTGAAACCTGTATCCAGGAAGCATGCTGGACCTCAGAGACACAATTATGACAAATCCTCTGACATCACAATGGACCCGAAAAACAACCTAGCCTCATCTACACAGTGCTAGAGTTGGGCTCACTAGTATATTTAACTCCCATTGCACTCAACTGCACGTTGCCACTGAACATGTAAGTGGCCGGCCGGTGGTGCAGTGGTGAGGTCCGCACCTTCTGGGTCTGTGGCCCAGTATGGGCTGGGTGGAATCCTCGGTTTGGGCCTCCTCACCACTGCTTCAGTTGTTCTGGTGCAGGCGTCCGAGGTAGAGTAGAGGCAGATGGGAAGGGACGTTGGACAGGGCCAGACTTCCACAGCAAATACAGGAGCATTGCCAGCAGATGTGAGCACAGCAATGCACTTGTGCCAAAACAAAACCAATTAAAAGTTGCAAAGAATAGAAAAACTGAAGCTAAGGAAAAAAAAACAAAAAAACAGGAGCTTGCCATTACGAAGAATAGGATCTCTGTGAATAACCTTAACAAAACAGGTGAATTCTATGTTAATTCTAAAACTAGCAAACCTTTGGGGAAAGAAACTCAAGAAGACACAAGAAAAAAAAAGATATCGAGGGATCTAGGAATGGAAGGATTAACACACTTGAAAGGTTCATACCGCAGTAAGGGATCTCTGGATTCCATGCAATCCCAGTCAAAGTTGCAGCAGTATTTGCCACAGAGAAGAAGAGAGAATCCTAAAGTTTCTAGCCAGCAACGCGAGACCCTGACTAGGCAAAGGAATCCTCAGGAAAACGAACAAAGCAGCACGTGTCACAATTTCTGATTTCAACATAGAGGACGAAGCGCTAGGTACCGAAACGGCACAGTCTGGGCCCCAAAACAGGCATGAAGACCCATGCAAAACAATTGAGAGCCCAGAGCCCAACTCAAACTTACATGGACAGCCCATTTTGGAACAGGGAGCCAAGTGGAGACAGCGGAGAAAGGAGAGTCTCTACAATAAACGGTGCTGGGAAGCCTGCACAGCCACATGGAACACAACGAGAGTACGCCATGATGTTACACCTGGCACACACACCACCTGAAGTGGATTAAAGCCTTGAATGGCAGACTTGAAACCGTGAACCTTGTAGGAGAAGACCTAGGCAGAGTGCTCTTTGCCATCTGTCTGAGCCGCCTATTTGGAAGAAGCATGTCTGACTGGGCAAGGGCAACAAAGGAAACAAGAAACAAACGGGACCACATCAAATGCACACACTTCTGCCCACTCAAGGAAACCATCAACTGAATACTAAGACACCACAACAATTGGGAGAGGATGTTTGCAAACCACACATCGGACAAGGGGTGAAAAGCCCAAAGATACAATCAACTCGCACGTCTCCACAAGAAAAAAAACAAGCCAATGAAAACCTGGTCAAAAGATGGAAGCAGAGATTTCTCCGAAGAAGACAGAAAGAGGGCCAGTAGGTGCATGAAAACTTGTTCACCATCATGAAGTCTCAGGAAAATGCAAATCCAAACTGCAAGGCCATGGCAGCTCACTGTGGTCAGCATGGCTAGAAGGAAGCAGACAGGAAATAAGTGTCAGAGAGGAGGTGGAGAGAAGGGAAGCCTCCTGCACTGCTGGTGGGAGTGTAACCCGGTGCAGCCACGATGCCAAAGGTGTGGAACTGCCTCAGAAGTTTAAGTATCCATGTCCCGTATGACCCAGCTATTAATCTGCCGCTTGCTTATCCAAAAAAGTCAGAAAGACTACCGCATAAAGACATGTGCATGGCTGTGTTCACCACAGTCTTACTCCTGATATCCAAGACTTGGAAAGCACCCTGGTGTCCAGCAAGGGATGATTGGAGAAGGAAGATGGGCTATAGCCACACAATGGTATACCACTCAGCCGGAACAAATGATGCAATCCAGCCGTTTGTGACCACCAGAATGGCTGTGAGGGTTTTAGGGGAAGTGTAACAAGCCCCAGTGAGAAATTCAAATACCATAGAATCTCACTTACAAGGAGAAGAAAAAGCAAGCACTAACCAACAGGTGGCACTGAACATTTGTTTGCGGGCTCCCAGAGGCAAAGAGGGGCGGTGACGGAGGGTGAAAGAGAAGATTAGGCACAAGTGTGTGGTGAGGGCCTGTGATTAGTCTTACACTGGTGAAGATGATGTAAGCTACACAGAAGTCTAAAGCAATGAGGACGTGAATCTGGAAGTTATAGTACGTTCTAATGCAGGGTCATGGCTATAAATTCACCTCAAATCAAAAATCCAAAAAGGGGTCCAGAATGATGTCATAAAGCTTTGGGGGCGGAAAGAGTTTACAGAAGGTGAACTTCCAAGGATGGAAAATCACCTCCAAATGCTTACAGATGCTACAGAAAGGCAGACCATTCCAAATAGGTGAAGAGGAATACTACGAAGAGAACATGATCAGTCCTAAACCCATGAACGAACGGAAAATGTTACCGTCCATGATGTTATTACTAATCACCTTCACGAATAATCCAAACAGGCCCACGTCTTCCCAAGTTCAGGCAAAAGGTTGGTCCAAAAGTACAATTCAGGGCCGGCCCTGTGGTGGAGCAGGTAAGTGCCCACATTCCGCTTGGGCGGCCCGGGCCTCACTGTTTCACATTACGAGTGCATATCACATTAGTAGTGTTAGGAAATATAGATTTCATGGTATGGTGCGGGCAGAGATCATAAATAAGCAGCAATTGTGAGGATACGTTATCAATACGCACAAGAAAAGGAACCATAAGAATATTACAATCTATGGAAGTATCTGGTACACTTCCCAAAGGCAGAAGGAAGGAAAACTTGTGACCTGCCAAGGTGGTATTGGCAGAGTGCCACGAGATGACACCATCATTGTGCATCAGAACATTCCCTGGGCAACTTCAACTTGTGAGGGAGTCCAGGACTTTTTCTGGGTAAGGTCCACCCATTTTGCCATCTACCCAAGATATAAGAGATAAAACCCAGGATAATCTTACAGGAGTGAAACCAGTGTCTAGAGAGAATGTAGGAGCCCTTTCGAAGTTCAAGGAGAAAGATAGAAACTGACAACAATTGCAGAAAAAGGAAAACTATCCTACCTAGACAGGGTGAGGAGTCAGACTGGTCTGAGATGGCTGTGAAACTCTGTGTGCACGGAGGTTGTCAGGACAACTTCGAATTTTGAGGTCGCTTATGACATCACGGTGAACATGTCCCCCAGGGTGGCCGCATGGTTACAGTCTGAGGATTGGCCTAGGCTAGGCTATTAAAGGGACAGATACCCAGAAACAGGTTTGGCAAACAGAAAGCAGGCACAGAAACTAGAAGAGATAAAACAGAGTCTGATGCAAGGGATAAGAAAGGAACCCTAGGCCACAAGTGAGAATAGAGGGACAGGCACGGAGAGGAGAACATTGTCATCTATTCAAGTCTATGGGGAGGTCATGCTGATTCAAGCTTGCAACTTCATTGGAAACAAGTGGCCGGACTTGGCGTTCATCACACCTACAGTGCCCTTGTGCCTTAAGCATAATGCAAAGTCAAGAAAGATGTCTTGAGGACATTGAAGAGAAGAATCGATGCCTCCTTTCCAAGGCCCATAGCATTCTTTGCAGGTCAGTCTCTTTTTCCGAAGCTCTGGTGTCACGTGGGCCCACTGGGCACATGGTAATGTGTCCCAAGAGATGTCTTGGAAGCCTTGAAGGAATGGAGCCCTGTCACGCTTGGGGTATGTCTCTTTGTTTGGAAGTGCTCTACAAGGGTGCTGAAAAGCACCCTCTTCCACAGGGCTTCGTTCCTTCGTGAAGGCTGCCCTCCCAGGCTAGTGTGCTCTGTTTGCCTCCATCGAAATTCTCTCCCCCTACCTCTTGCCGTAGAAGGATTATTGATTATGTGTTTTGACACCATATGTAAGGAAGTTGCACGAAAATTAGAACTTTACAGTTGTGTTTCAAGAAAAATAAACAGGCCAGGGTAGAGGATGTAGGGCAAACAAATGGCACACCCTATAAAAATTAAGTAAGCCCGTATCTGGACGGAATCTAGGGGAACGTTCAAGGATCAGGGGTCAAGTTCGAAACTTCCCAAATCCGGAAAAGAGACAGAAAAATATCTTTCCTGGAGAGTGGAATTCATCCGATTTGTCTAAGTTGTCTTGGAAACATTGTGTCCGTGAAGGGGGTTGCCAGGACCACCTCGAATTTGGAGTTTCTGATCTCAGGATGTCAAACCAACCCACATGACCACGTGTTCTCAGTGCTAAGTTTGACCTAGGCTAGGGTAGCCAAGAGTCCTACAAGTGACCGGTGCAAATTCAAGGACAACAACCAAGAGTCACGAAAGCACTCACACCTCACCCTAGAGAACATACAGCGATTAAAGAAATACAAACTAATCCCTCGGAATGAAGGAGAACGGACTGATAAGCATGTCTAAGGGAGATAGCTGAGAAAGACCATGACGAGTATACTATGGAAAAGAAAAAGAGGACCCAGAAAATGGAAGGTGAACAGAAATCACACCTGAATTATCCACAATGAAAGATGATGTCCGTCTTTAGACAGACTCTGCTGGAACGTTTGAAAGTCAGAGAAATTCACAAGCCAAAAAACGGCAGCGAAGGTCAAGCATGGGCTAACTGGGAAGGGTGAGTTATGAGACTGCTCCAAGCAGGCTCTGAAACCTGTATCCAGGAAGCATGCTGGACCTCAGAGACACAATTATGACAAATCCTCTGACATCACAATGGACCCGAAAAACAACCTAGCCTCATCTACACAGTGCTAGAGTTGGGCTCACTAGTATATTTAACTCCCGTTGCACTCAACTGCACGTTGCCACTGAACATGTAAGTGGCCGGCCGGTGGTGCAGTGGTGAGGTCCGCACCTTCTGGGTCTGTGGCCCAGTATGGGCTGGGTGGAATCCTCGGTTTGGGCCTCCTCACCACTGCTTCAGTTGTTCTGGTGCAGGCGTCCGAGGTAGAGTAGAGGCAGATGGGAAGGGACGTTGGACAGGGCCAGACTTCCACAGCAAATACAGGAGCATTGCCAGCAGATGTGAGCACAGCAATGCACTTGTGCCAAAACAAAACCAATTAAAAGTTGCAAAGAATAGAAAAACTGAAGCTAAGGAAAAAAAAAACAAAAAAAACAGGAGCTTGCCATTACGAAGAATAGGATCTCTGTGAATAACCTTAGCAAAACAGGTGAATTCTATGTTAATTCAAAAACTAGCAAACCTTTGGGGAAAGAAACTCAAGAAGACACAAGAAAAAAAAAGATATCGAGGGATCTAGGAATGGAAGGATTAACACACTTGAAAGGTTCATACCGCAGTAAGGGATCTCTGGATTCCATGCAATCCCAGTCAAAGTTGCAGCAGTATTTGCCACAGAGAAGAAGAGAGAATCCTAAAGTTTCTAGCCAGCAACGCGAGACCCTGACTAGGCAAAGGAATCCTCAGGAAAACGAACAAAGCAGCACGTGTCACAATTTCTGATTTCAACATAGAGGACGAAGCGCTAGGTACCGAAACGGCACAGTCTGGGCCCCAAAACAGGCATGAAGACCCATGCAAAACAATTGAGAGCCCAGAGCCCAACTCAAACTTGCATGGACAGCCCATTTTGGAACAGGGAGCCAAGTGGAGACAGCGGAGAAAGGAGAGTCTCTACAATAAACGGTGCTGGGAAGCCTGCACAGCCACATGGAACAAAACGAGAGTACGCCATGATGTTACACCTGGCACACACACCACCTGAAGTGGATTAAAGCCTTGAATGGCAGACTTGAAACCGTGAACCTTGTAGGAGAAGACCTAGGCAGAGTGCTCTTTGCCATCTGTCTGAGCCGCCTATTTGGAAGAAGCATGTCTGACTGGGCAAGGGCAACAAAGGAAACAAGAAACAAACGGGACCACATCAAATGCACACACTTCTGCCCACTCAAGGAAACCATCAACTGAATACTAAGACACCACAACAATTGGGAGAGGATGTTTGCAAACCACACATCGGACAAGGGGTGAAAAGCCCAAAGATACAATCAACTCGCACGTCTCCACAAGAAAAAAAACAAGCCAATGAAAACCTGGTCAAAAGATGGAAGCAGAGATTTCTCCGAAGAAGACAGAAAGAGGGCCAGTAGGTGCATGAAAACTTGTTCACCATCATGAAGTCTCAGGAAAATGCAAATCCAAACTGCAAGGCCATGGCAGCTCACTGTGGTCAGCATGGCTAGAAGGAAGCAGACAGGAAATAACAAGTGTCAGAGAGGAGGTGGAGAGAAGGGAAGCCTCCTGCACTGCTGGTGGGAGTGTAACCCGGTGCAGCCACGATGCCAAAGGTGTGGAACTGCCTCAGAAGTTTAAGTATCCATGTCCCGTATGACCCAGCTATTAATCTGCCGCTTGCTTATCCAAAAAAGTCAGAAAGACTACCGCATAAAGACATGTGCATGGCTGTGTTCATCACAGTCTTACTCCTGATATCCAAGACTTGGAAAGCACCCTGGTGTCCAGCAAGGGATGATTGGAGAAGGAAGATGGGCTATAGCCACACAATGGTATACCACTCAGCCGGAACAAATGATGCAATCCAGCCGTTTGTGACCACCAGAATGGCTGTGAGGGTTTTAGGGGAAGTGTAACAAGCCCCAGTGAGAAATTCAAATACCATAGAATCTCACTTACAAGGCGAAGAAAAAGCAAGCACTAACCAACAGGTGGCACTGAACATTTGTATGCGGGCTCCCAGAGGCAAAGAGGGGCGGTGACGGAGGGTGAAAGAGAAGATTAGGCACAAGTGTGTGGTGAGGGCCTGTGATTAGTCTTACACTGGTGAAGATGATGTAAGCTACACAGAAGTCTAAAGCAATGAGGACGTGAATCTGGAAGTTATAGTACGTTCTAATGCAGGGTCATGGCTATAAATTCACCTCAAATCAAAAATCCAAAAAGGGGTCCAGAATGATGTCATAAAGCTTTGGGGGCGGAAAGAGTTTACAGAAGGTGAACTTCCAAGGATGGAAAATCACCTCCAAATGCTTACAGATGCTACAGAAAGGCAGACCATTCCAAATAGGTGAAGAGGAATACTACGAAGAGAACATGATCAGTCCTAAACCCATGAACGAACGGAAAATGTTACCGTCCATGATGTTATTACTAATCACCTTCACGAATAATCCAAACAGGCCCACGTCTTCCCAAGTTCAGGCAAAAGGTTGGTCCAAAAGTACAATTCAGGGCCGGCCCTGTGGTGGAGCAGGTAAGTGCCCACATTCCGCTTGGGCGGCCCGGGCCTCACTGTTTCACATTACGAGTGCATATCACATTAGTAGTGTTAGGAAATATAGATTTCATGGTATGGTGCGGGCAGAGATCATAAATAAGCAGCAATTGTGAGGATACGTTATCAATACGCACAAGAAAAGGAACCATAAGAATATTACAATCTATGGAAGTATCTGGTACACTTCCCAAAGGCAGAAGGAAGGAAAACTTGTGACCTGCCAAGGTGGAATTGGCAGAGTGCCACGAGATGACACCATCATTGTGCATCAGAACATTCCCTGGGCAACTTCAACTTGTGAGGGAGTCCAGGACTTTTTCTGGGTAAGGTCCACCCATTTTGCCATCTACCCAAGATATAAGAGATAAAACCCAGGATAATCTTACAGGAGTGAAACCAGTGTCTAGAGAGAATGTAGGAGCCCTTTCGAAGTTCAAGGAGAAAGATAGAAACTGACAACAATTGCAGAAAAAGGAAAACTATCCTACCTAGACAGGGTGAGGAGTCAGACTGGTCTGAGATGGCTGTGAAACTCTGTGTGCACGGAGGTTGTCAGGACAACTTCGAATTTTGAGGTCGCTTATGACATCACGGTGAACATGTCCCCCAGGGTGGCCGCATGGTTACAGTCTGAGGATTGGCCTAGGCTAGGCTATTAAAGGGACAGATACCCAGAAACAGGTTTGGCAAACAGAAAGCAGGCACAGAAACTAGAAGAGATAAAACAGAGTCTGATGCAAGGGATAAGAAAGGAACCCTAGGCCACAAGTGAGAATAGAGGGACAGGCACGGAGAGGAGAACATTGTCATCTATTCAAGTCTATGGGGAGGTCATGCTGATTCAAGCTTGCAACTTCATTGGAAACAAGTGGCCGGACTTGGCGTTCATCACACCTACAGTGCCCTTGTGCCTTAAGCATAATGCAAAGTCAAGAAAGATGTCTTGAGGACATTGAAGAGAAGAATCGATGCCTCCTTTCCAAGGCCCATAGCATTCTTTGAAGGTCAGTCTCTTTTTCCGAAGCTCTGGTGTCACGTGGGCCCACTGGGCACATGGTAATGTGTCCCAAGAGATGTCTTGGAAGCCTTGAAGGAATGGAGCCCTGTCACGCTTGGGGTATGTCTCTTTGTTTGGAAGTGCTCTACAAGGGTGCTGAAAAGCACCCTCTTCCACAGGGCTTCGTTCCTTCGTGAAGGCTGCCCTCCCAGGCTAGTGTGCTCTGTTTGCCTCCATCGAAATTCTCTCCCCCTACCTCTTGCCGTAGAAGGATTATTGATTATGTGTTTTGACACCATATGTAAGGAAGTTGCACGAAAATTAGAACTTTACAGTTGTGTTTCAAGAAAAATAAACAGGCCAGGGTAGAGGATGTAGGGCAAACAAATGGCACACCCTATAAAAATTAAGTAAGCCCGTATCTGGACGGAATCTAGGGGAACGTTCAAGGATCAGGGGTCAAGTTCGAAACTTCCCAAATCCGGAAAAGAGACAGAAAAATATCTTTCCTGGAGAGTGGAATTCATCCGATTTGTCTAAGTTGTCTTGGAAACATTGTGTCCGTGAAGGGGGTTGCCAGGACCACCTCGAATTTGGAGTTTCTGATCTCAGGATGTCAAACCAACCCACATGACCACGTGTTCTCAGTGCTAAGTTTGACCTAGGCTAGGGTAGCCAAGAGTCCTACAAGTGACCGGTGCAAATTCAAGGACAACAACCAAGAGTCACGAAAGCACTCACACCTCACCCTAGAGAACATACAGCGATTAAAGAAATACAAACTAATCCCTCGGAATGAAGGAGAACGGACTGATAAGCATGTCTAAGGGAGATAGCTGAGAAAGACCATGACGAGTATACTATGGAAAAGAAAAAGAGGACCCAGAAAATGGAAGGTGAACAGAAATCACACCTGAATTATCCACAATGAAAGATGATGTCCGTCTTTAGACAGACTCTGCTGGAACGTTTGAAAGTCAGAGAAATTCACAAGCCAAAAAACGGCAGCGAAGGTCAAGCATGGGCTAACTGGGAAGGGTGAGTTATGAGACTGCTCCAAGCAGGCTCTGAAACCTGTATCCAGGAAGCATGCTGGACCTCAGAGACACAATTATGACAAATCCTCTGACATCACAATGGACCCGAAAAACAACCTAGCCTCATCTACACAGTGCTAGAGTTGGGCTCACTAGTATATTTAACTCCCGTTGCACTCAACTGCACGTTGCCACTGAACATGTAAGTGGCCGGCCGGTGGTGCAGTGGTGAGGTCCGCACCTTCTGGGTCTGTGGCCCAGTATGGGCTGGGTGGAATCCTCGGTTTGGGCCTCCTCACCACTGCTTCAGTTGTTCTGGTGCAGGCGTCCGAGGTAGAGTAGAGGCAGATGGGAAGGGACGTTGGACAGGGCCAGACTTCCACAGCAAATACAGGAGCATTGCCAGCAGATGTGAGCACAGCAATGCACTTGTGCCAAAACAAAACCAATTAAAAGTTGCAAAGAATAGAAAAACTGAAGCTAAGGAAAAAAAAAACAAAAAAACAGGAGCTTGCCATTACGAAGAATAGGATCTCTGTGAATAACCTTAGCAAAACAGGTGAATTCTATGTTAATTCAAAAACTAGCAAAGCTTTGGGGAAAGAAACTCAAGAAGACACAAGAAAAAAAAAGATATCGAGGGATCTAGGAATGGAAGGATTAACACACTTGAAAGGTTCATACCGCAGTAAGGGATCTCTGGATTCCATGCAATCCCAGTCAAAGTTGCAGCAGTATTTGCCACAGAGAAGAAGAGAGAATCCTAAAGTTTCTAGCCAGCAACACGAGACCCTGACTAGGCAAAGGAATCCTCAGGAAAACGAACAAAGCAGCACGTGTCACAATTTCTGATTTCAACATAGAGGACGAAGCGCGAGGTACCGAAACGGCACAGTCTGGGCCCCAAAACAGGCATGAAGACCCATGCAAAACAATTGAGAGCCCAGAGCCCAACTCAAACTTGCATGGACAGCCCATTTTGGACCAGGGAGCCAAGTGGAGACAGCGGAGAAAGGAGAGTCTCTACAATAAACGGTGCTGGGAAGCCTGCACAGCCACATGGAACACAACGAGAGTACACCATGATGTTACACCTGGCACACACACCACCTGAAGTGGATTAAAGCCTTGAATGGCAGACTTGAAACCGTGAACCTTGTAGGAGAAGACCTAGGCAGAGTGCTCTTTGCCATCTGTCTGAGCCGCCTATTTGGAAGAAGCATGTCTGACTGGGCAAGGGCAACAAAGGAAACAAGAAACAAACGGGACCACATCAAATGCACACACTTCTGCCCACTCAAGGAAACCATCAACTGAATACTAAGACACCACAACAATTGGGAGAGGATGTTTGCAAACCACACATCGGACAAGGGGTGAAAAGCCCAAAGATACAATCAACTCGCACGTCTCCACAAGAAAAAAAACAAGCCAATGAAAACCTGGTCAAAAGATGGAAGCAGAGATTTCTCCGAAGAAGACAGAAAGAGGGCCAGTAGGTGCATGAAAACTTGTTCACCATCATGAAGTCTCAGGAAAATGCAAATCCAAACTGCAAGGCCATGGCAGCTCACTGTGGTCAGCATGGCTAGAAGGAAGCAGACAGGAAATAACAAGTGTCAGAGAGGAGGTGGAGAGAAGGGAAGCCTCCTGCACTGCTGGTGGGAGTGTAACCCGGTGCAGCCACGATGCCAAAGGTGTGGAACTGCCTCAGAAGTTTAAGTATCCATGTCCCGTATGACCCAGCTATTAATCTGCCGCTTGCTTATCCAAAAAAGTCAGAAAGACTACCGCATAAAGACATGTGCATGGCTGTGTTCACCACAGTCTTACTCCGGATATCCAAGACTTGGAAAGCACCCTGGTGTCCAGCAAGGGATGATTGGAGAAGGAAGATGGGCTATAGCCACACAATGGTATACCACTCAGCCGGAACAAATGATGCAATCCAGCCGTTTGTGACCACCAGAATGGCTGTGAGGGTTTTAGGGGAAGTGTAACAAGCCCCAGTGAGAAATTCAAATACCATAGAATCTCACTTACAAGGAGAAGAAAAAGCAAGCACTAACCAACAGGTGGCACTGAACATTTGTATGCGGGCTCCCAGAGGCAAAGAGGGGCGGTGACGGAGGGTGAAAGAGAAGATTAGGCACAAGTGTGTGGTGAGGGCCTGTGATTAGTCTTACACTGGTGAAGATGATGTAAGCTACACAGAAGTCTAAAGCAATGAGGATGTGAATCTGGAAGTTATAGTACGTTCTAATGCAGGGTCATGGCTATAAATTCACCTCAAATCAAAAATCCAAAAAGGGGTCCAGAATGATGTCATAAAGCTTTGGGGGCGGAAAGAGTTTACAGAAGGTGAACTTCCAAGGATGGAAAATCACCTCCAAATGCTTACAGATGCTACAGAAAGGCAGACCATTCCAAATAGGTGAAGAGGAATACTACGAAGAGAACATGATCAGTCCTGAACCCATGAACGAACGGAAAATGTTACCGTCCATGATGTTATTACTAATCACCTTCACGAATAATCCAAACAGGCCCACGTCTTCCCAAGTTCAGGCAAAAGGTTGGTCCAAAAGTACAATTCAGGGCCGGCCCTGTGGTGGAGCAGGTAAGTGCCCACATTCCGCTTGGGCGGCCCGGGCCTCACTGTTTCACATTACGAGTGCATATCACATTAGTAGTGTTAGGAAATATAGATTTCATGGTATGGTGCGGGCAGAGATCATAAATAAGCAGCAATTGTGAGGATACGTTATCAATACGCACAAGAAAAGGAACCATAAGAATATTACAATCTATGGAAGTATCTGGTACACTTCCCAAAGGCAGAAGGAAGGAAAACTTGTGACCTGCCAAGGTGGAATTGGCAGAGTGCCACGAGATGACACCATCATTGTGCATCAGAACATTCCCTGGGCAACTTCAACTTGTGAGGGAGTCCAGGACTTTTTCTGGGTAAGGTCCACCCATTTTGCCATCTACCCAAGATATAAGAGATAAAACCCAGGATAATCTTACAGGAGTGAAACCAGTGTCTAGAGAGAATGTAGGAGCCCTTTCGAAGTTCAAGGAGAAAGATAGAAACTGACAACAATTGCAGAAAAAGGAAAACTATCCTACCTAGACAGGGTGAGGAGTCAGACTGGTCTGAGATGGCTGTGAAACTCTGTGTGCACGGAGGTTGTCAGGACAACTTCGAATTTTGAGGTCGCTTATGACATCACGGTGAACATGTCCCCCAGGGTGGCCGCATGGTTACAGTCTGAGGATTGGCCTAGGCTAGGCTATTAAAGGGACAGATACCCAGAAACAGGTTTGGCAAACAGAAAGCAGGCACAGAAACTAGAAGAGATAAAACAGAGTCTGATGCAAGGGATAAGAAAGGAACCCTAGGCCACAAGTGAGAATAGAGGGACAGGCACGGAGAGGAGAACATTGTCATCTATTCAAGTCTATGGGGAGGTCATGCTGATTCAAGCTTGCAACTTCATTGGAAACAAGTGGCCGGACTTGGCGTTCATCACACCTACAGTGCCCTTGTGCCTTAAGCATAATGCAAAGTCAAGAAAGATGTCTTGAGGACATTGAAGAGAAGAATCGATGCCTCCTTTCCAAGGCCCATAGCATTCTTTGCAGGTCAGTCTCTTTTTCCGAAGCTCTGGTGTCACGTGGGCCCACTGGGCACATGGTAATGTGTCCCAAGAGATGTCTTGGAAGCCTTGAAGGAATGGAGCCCTGTCACGCTTGGGGTATGTCTCTTTGTTTGGAAGTGCTCTACAAGGGTGCTGAAAAGCACCCTCTTCCACAGGGCTTCGTTCCTTCGTGAAGGCTGCCCTCCCAGGCTAGTGTGCTCTGTTTGCCTCCATCGAAATTCTCTCCCCCTACCTCTTGCCGTAGAAGGATTATTGATTATGTGTTTTGACACCATATGTAAGGAAGTTGCACGAAAATTAGAACTTTACAGTTGTGTTTCAAGAAAAATAAACAGGCCAGGGTAGAGGATGTAGGGCAAACAAATGGCACACCCTATAAAAATTAAGTAAGCCCGTATCTGGACGGAATCTAGGGGAACGTTCAAGGATCAGGGGTCAAGTTCGAAACTTCCCAAATCCGGAAAAGAGACAGAAAAATATCTTTCCTGGAGAGTGGAATTCATCCAATTTGTCTAAGTTGTCTTGGAAACATTGTGTCCGTGAAGGGGGTTGCCAGGACCACCTCGAATTTGGAGTTTCTGATCTCAGGATGTCAAACCAACCCACATGACCACGTGTTCTCAGTGCTAAGTTTGACCTAGGCTAGGGTAGCCAAGAGTCCTACAAGTGACCGGTGCAAATTCAAGGACAACAACCAAGAGTCACGAAAGCACTCACACCTCACCCTAGAGAACATACAGCAATTAAAGAAATACAAACTAATCCCTTGGAATGAAGGAGAACGGACTGATAAGCATGTCTAAGGGAGATAGCTGAGAAAGACCATGACGAGTATACTATGGAAAAGAAAAAGAGGACCCAGAAAATGGAAGGTGAACAGAAATCACACCTGAATTATCCACAATGAAAGATGATGTCCGTCTTTAGACAGACTCTGCTGGAACGTTTGAAAGTCAGAGAAATTCACAAGCCAAAAAACGGCAGCGAAGGTCAAGCATGGGCTAACTGGGAAGGGTGAGTTATGAGACTGCTCCAAGCAGGCTCTGAAACCTGTATCCAGGAAGCATGCTGGACCTCAGAGACACAATTATGACAAATCCTCTGACATCACAATGGACCCGAAAAACAACCTAGCCTCATCTACACAGTGCTAGAGTTGGGCTCACTAGTATATTTAACTCCCGTTGCACTCAACTGCACGTTGCCACTGAACATGTAAGTGGCCGGCCGGTGGTGCAGTGGTGAGGTCCGCACCTTCTGGGTCTGTGGCCCAGTATGGGCTGGGTGGAATCCTCGGTTTGGGCCTCCTCACCACTGCTTCAGTTGTTCTGGTGCAGGCGTCCGAGGTAGAGTAGAGGCAGATGGGAAGGGACGTTGGACAGGGCCAGACTTCCACAGCAAATACAGGAGCATTGCCAGCAGATGTGAGCACAGCAATGCACTTGTGCCAAAACAAAACCAATTAAAAGTTGCAAAGAATAGAAAAACTGAAGCTAAGGAAAAAAAAAACAAAAAAACAGGAGCTTGCCATTACGAAGAATAGGATCTCTGTGAATAACCTTAGCAAAACAGGTGAATTCTATGTTAATTCAAAAACTAGCAAACCTTTGGGGAAAGAAACTCAAGAAGACACAAGAAAAAAAAAGATATCGAGGGATCTAGGAATGGAAGGATTAACACACTTGAAAGGTTCATACCGCAGTAAGGAATCTCTGGATTCCATGCAATCCCAGTCAAAGTTGCAGCAGTATTTGCCACAGAGAAGAAGAGAGAATCCTAAAGTTTCTAGCCAGCAACACGAGACCCTGACTAGGCAAAGGAATCCTCAGGAAAACGAACAAAGCAGCACGTGTCACAATTTCTGATTTCAACATAGAGGACGAAGCGCGAGGTACCGAAACGGCACAGTCTGGGCCCCAAAACAGGCATGAAGACCCATGCAAAACAATTGAGAGCCCAGAGCCCAACTCAAACTTGCATGGACAGCCCATTTTGGAACAGGGAGCCAAGTGGAGACAGCGGAGAAAGGAGAGTCTCTACAATAAACGGTGCTGGGAAGCCTGCACAGCCACATGGAACACAACGAGAGTACACCATGATGTTACACCTGGCACACACACCACCTGAAGTGGATTAAAGCCTTGAATGGCAGACTTGAAACCGTGAACCTTGTAGGAGAAGACCTAGGCAGAGTGCTCTTTGCCATCTGTCTGAGCCGCCTATTTGGAAGAAGCATGTCTGACTGGGCAAGGGCAACAAAGGAAACAAGAAACAAACGGGACCACATCAAATGCACACACTTCTGCCCACTCAAGGAAACCATCAACTGAATACTAAGACACCACAACAATTGGGAGAGGATGTTTGCAAACCACACATCGGACAAGGGGTGAAAAGCCCAAAGATACAATCAACTCGCACGTCTCCACAAGAAAAAAAACAAGCCAATGAAAACCTGGTCAAAAGATGGAAGCAGAGATTTCTCCGAAGAAGACAGAAAGAGGGCCAGTAGGTGCATGAAAACTTGTTCACCATCATGAAGTCTCAGGAAAATGCAAATCCAAACTGCAAGGCCATGGCAGCTCACTGTGGTCAGCATGGCTAGAAGGAAGCAGACAGGAAATAAGTGTCAGAGAGGAGGTGGAGAGAAGGGAAGCCTCCTGCACTGCTGGTGGGAGTGTAACCCGGTGCAGCCACGATGCCAAAGGTGTGGAACTGCCTCAGAAGTTTAAGTATCCATGTCCCGTATGACCCAGCTATTAATCTGCCGCTTGCTTATCCAAAAAAGTCAGAAAGACTACCGCATAAAGACATGTGCATGGCTGTGTTCACCACAGTCTTACTCCTGATATCCAAGACTTGGAAAGCACCCTGGTGTCCAGCAAGGGATGATTGGAGAAGGAAGATGGGCTATAGCCACACAATGGTATACCACTCAGCCGGAACAAATGATGCAATCCAGCCGTTTGTGACCACCAGAATGGCTGTGAGGGTTTTAGGGGAAGTGTAACAAGCCCCAGTGAGAAATTCAAATACCATAGAATCTCACTTACAAGGCGAAGAAAAAGCAAGCACTAACCAACAGGTGGCACTGAACATTTGTATGCGGGCTCCCAGAGGCAAAGAGGGGCGGTGACGGAGGGTGAAAGAGAAGATTAGGCACAAGTGTGTGGTGAGGGCCTGTGATTAGTCTTACACTGGTGAAGATGATGTAAGCTACACAGAAGTCTAAAGCAATGAGGATGTGAATCTGGAAGTTATAGTACGTTCTAATGCAGGGTCATGGCTATAAATTCACCTCAAATCAAAAATCCAAAAAGGGGTCCAGAATGATGTCATAAAGCTTTGGGGGCGGAAAGAGTTTACAGAAGGTGAACTTCCAAGGATGGAAAATCACCTCCAAATGCTTACAGATGCTACAGAAAGGCAGACCATTCCAAATAGGTGAAGAGGAATACTACGAAGAGAACATGATCAGTCCTGAACCCATGAACGAACGGAAAATGTTACCGTCCATGATGTTATTACTAATCACCTTCACGAATAATCCAAACAGGCCCACGTCTTCCCAAGTTCAGGCAAAAGGTTGGTCCAAAAGTACAATTCAGGGCCGGCCCTGTGGTGGAGCAGGTAAGTGCCCACATTCCGCTTGGGCGGCCCGGGCCTCACTGTTTCACATTACGAGTGCATATCACATTAGTAGTGTTAGGAAATATAGATTTCATGGTATGGTGCGGGCAGAGATCATAAATAAGCAGCAATTGTGAGGATACGTTATCAATACGCACAAGAAAAGGAACCATAAGAATATTACAATCTATGGAAGTATCTGGTACACTTCCCAAAGGCAGAAGGAAGGAAAACTTGTGACCTGCCAAGGTGGAATTGGCAGAGTGCCACGAGATGACACCATCATTGTGCATCAGAACATTCCCTGGGCAACTTCAACTTGTGAGGGAGTCCAGGACTTTTTCTGGGTAAGGTCCACCCATTTTGCCATCTACCCAAGATATAAGAGATAAAACCCAGGATAATCTTACAGGAGTGAAACCAGTGTCTAGAGAGAATGTAGGAGCCCTTTCGAAGTTCAAGGAGAAAGATAGAAACTGACAACAATTGCAGAAAAAGGAAAACTATCCTACCTAGACAGGGTGAGGAGTCAGACTGGTCTGAGATGGCTGTGAAACTCTGTGTGCACGGAGGTTGTCAGGACAACTTCGAATTTTGAGGTCGCTTATGACATCACGGTGAACATGTCCCCCAGGGTGGCCGCATGGTTACAGTCTGAGGATTGGCCTAGGCTAGGCTATTAAAGGGACAGATACCCAGAAACAGGTTTGGCAAACAGAAAGCAGGCACAGAAACTAGAAGAGATAAAACAGAGTCTGATGCAAGGGATAAGAAAGGAACCCTAGGCCACAAGTGAGAATAGAGGGACAGGCACGGAGAGGAGAACATTGTCATCTATTCAAGTCTATGGGGAGGTCATGCTGATTCAAGCTTGCAACTTCATTGGAAACAAGTGGCCGGACTTGGCGTTCATCACACCTACAGTGCCCTTGTGCCTTAAGCATAATGCAAAGTCAAGAAAGATGTCTTGAGGACATTGAAGAGAAGAATCGATGCCTCCTTTCCAAGGCCCATAGCATTCTTTGCAGGTCAGTCTCTTTTTCCGAAGCTCTGGTGTCACGTGGGCCCACTGGGCACATGGTAATGTGTCCCAAGAGATGTCTTGGAAGCCTTGAAGGAATGGAGCCCTGTCACGCTTGGGGTATGTCTCTTTGTTTGGAAGTGCTCTACAAGGGTGCTGAAAAGCACCCTCTTCCACAGGGCTTCGTTCCTTCGTGAAGGCTGCCCTCCCAGGCTAGTGTGCTCTGTTTGCCTCCATCGAAATTCTCTCCCCCTACCTCTTGCCGTAGAAGGATTATTGATTATGTGTTTTGACACCATATGTAAGGAAGTTGCACGAAAATTAGAACTTTACAGTTGTGTTTCAAGAAAAATAAACAGGCCAGGGTAGAGGATGTAGGGCAAACAAATGGCACACCCTATAAAAATTAAGTAAGCCCGTATCTGGACGGAATCTAGGGGAACGTTCAAGGATCAGGGGTCAAGTTCGAAACTTCCCAAATCCGGAAAAGAGACAGAAAAATATCTTTCCTGGAGAGTGGAATTCATCCAATTTGTCTAAGTTGTCTTGGAAACATTGTGTCCGTGAAGGGGGTTGCCAGGACCACCTCGAATTTGGAGTTTCTGATCTCAGGATGTCAAACCAACCCACATGACCACGTGTTCTCAGTGCTAAGTTTGACCTAGGCTAGGGTAGCCAAGAGTCCTACAAGTGACCGGTGCAAATTCAAGGACAACAACCAAGAGTCACGAAAGCACTCACACCTCACCCTAGAGAACATACAGCAATTAAAGAAATACAAACTAATCCCTTGGAATGAAGGAGAACGGACTGATAAGCATGTCTAAGGGAGATAGCTGAGAAAGACCATGACGAGTATACTATGGAAAAGAAAAAGAGGACCCAGAAAATGGAAGGTGAACAGAAATCACACCTGAATTATCCACAATGAAAGATGATGTCCGTCTTTAGACAGACTCTGCTGGAACGTTTGAAAGTCAGAGAAATTCACAAGCCAAAAAACGGCAGCGAAGGTCAAGCATGGGCTAACTGGGAAGGGTGAGTTATGAGACTGCTCCAAGCAGGCTCTGAAACCTGTATCCAGGAAGCATGCTGGACCTCAGAGACACAATTATGACAAATCCTCTGACATCACAATGGACCCGAAAAACAACCTAGCCTCATCTACACAGTGCTAGAGTTGGGCTCACTAGTATATTTAACTCCCGTTGCACTCAACTGCACGTTGCCACTGAACATGTAAGTGGCCGGCCGGTGGTGCAGTGGTGAGGTCCGCACCTTCTGGGTCTGTGGCCCAGTATGGGCTGGGTGGAATCCTCGGTTTGGGCCTCCTCACCACTGCTTCAGTTGTTCTGGTGCAGGCGTCCGAGGTAGAGTAGAGGCAGATGGGAAGGGACGTTGGACAGGGCCAGACTTCCACAGCAAATACAGGAGCATTGCCAGCAGATGTGAGCACAGCAATGCACTTGTGCCAAAACAAAACCAATTAAAAGTTGCAAAGAATAGAAAAACTGAAGCTAAGGAAAAAAAAAACAAAAAAACAGGAGCTTGCCATTACGAAGAATAGGATCTCTGTGAATAACCTTAGCAAAACAGGTGAATTCTATGTTAATTCAAAAACTAGCAAACCTTTGGGGAAAGAAACTCAAGAAGACACAAGAAAAAAAAAGATATCGAGGGATCTAGGAATGGAAGGATTAACACACTTGAAAGGTTCATACCGCAGTAAGGAATCTCTGGATTCCATGCAATCCCAGTCAAAGTTGCAGCAGTATTTGCCACAGAGAAGAAGAGAGAATCCTAAAGTTTCTAGCCAGCAACACGAGACCCTGACTAGGCAAAGGAATCCTCAGGAAAACGAACAAAGCAGCACGTGTCACAATTTCTGATTTCAACATAGAGGACGAAGCGCGAGGTACCGAAACGGCACAGTCTGGGCCCCAAAACAGGCATGAAGACCCATGCAAAACAATTGAGAGCCCAGAGCCCAGCTCAAACTTGCATGGACAGCCCATTTTGGACCAGGGAGCCAAGTGGAGACAGCGGAGAAAGGAGAGTCTCTACAATAAACGGTGCTGGGAAGCCTGCACAGCCACATGGAACACAACGAGAGTACACCATGATGTTACACCTGGCACACACACCACCTGAAGTGGATTAAAGCCTTGAATGGCAGACTTGAAACCGTGAACCTTGTAGGAGAAGACCTAGGCAGAGTGCTCTTTGCCATCTGTCTGAGCCGCCTATTTGGAAGAAGCATGTCTGACTGGGCAAGGGCAACAAAGGAAACAAGAAACAAACGGGACCACATCAAATGCACACACTTCTGCCCACTCAAGGAAACCATCAACTGAATACTAAGACACCACAACAATTGGGAGAGGATGTTTGCAAACCACACATCGGACAAGGGGTGAAAAGCCCAAAGATACAATCAACTCGCACGTCTCCACAAGAAAAAAAACAAGCCAATGAAAACCTGGTCAAAAGATGGAAGCAGAGATTTCTCCGAAGAAGACAGAAAGAGGGCCAGTAGGTGCATGAAAACTTGTTCACCATCATTAAGTCTCAGGAAAATGCAAATCCAAACTGCAAGGCCATGGCAGCTCACTGTGGTCAGCATGGCTAGAAGGAAGCAGACAGGAAATAACAAGTGTCAGAGAGGAGGTGGAGAGAAGGGAAGCCTCCTGCACTGCTGGTGGGAGTGTAACCCGGTGCAGCCACGATGCCAAAGGTGTGGAACTGCCTCAGAAGTTTAAGTATCCATGTCCCGTATGACCCAGCTATTAATCTGCCGCTTGCTTATCCAAAAAAGTCAGAAAGACTACCGCATAAAGACATGTGCATGGCTGTGTTCACCACAGTCTTACTCCTGATATCCAAGACTTGGAAAGCACCCTGGTGTCCAGCAAGGGATGATTGGAGAAGGAAGATGGGCTATAGCCACACAATGGTATACCACTCAGCCGGAACAAATGATGCAATCCAGCCGTTTGTGACCACCAGAATGGCTGTGAGGGTTTTAGGGGAAGTGTAACAAGCCCCAGTGAGAAATTCAAATACCATAGAATCTCACTTACAAGGAGAAGAAAAAGCAAGCACTAACCAACAGGTGGCACTGAACATTTGTATGCGGGCTCCCAGAGGCAAAGAGGGGCGGTGACGGAGGGTGAAAGAGAAGATTAGGCACAAGTGTGTGGTGAGGGCCTGTGATTAGTCTTACACTGGTGAAGATGATGTAAGCTACACAGAAGTCTAAAGCAATGAGGACGTGAATCTGGAAGTTATAGTACGTTCTAATGCAGGGTCATGGCTATAAATTCACCTCAAATCAAAAATCCAAAAAGGGGTCCAGAATGATGTCATAAAGCTTTGGGGGCGGAAAGAGTTTACAGAAGGTGAACTTCCAAGGATGGAAAATCACCTCCAAATGCTTACAGATGCTACAGAAAGGCAGACCATTCCAAATAGGTGAAGAGGAATACTACGAAGAGAACATGATCAGTCCTAAACCCATGAACGAACGGAAAATGTTACCGTCCATGATGTTATTACTAATCACCTTCACGAATAATCCAAACAGGCCCACGTCTTCCCAAGTTCAGGCAAAAGGTTGGTCCAAAAGTACAATTCAGGGCCGGCCCTGTGGTGGAGCAGGTAAGTGCCCACATTCCGCTTGGGCGGCCCGGGCCTCACTGTTTCACATTACGAGTGCATATCACATTAGTAGTGTTAGGAAATATAGATTTCATGGTATGGTGCGGGCAGAGATCATAAATAAGCAGCAATTGTGAGGATACGTTATCAATACGCACAAGAAAAGGAACCATAAGAATATTACAATCTATGGAAGTATCTGGTACACTTCCCAAAGGCAGAAGGAAGGAAAACTTGTGACCTGCCAAGGTGGAATTGGCAGAGTGCCACGAGATGACACCATCATTGTGCATCAGAACATTCCCTGGGCAACTTCAACTTGTGAGGGAGTCCAGGACTTTTTCTGGGTAAGGTCCACCCATTTTGCCATCTACCCAAGATATAAGAGATAAAACCCAGGATAATCTTACAGGAGTGAAACCAGTGTCTAGAGAGAATGTAGGAGCCCTTTCGAAGTTCAAGGAGAAAGATAGAAACTGACAACAATTGCAGAAAAAGGAAAACTATCCTACCTAGACAGGGTGAGGAGTCAGACTGGTCTGAGATGGCTGTGAAACTCTGTGTGCACGGAGGTTGTCAGGACAACTTCGAATTTTGAGGTCGCTTATGACATCACGGTGAACATGTCCCCCAGGGTGGCCGCATGGTTACAGTCTGAGGATTGGCCTAGGCTAGGCTATTAAAGGGACAGATACCCAGAAACAGGTTTGGCAAACAGAAAGCAGGCACAGAAACTAGAAGAGATAAAACAGAGTCTGATGCAAGGGATAAGAAAGGAACCCTAGGCCACAAGTGAGAATAGAGGGACAGGCACGGAGAGGAGAACATTGTCATCTATTCAAGTCTATGGGGAGGTCATGCTGATTCAAGCTTGCAACTTCATTGGAAACAAGTGGCCGGACTTGGCGTTCATCACACCTACAGTGCCCTTGTGCCTTAAGCATAATGCAAAGTCAAGAAAGATGTCTTGAGGACATTGAAGAGAAGAATCGA